>NW_027411755.1:149186803-149682153 GCF_047663935.1 Musca autumnalis
CTGAACTAATGGCCCACAATCTCCAAAAAGAGCATGCCGGTACCAACTAAGCTGGTAAGTACATAAAATAACCTTTAAAAGGAGAAATCAATTTGATCCAAAAGTTGTACATCGTACTATTCCTTACAGCCTCGAAATATGTCCGAATATCGACCACATCGGACCACACTTTCGGGTACTACCCACACAAAGTTTAGTATGAGTGACGTTCAAGGGATCGTTTGGGATAGTTTTTAAAATTTTCGGCAACATGTTGTGTATACGGTAAAAACTATATGCAAAGAAATATTCATAACTTTTTTAATAGTGGCCCAAATAGAAAAAATCGTTATTTCGTATTTGCTGTTTTATCCGTAGACAGCGGAATTTTATGCAACCCCTATTTTTATTATGTCTTTGTGCATTTGTATGTAACATACAAAAGGAAGCGAAATAGACCCATAGTTCCTTTTGGGGATATACATATAATCACTTTCTGAGTCGATTTATGCATGTCCGTCCGTCTGTCCATGTATTTTTGTTCGCAACGTACAGGTCGCATTTTTTGTCCGATTCAGCAGAAAATTGGGGACTACAACTTTTTTAGCCGTAGGAAGAACGCTATTGCTTTTGGTGAAAAGCGGTTCAGATTTGGATATAGCTCCCATATATATTTTCGCCCGATTTCACGTATGTGCACCAAACACGTTATATACGTCCAATTTTAATGAAATTTTGAATGTGTGACTGAATCCGGTATACAAATAAGTGTGCCAAATTATATAGAAATCAGTTCAGATTTGGATATAGCACCCATATATATTTTCGGCCGATTTCGTGTATTTGCTGCTCCAAGCACGCTATATAAGTCCGATTTCAATGATATTTGGAATGTGTGACTGAATTCGGTCTGGAAATAAATGTGCCAAACTATACCAAAATCGGTTAAGATCTGGATATAGCTCCGATTTATATTTTACATATTCACAGTGGTGTAGGGTATCATATAGTCGGCCCCGCCCGACTTTGATCCTTTCCTTACTGGTTTTGGTCTGATTCATGTCAAATTTATTTTTGGCTTCTGATTAAATTGCAATCGAAACATATGACATATGCAATATTATGCAAAATGCATAAATTTTACACAATTTTACACATTTTACACATTTTCTTACGCAACAAATATTTCAATAATAGGTACAAAAATGTTTGTGTGTACAATTTTTCTGTTTAAAATTCTCTTCAGACAAGTTAATAAAATAGAGAAATGTATAACCATAGCTACAACCTTCAAAATACCGAAAATCGGGAGGTATCTTCCTATGGGGGCTATATGAAGGCCTGAACCTAAACCGACAAATTTTAGGTGGAAAGTTTCTTGCCCCCTAGGAAGACTTAATACCAACTTTCAGTCATTTCGGAGGGATATTGAGGCCACAACCTTCCAAATACCAGAAATCCGGAGGTAACGTTCTATGGTGGCTATATGAAGACGTGGACCTATACCGACAAATTTCAGGTGGAAAGTTGTATACCCCCAATGAAGACAAAGTGCCAAATTTCAGTCATTTCGGTGGGATATTGAGGCCACAACCTTCAAAATACCGGAAATCGGGAGCTACCCTTCTATTTTATAAAGTTTAACATCCGTTGTTCTTAGCTCACAGTGTACGTAGTAAAAACAAAAAGGAAGTTATTGTACATTGCATGTTGTTTTATTTTCAATATGTATTTTTTGCTGTAGCAATTAATGTTCATTTTGTTAGGAAATTTTTAAAGAAATTTAACAAGATTTTAACTGCGTGGAAAAAAATTGTTACATAACGAGCATTACAAAGCGTACACACAATTAACGCATTCGGCCGTCCTTGATTTCTTTAAGAAATGCCAAAAAATGTTTATTTTTGCTCAAACGGAATAATCGATTTGTACAGCCAAATTACAAATTATTTCCTAAATTCAGTCAAATTGCTTTTCTCAAATCGGATCACTATATATATATACAGTGATTAACTTACTTACTTAGATGACAGAACATTTGTCGTATAAGCCGAACTAAGAAAAGATTCCCATACCTCTCTATTTTTTGCTTTATTTCATATTATAGACGAAGTCTTTAACTACGTCAAAATTATACTAGTGTGAACAAAATTAGTTACTTCTTTTACTGATCAGCCCATTATGTCAATTTCGTCAGCATAAGCCAGTAACATATGGCTATTGGTGTATATTGTGCCATTTCGTTTGACGTTTGTATCACACGAAAGGCTGTAACCTGAAACCTCTTTTATTTACAATTGTCATTCCGTTTGTAACACATCGAAATATTCGTCGGAGGTCCTATAAAGTATATATTATTTTGATCAGCATAAAATTCTAAGTCGATATAACCATGTCTGTCCGTCACCTGGGGAGCTGCTTTTAACACCCGATAAACCACCTTTATCGGGTGTTAAAAGCAGCTAACATGTGCTGAGCCAAGTTTTTAACGTTCTTATGGACGAATATAAGAACGTTTAAAACTTGAGATTAGGCGTCGGGTTAGTAACCCTACCCTAGAAAAAATAAGGCTTCTCTGAAAAAGCGAGAGAAAAAAGAAAAGAAAGTTGACGACCCCCGCAAACGTTTTAAGGAACATGATCTACGAATCTGACCTGAAATGTTAGCACTCCTTATAGAGAAGGTGCAATTCACGCGCTGGCAGATGTTCTTGAAAAGTACAAGACCGATATAACTGTCATACAGGAAATACGATGGATTCGAAACGACGCCAAAAAAACACCTAAAGGTGACACACCTTATTATAGCTGCGATTACACATATCATGAGCTTGGTTGCGATTCTACGAGCACCTAGAATAAACATATGACCGTTGTTCTGTCCATGAAATTAAATTATTCTAGGCGTTTTTAATGCCAAAATTGGAAAGGAGAATATCTTTGACCCAACATTCGGGAAGTTCAGTCTCCACAGTGAAACATCTGACAATGGTATGAGGCTAATAGACTTCGCAGCAGCAAAGAACATGGTAGTTAGCAGTACCAGATTTAAGCATCTTGATATTCATATGGGCTCCCGACTGTCTCCAGATCAAAGAACAATAAATCAAATTGATCATGTTGTGATAGAAGACATTAACCGAGCGTGTTAGATGTACGATCGTTCCGAGGAGAAAACATAGACTCTGACCACTACCTTGTTGCAGCAAAGGTACCTACCCGTCTAAACGTTGCAAGAAGAGCACGAACAGACAACACGGAAGTTGGACATCGGTAAGCTGCAAAAACAACCGATAGCCACAGTATATTCCACTCAACTGGGTCAATTGCTTAATGAAAACACACCTCTTCCCGATAACATATCAGCACAATGCAAAATATTGTCCACTTCATGCAAACAGCCGCACAATCCATACTTGGATACCAGATACCCCCACCATGGAACCCCTGGTATGACCAGGAGTGTCGTGCTGCTACCGAAGAAAAATTGCGGCATATAGGGCTACTTTACAATCAGTAGCAACGCGTAGCGCACGAGAGAGTTATCGGGAGAAAAGGTGAGAGAGGAGAAACGTCTTTTCCGCAAGGAAAAGAGAGAAATTGGGAAGCGGGAATGGGAAAAAATCAAGATTTACAGGAGTCAGAATGAAGTCACTCTACCAAAGAGTGAAACATCAAACTGATGGCTTTGGTACATTCACATCTAACTGTAGAGACCAGCAAGATAATTAGGCCACTGATACAGCTAGTGTGCTCGGAAAATGGAAATTGCATTTTCCCAAACAGTTGATATCCAGTACTAACGAAGATCCAGTTCGGATTTTATTGCCCCATTTAAACTGGGCTAAAACTAAAGTTTTTTGAATTTATCGGGCTTTTATCTCAGAAACGAATAGGAATTTGGTCTTGCTGTTTTTGGCAATATTGTAGCCCTAAACTAGTAGTTTTTTTTCGAACAGACCACATAGGAAAAACTCCATCGAGGGCATCAAAATCGATAAAATATAGACAATTTTACATAGTTGCTGAGATTCTAGTCAGTATCACCTAAACTATTTGGAGTTGAACCAAGTAACTCTTTGCAAAAATCCTCCAAATAAAGTTCTCAGCAATTCTTTAAGACATTCTGTAACTCTAAAATGCTTACTTAATTTTGTTTCAGCGGTATTTTGGATCATATATTTTGCAAAACGAATTTCAAACACAGTTCACACCAACAGTTTATTCTCGTATTTCGGATATCACCACATTATTGACATATTTATTAAATCGTCGTTGAAAAAATATACTGAAAACAACGTGATGGAGGCATTTAACAACAATGACATGTTCTGAAGAGTTGTGTACGTATTACATTCCAAAACAAAACATTAGGAAAAAATTAACCGTTTTGGAGATATGGTGCGAAACGTATACAAATTATGGACTTTTTCGATATTTTATAAAATTTGAGGCAATAAATGAAGTCTTTCGAGTTCATTTTTTCTACAAATATTTTATTCTTGCTCTTATCTACAAATATGCTTCAGAGGTGAGATGAAGATCCACATAGGTTTCAGAGATAGATGTGGCCATAAAATCCAAGCTGGATCTGACACAACAAAACCCAGTTAGGGTTTTTGTCGTTTGGGTCTGTACTTTCAAATTGTGTGCGCAAGATTACTTTAAAAATGTTGCACAGTGTAATAAGACAGCAGGAGTCGATGGCCCACCAGCCTAGCTGTTCTAAAGCGGAGGTGATCCGCTGATAATATGTAAGCATAAGCACCATCTGGCAGAAAGATCGAGTACGACGACGATTGGAACGTCAGTCCACAAGAAGAGTGATAAGACTGTGTGCTCAATTACAGGGGAATACGTCTGCTCCCTATTGCATATAAGGTAGTATCTGGCATATTGTGTGACTGACTAAAGCCTATGGTCAAAGCAAAAATTGGACTCTATGTGCGGCTTTAGACCGGGCATATCCTCCTTTTAAAACAATGTCGTGCAGGGTGCGCCTTAACTAACTTTTAATGAAAACCGCTTACACCTGGGAAGTTTTTGCAGATTCTGAAACAGCAATATTCATAGATGAGATGAAAATAAGGGGAAATCGACCACGATTTTTAGATTTTTGACTGCAAAAGGTCGATTAATCGATAAACCGAAAGTCGACTTACCTATCTCTATATGATATCCCCGCAATGCTCATTCGGCTTTGTAAGAGGACACTAAGTGATACTCGGTCCTCAGGTAAATTAGGAAAGAACCTCTCCGAAGAGTTTATTACCAATAGAGGTTTCAGACAAGGAGTGGAACAATATACACAAACAGCTATATGTTACTTGCTGTGTTACGGGCCAATCTGCGTTGACGGTGAATATCGACGTCGTATGAACATCGAGCTGTATCGAGGCGTATAAATACGGGCCGCATGAAGTTTCGCGCAGATCTGAAAGACCAAAGCTTCGTTGGAGCGAAAAGGTGAAACGAGACATCAGAAAGCTACATATCCCAGATTGGGAAAATGCAGCCGTAAACTGAGAGTGTTGGAGATATTTTCTTTATTCGGCTTATGGAACAAATGTTCTGTAAAAAGCCAGCTAAGTAAGTAGTCTGTCCGTCCGTCCGTTCGTCCGTCCGTGTGTTGAAATCGAGATACAGCTAGCAATTTTAAATATAGAGCTTTGTAATTTGGAATAGAAGTTTCTACTACCCCTAGGGTGTTTGGTTTGCCGACAGAGATATAAACTCAGTCTATGTGAATTGAAATTTTCATCTACGGACAGACCGACACAATTGTTGAACTTTTGTGCGGGAGATTCCATAAAGAGAAGATCGATATCGGCCATTTTAGAAGTTAAACTAAATTTAAATATTAAGAGATCCAACGTTTGGATAAATTGGTTTGCCCCGTTCAAGGAATAACGTGCATACCATTTTATTGACATTTTTTAAATATTGGAGGGAAGTACATGAAGTTGTTGCCAATCTTTGAACTGAAACCAAGTTTGGACACCTTTTGGGCTTTTTTTCTCAAGAAGTATGGACTTGCCACTGAAAAAGCATTTACCGTCGTAATTGAGGCAGTGAATGCAAGTTGCTACAATAGATATCAACGTGATACGAGAGCAGGTATTAAAGTGAACTTTTCCGAAATTTTGTGTGGAAGACATGCACGTAGCCAGGAATAGCTGGGGTGGGGCAGCTGACCCCCCCCCCCTATGACCTGGGTCGACCATGGCGGGAGGTACCCAAAGGAGTGGACAAATATAGTCCATATTCAAACCTGATATACATATGGTAGATATATAGGGATGTGTAAAGTGTGGACCAAATCGGTCCCTTCAAGAGTTATCGTGCGCACAATTTTTCCGAACATTTTTGAACTTTTGAGGGGGAGGTACCTGAAGGAGTGGACCGATATGGCTTATCTTCGAACTTATACTAAGTTTGGACAAAATATTACGAAGGCCAAATTTTAGACCGAATCGGATCGTTGTTACAACAAAAATCAAAGCGATTCGAGAGAAGGTCCTAAGCTGAACTTTTGCGAACTTTTGTGTGTGAGGTACCGGAAGGAGTGGATCGATTGAGTCCATATTGAAACATCATCTAAGTCTGGTATAAATTTTACGATGTGCAAAGTATGGACCAAATCGGTTATTCCCTTCAAGAGTTATCGTGCGCACAAAATTTCCAAACATTTTTTAACTTTTTGAGGGAGGTACAAGAAGGAGTGGACCAATATAACCAATTTTCAAACTTAAACTAAGTTTGGACAAAATATTACAAAAGCCAAATTTTGGACCGAATCGGTTAATCCGTTCGAGAGTTATCGTGCGCTCCGATCAGCCAGACAGACAGACGGACAGTGCAGTGTTGTTATAGGTTCACGTCTTCATATAGCCTTCATTAAGTGGTACCTCTTTTGGTATTGTAAAGTTTGTGGCCTCTAGATCCCACCGAAATTACTGAAATTTAATATTTAGTCTTCATTGGGGTTATAAAACTTTCTACCTGAAATTTTATGGTATAGGACTACGCCTTCATATTCCTCGTAGAACGGTACCTCCCGATTTTCGGTATTATTAAGGTTGTGGCCTCAATATCCAACTGAAATGGCTGAAATTTAGAATTTAGTTTCCATTGGGAGTATAAAACTTTCCACCTGAAATTTGGTATAGGACTACTCCCTCATGTCTCCCCTGGAACGGTACCACCCGATTTTTGGCATTTTGAAGATTGTGCCTATTGCTCTATGACGTCATGTAGCCACCACAGAACGGATCCTCCAAATTGTTGGTATTTTGAAGTTTTGGCTCCAACACCACACCGAAATGCCCGAAATATAGTTCTTTATGACCAAACAACTTTCCCCCAAAAATCTGTCTGTGCAGCTCCAAGTTTTGATATAAATGAAAATGGGAAATGGGTAAAATTCGGTATAAAATTTTCGTAGGGCATATACAGCATTCTTGTCAGGAATTGTCGGAATATTTCTACGTTTTGTGGTAACCCTATAGAAGGTACCCCCCCGATTTTAAAGATTTTGAAGATTTTAGTAATATTATCTGACCAAAATGACTGATTTTGTATGTAGTTGGGGGTACAAAATATTCCCGCTGAAAATGGCCGGTAAAGATTTTCGATATATTGATGGTTTTAGCCACATTATATCCTACCGAAATATTTAAAATGTGGCATATAGTATTAGACATATTTTATACCTCCAGAGAATTGTGGGTATAGATGCCAGTTTTAAATAAGCTCTCCTTGAAGAGGTTTTGCGGGTTCACAGAAATATGTAGAAAACCTACGCTACGAAAATTATCAATATAAGTTAATATTTTGGTATGTTCGCAGGCACGTCGTGATTTTACACATTTTCAGTCTGTAGATGCAACATAAAAATAAAATGACTATAACATGCAATTTCCGATTCTGGATTGGAAGAAAACATCGATTTCTCATTGGCATTAAACCCTGCTTAAAAGACAGTGATATACTTTAGTTAGCATATTCCACTTCTCCTTGACGTGGCGCAAGATTTAGAACTTCCATAAACGAATGAAAACTTATTGTTCCATTTGCTTTTTGGAGGGATGGGCCCAACTCAAGTTTTTAACGTTCTTATGGGTGAACGCGCGGCACATGTTAGTCTACTTGCAATGAAAGAGGAACCAAGATAAATCCTGGGCTTTGCATGTGAAAACCGGTGAGGCCGTTGCTTGATATCTTTCATCCCTACGCACATATAGTGATCAATCCACTACATACTGGATCGTAAAACCGATTTTGCGGATTATATGTTAGCGTAATGAGTTGTTTCCCATTTTGGTTACATCCTCACATAAACTTTCAAAATGTCGATACAGGTATTTTCTATTTGTCGCTCGCATTAAATAATCTGCCAGATTTTTCTTGTAATTGAAATTAATTGCAAATGGTCACATTAATATGAACATATTATACTCGGTCGGTAAGCATGCCACATTCATAGGAAATTTCAAAGGCCATGTTCAGCACTTTTAGCTTAGGTTATTAAAACCTTTTCATCTTTGGTTCGTAAATGAAATCTTCAATGGTAACACTAACACTCAGGCCATAGCTACATTCAACTAACAGAAATAAGTTTGCCCATTTGACTACATTGAGAATAAGATTGTTGGAGCCACAACTTTGAAAGTAAACTTTTGCATTTGTATACTATATATTTATTTTGTTATTGTAACAACAGAGAGAACTTGTAATGTAAATTTCTTTAGGCAACTCTAAGTGCCACTGCTGCTGCTGATGCAAGGACATGCCACATGCAGTGCAAAGTACTTTGGTAACTTGAAAAGTTGTTGCTTCATCTGGGTGCGTTCAACAGTATAGTACATGACATACAATGCAACTGGCATTCATGGCAAACATATGGTTGAAGTGTTGTTGCAAATATTACACTTCGTTAGCCCACACAAACACATATTGTCTATTGTCCATAACACGCACACATTCTGATTTGCATAAACACCCACACGCACATGTCTATTGCAGTTTTAGCAACAACGCCCAAGACATGTTCTGAAGCTTATGTGGCATTTTGTCTAAACACAACAATCTGGACTCGTCATACACGAATGACAGTATTTCCTTTTCCGGTTTGCATTGTTTACTTATCCACAATTGTCTAAAAGTTTATTCTCTCCTCTGAAGAATTTGCTCTCAATGTATGGATATATGTAAGTATGTCTTGTTGTATTTGCTACTGTTACAGTTTCCATGTTTTGTTTGACACTTGTCCTATTTTTCACTTCTATTAATTCAAATACACTTACAACTTCTTGAAATGTTTGGCAAAATGATATGGAAATTTTTCAACAATTGTTGTAAAATTTTTAAAGTAATCTTTTGAATTTTTGAAAGTTTTGTGTAATATTTTTAATCATGGATTTGAAATTGTTGTATGTATTTTAACACACTTACATAAAAGCATTTTGTACACATACATGAAGGTGATATAATTTAATAACATTTAAAATTTAAATTTAATTTAATTAAATATCTAAATTTATAATTCAAAATTCCTTCCATGCAATTAAGTAGTTAAATATGTATTGGAGTTTAAATATTGTCTTCATGGAAACTAATAATAGAAGAATAACACGTAATAAGTATTTACAGACTGACATACATACCATCATCCGTTTAATTCAGTTATCTAAAAATATAAAAAATATATATTAACTTCATAATTATAATCAAATTTTAAATATATTCTAGATTCAGCATAAGGTTGTTTTGAACTAAAACACTTGAGCATTTAAAATATAGTAATTTGTGTGAATAGTAGGATGTTGAGTTTTTTTCTAGGTATTGATGACTTCTTTCAACACCACTCCAAAGACATAGACATATTAAGAATGGAAGATATCCCCCCATACCAGTTGCTGATATTATTCGAATGTTCGGCGACACGAAATGTTTTTCGTGTTTACGCAAGCACGTTGTTGTTTTGTTCGTCAAAAGTTCAAAACGATATCATTTTCGAATGTTTGGTGAATGTTTTTTCTTCACAAGAAAAGTTGTTTCGAAAAACATTTTTTACTTTGAACATTTTTTTATTTCAATAAATAATTGTATGTTCTTTGTATAAAGTTCCCATTTGATTTTTTCAAATAGTTTCGATATTAATTATATAAAGTATTTAAAAAAGCGGACCCGAAGTAGTAGACCATATAGGAACCTCATTTAAGTCTGGTAGAAATTTCACGATGTGCAAAGTATGGACCAAATCGTTTATTCCATTCCAGAGTTATCGTGCGAACAAATATTAGTGCGCTCCAACCAATACGCATGGTGCCATTGGGTTTTTTAAGACCTTTTGGGCTATTTTCTCAGAAAGTATGGACTTGCCCCTGAAAAAAAAACTTGGACCGTCGTGATGGGGGCAACGAATGCAAGTTGCTACAAAAAAAATCAAAGCGATTCAAGAGGAGTTCTTAAACTGAGAACGAAAGTTTTGTAACTCCAACTGAGACTAAATACCAAATTTCAATAATTTCGGTTGAATAATGTGGCTAATATATGGGGGTACTGTTTTTATGGAGGCTATATGAAGACCTGTGCCTATGCCGAAACATTTTAGGTGGACAGTTTTATACCACAAGGAAGGCTAAATATAAAATGTCAGCCATTTCGGTGCATATTGGAGCCAAAACCTTCAAAATATGGAAAATCAGATGGTACCCTTCTACAGGGGATATACTAAGACGTGGAGGTATACCATCAATTTATAAAGTTTTATAACCCCAACGAAGATTAAGTACCAAAATTTCAGCAATTTAGGGGGGATTTTAAGGATATCCCCAACGAAGATTAAATACCAAATTTCAGCAATTTCGGTGGGATTTTCAGGTCACAACCTTCAAAATACCGTAAATCAGGAGGTACAGTTCTGTGGGAGCTAAGTGAAGACGTGGACCTATGCCAAAAAGTTTTGGGTGAAGAGTTTGAAACCCCCTACGAAGATGAAATACCAAATTTCAGAAATTTCTTTGGAATATTAATGCCGCAGCATTCACAATACCGAAAATAGCGAGGTACCGTTCTATGGAGGCTATATGAAGACGTGGATCTATACAGACAAATTTAAGATATTAGAGATACTTCTTACAAACGATGGAATAGATTTAAGACAGATATACTCCATGACGAATTTAAAAGGAAACGTAAAGAAGCGAATAAAGCTATTAGAATAGCCAAGGCAAAATTCTATGAGAACAAATTTGGTTATGCAGTCAACTCAAGAAGCAAGTGGAAAGTAATCAAAGAAATTGGCATTGGCAAGAAGTACGAAACACCAATCATTGAAAATCTTGATGAGCTAAATGAAAATTTTCTGGAATTGCCAAGTAATGACATGCATTTGTTTGCTTCTACAACATCAGCTTCAACTTTACCTGCAAGTAGTGGATTCGAATTTAGATGTGTTTCTCTGGCAGAAGTTGTAAATACATGTTGTGCTATTAAATCAAATGCCGTTGGTCTCGATAACGTGCATCCCAAATTTTTCAAGATCTTAATGCCGAAGTTACTATATCACATCACACACATATATAACACTATTCTTACCACGAGCCAGTATCCAAACGTCTGGAAACACGCTAAAATAATACCTGTGACAAAAGGTAAATCCACGGGTTGTTACCGACCCATTGCAATACTTCCATATCTGTCAAAAGTATTTGAAAAACTAATGCACAAACAAATCAGTGAATTTCTCCATGTAAACAAACTGCTGACAGATAAACAGTCAGGTTTCCGGCCTAGACATAGTTGTGTCACAGCTTTACTTGATGTTGCAGAGGATATAAGAAGCAAGATAGATCTCAACCAAATATCATTTCTTATTCTATAAGACCACTCGAAAGCATTTGACTGTGTGGATCACAACATTTTGAGTGTTAAGTTATGTGAACAATTCAATTTTTCAACTACTGCTATCAAATTGCTCAATACGTACCTTTCTCAGCGTGTACAATCTGTGGTAGTTGGCGATACTGTATCATCACCATTACCTGTACATAGAGGTGTTCCGCAAGGATCTGTTCTCGGCCCACTCATATTCTCAATGTACATTAATGATCTTCCACGGCAACTTCAATATTCAAGCGTTCATATGTATGCCGACGATGTACAGATTTATCACAATTGTTCTATTCAATTACTGTCTGATGGTATTCGGAGGCTTAACAGCGATTTGGAGAAAATATACACCTGGGCATTAGCCAATAAACTTCACTTGAACCCGACCAAATCAAAATGTATTACCATATCCAGAAAACCTATAAACCTTCCCCTTGATCACCGCATATTAATTGGTAATCAGGATATTGAGAATGTGGATAAAGCTAAAAATCTAGGCATAACTTTCAACAATCGACTCACATGGAGCCACCATATAATCAACACCGCCGGGAAAGTTTTTGGTATGCTACGCACACTGTACAAAACGCAATTCTATACACCACTTCATATCCGAACCCTTCTCGCAAAAACGTATCTCATGCCGACCTTATTGTATGGTTGTGAATTATTTTCTAGCTGTGATAAAAGAAGCGAATCGCGATTACAAGTAGCATATAATGCTGTAATAAGGTATGTCTACGGAATTAAAAGATATCAAAATTGTTCATTGTTCACGAAGTCGCTATATGGGGTTACACTCCCCGATTTATTAAAAATAAGAACTCTAACGTTTTTACATCGCATTATCTTCATAAAAGAGCCTAGATACCTCTATGAAAAATTACAGTTTGGAAGATCCGATCGAGGCATTCTACTTACACCAGTCCGTCGCACATATTTGTTTTCTGATTGGCACTTCTTTATTAACTCCGTTCGACTATGGAACTCATTGCCTAACACGACTCAAATCATAAGCAACGCAATAGTTTTTAAACATTCACTGTTTGATTACTTCAAAAATATGTACAACTCTGATATTAGTTAATTACTTAATTGTGACCCCCGTCAACAATATTAACAAATACTTTTAAAATTGATAATGTAATTGTTAACATAAATATATAAATTTTTAATATGTTGTCTAACATTCCAATGTAAATTACGATCATGATATCACATACCTTAATATAAGATTTTTACATCTTGTGGTGTGTGAATACGACTTTAAATAAATAAATAAAAATAAAATAAAATAAAAATGAAGTTTTATACCCCCAACGAAGATTAAATAACAAATTTCAGCAATTTCAGTGGTATATTCAGGTCACAACCTTCAAAATACCGAAAGTACAGTGGGGTTACTCTCTATTGCGATGCGTTAGAAAAATGCGATGAGTAAGGAAATTAAATGGGTCTCTAATACGTTTTCGTATCTCCTTTCGCAAGTATTTTTGTTTTTTTTCTTTCTGGCACCGCCGCAATCTGTAATACAAATGCATATGTCAAAATCGTGTGTTAACGCAAATATCTTGCGTTAACTAAATACCAAACGCAAACGCATCGCAATACATAGTAACCCCCCAGATCTATGTAGAAAAAAAATACATATGCCACAAAGTTTCAGGTGGAAATTTTTGCACGAAGACCAAATACCAAAGTTCAGCCATTTCGGTGGAATATTGAGGCCAAAACTATTCAAAATACCGAAAACTGGGATGTACTGTTCTATGAGGGCTTTATGAAGGCGTGGGTCTATACCGACATATTTAGAGGGGAAAGTTGAATACCCCAACGAAGACTAAATACCAAATTTTAGCCATTTCGATGGATTATTGTAGCCATAACCTTCAAAATCGGAAGGTACCGTTCTATGGGGGCTATATTAAGGCGTGGACATATACCGACAAATTTCGTATGGAAAGTTTTATATCTCAAATGAAGACTAAATAACAAATGTCAGCCATTTCGTGGGAATACTGAGGCCATAACCTTTAAATTCAAGTCGGGAGGTACCGTTCTATCGGGTCTATATGAAGGCGTGGGCCTACAAAATTCTGGGGAAAAGTTTTATACCCCCAGCGAAGACTTAGTACCAAATTTCAGCCATTTCAGTGTTCTATGACGGCTATATCAAAACGTAGACCGATATAGTCCATTTGCTGTGCCAACCATCCTAGGAGTAATAGAAACTTCTGTACTAAATTACAAAGCTCTATCTTAAGAATTGCAAGCTGTATCTTAGATTTTTATTCTGATCAAAAACATACAGTAGCGAAAAAATAATAACACCACCATGAATAACTGTGGAACAATGTTTTATGTAGATTTGGAGCTTTATGTCTATGTTTGGAGGAAACTATTTTAATTTCTCAGTTGGATGTCCTCAAAAACTCGGAATAGAACTAAATATATATAGTAAAGCGCATTAACAGAGGATTGTTAAGCTGTAACAGCAAGGATCTGACTTTGTCGTTGGAGACTAAACCCTATACATGGCAACAAAACTGTGAAGAGTTAACTTGTTTTCAATGGAATCCTAGAAAATATGACTCTATTTAATTTAGAAGATAAGGTGGCACATTATTGTCCTTCCAAAGGGATTCGAAGAACAATAATCTGGGTTATAATCTGGAGGAAAATCAAAGAAAGTGTGATATAGAAGTTCTGTGGCCATTCTCTAGGGTTGTGCGTTGTTCCTAGACTATGACAAATTAAAAAAAAATATCAACTAAGGTCAATAAGGTAACAACAGCATCAAAACCAACGACCAAAAATCATGTGGGAAGTCCTTGAAGAAGAATCCTGAAACCACTACTAGAATCCGCTTGGTTCGATGCCTAGCCTATCAACAGGCGGTTCAAACGCCATCAACTGATGAATAAATCAGTAGGCACTGGCTTATGTTGATGTACTTCTATTCTTGTGTGATAAGGTGTAAATATGTGTCCAATTTCTATAATTTTAAACGAATTTTTAATAATGGTGCAATTTTTTTTTCGCCAAATTTTTGGAGTTTTTGTAAAAATTGGTTTATATTTTAAATAAGTTTCGAATATAAATATGATTTTCGTTATTTTTAAATTCTTTAGATTCGTTTAGTCCTAAATACGCATGAAACGGCCAGCAAAATGTACACATGTAAATAAGAATGCCCGCGAACGATTTTTGTGAGTGGTGGTGCTATTATTTTTTCGCAGCTGTATATACTTTATAGGTTCCCCGAAGGATATATCGACGTGTTACAAACGGAATGACAAATTTAATTATACCCGCCATATTATTGTGGAGGTTTTATATCCAATGACATAAAACGACATCTTTTCGTGAAAAATGGCTACAAGTTATTGAGCAAGATGTTCCACAATACAGGATTCGGAATATGTTTGAAAAAGAAAGAGGTCTTAGTAAACGAAAACAATTTTATTTTGTACTTCATATCACACAGTGTGTCCAAAAAAATTCCACTAGACTCTTTCATATGCTAAAATACAATTATGATCGACTTTAACATATGTGCTATGTACATGTGTGTGCGTGTAAATTGAATTCCAGTCTGCATTAAGTCTAGTATAGTATGTATGTAGTTGTAGGTAGAAAAAAATATATGTATATGAAACATAAGCCTGTAAAGCTTACGTATGTCATTGTGGTTGACAAAAACAAATGTATCCAATCAAAAGTAAAGATTAATATGTCAGCTGGAAAATGAATGTACACGCAGAGCATTGTGACATATCGGAACGACACACAATTCATAGGATGAACGAATTATATGAAACATAACAGAAGGAAAACAGTGTTGTGAATTGAAAAAAAAAAAAGAATAAAGAGGGTTTGTTTCCATTAAAAATAACGTCAACTTTGTCATGGATTTTCCAATTGTGATGTGCAATCCCAGTTAAAAAATTGGATATTGATGGATAGAATAAAAAATATAGTTCTGTCTTTGAGGCCAATTATGTCATACAATAAGTTCTGAAATATTCCTAATATTGAATACATAAAATCCCATTCAATTTCACTGTGGATATGAAAAAACAGATAAAACAGTCCCACTAAACATACATTCCTGTATATGTATACCTGTATTTCCGGTCTGACTTTGAAGTTTAACATGAAATCAATGATCACTCACTGCACAATATGTCATTAGTAGTTGTTGAACATACATACCTCAAGTATAAACAACAAGACACTTTTATGGCACATAACATTCAGATGTGTGTGCATGTTTTCCTTCTTAAACAAATAATGGTCATGACAATGGCAAAACACAAACAAATGCGGAATTGCATTAAAAGAATTATATAAAACCACAAGACAATTTTAAATTTCGAATCTGATTTAATATTCAGGAAAAAATAGTTATATCCATATAAGCCTGTAAAAAAGTATGTATGTAAGTTGAGATCCCATATCACATTTAACAAGTAAGAAACATAAAGTACTTTTTATACCCTCAACAATAAAATATTCTGAACTAAAATGGAATATATACAGTGTTGGTCACGTAATCAGCACACCTCCTATTTCAGCCAGCTAAGAGTTTTGTTGGGGTATATTGAAACATATTCGACATCCTTCCCAATGATGTACCAAAACAGATTCAATAATTTATGTAAGTAGTATCATTCGTAGTTCTTTGAAAATAAAAGATTTTTCGAAGACACTAAAGTTTTAAGATTTTTTCATTTAAAGCAATCAACCTACAAAAATGATTTTATATAGAAGTTAATTCTTACTGACGATGTATTGAACAAATAATTATAAGAAAGAACAAATAATTTATCACCCTAAAATCTCAAAATATTTCCCAATAATGAGCAACAATTAGTATTATCAAAACTTTAAAAATAAAGGTACAATTAATAATATCTGAAATTATTGGAATTGTTAACAGTTTACAGAAATTTTAAAATGAAGTGCACTTTTAAAAAATTGCTAAATGTTGTTTATTTATTTAAGAAAATTCTCCACCCGAAACCCATCCTATGTGACGAAGGATCAATTTGTAACACCATTTGCAATTCAGAATTACACAAGACCAAGACCTACTGAACACGTAATATACCCAGCAAAATGTTCGATGCCAAAGATGCCATTCAATCATGGGTGCAAGTGATCTGGCATTTCATCTTTTTAGCATCTTCATCGATGAATTTTGTATGAGCGTGGACCCCAAAAGATGCTATTCATTTTTGGATCCAAAGCATGTCATTTACACCAATGTTTTGGCATGTCATTTTCACCAAACCTTTGCAATGACATTATCATTACGACGAGCGTTTTAACAACGTTGGTTGTGATTTCGAGTCTCCGACAACATCAACCTATTGTAAATAATTAATCTTATATATTAAGAAAAATGTGTATAAATAGAAACACAAAATTCATCTCTATTGGATCGATGGAATGGGTTCAAATGCTAATGAAAAGATCGGATCTTTCACGACTTCCTTTGCATGGGTTCAAATGCTGATGAAAAGATCGGATCTTTCACGACTTCGTTTGAACCAATACAAAAGATGCCATGAAATCACGTCATCGCATGGAACCCCTTCTTTCAAATTTTGCTGGGTATGGGAACATTTGAAAGTAGAACTTCCCGGCAAAATTTGAAGGAAGTGGTTCCATGCGATGACGTGATTTCATGGCATCTTTTGCATTGGTTAAAACGAAGCCGTGAAAGATCCGATCTTTTCATTAGCATTTGAACCAATGCAAAGGAAGTCGTGAAAGATCCGATCTTTTCATCAGCATTTGAACCCATGCAAAGGAAGTCGTGAAAGATCCGATCTTTTCATCAGCACTTGGACCCATTCCATCGATCCAATAGAAATGAATTTTGCGTTTTTATACCCTCCACCATAGTATGGAGGGTATATTAAGTTTGTCATTCCGTTTGTAACACATCGAACTAATCATTTGCGACCCTATAAAGTATATATATTCTTGATCAGGATAAAATTCTAAGACGATCTAGCCATGTCCGTCTGTCCGTCTGTCCGTCCGTCTGTCCGTCTGTTGTAATCACTCTAGCGTCCGCAATAATTGAGATAGAGTGCTGAAATTTTGCACCCGAGGGTCTTTTTTCCATAGGCAGGTCAAGTTCGAAGATGGGCTATATCGGTCCACTCTTTGGTATAGCCCCCATATAACGGTACCTCCGGATTTGAGGTATTTTGACGTTCTTCGCCACATTTGCAGACCGAATTAGCTATAATTTGGCACTTAGGGTTCCTAGTGATCAACAAACTTATATCCCAAAGGATATAGGCATAGGTCCATGTTTTGGTATAGTCCCCATATAACCGTACCTCCCGATTTTCGGTATTTTGAGAATTTTAGCCACAATTTTTAACCGAACTATCTGCAATTTGACATTTGAGGTTCTCAATGGTCATGAAACATCTCCACGAAACATCGTTAACATAGGTCCATGTTTTGGTATAGCCCCCATATAACGGTACCTCCCGATTTTCGGTATTTTGAGAATTTTAGCTACAATTTTTAACCGTACTAGCTGTAACTTGCCATTTGAGGTTCTCAGTGTAATATCTCCACCAAACATCGTCAACATAGGTCCATGTTTTGGTGTAACCCCCATATAACGGTACCTCCCGATTTTCGGTATTTTGAGAATTTTAGCCACAATTTGTAACCTATCTGCAACTTGACATTTGAGGTTGTCAATGGTCATGAAACATCTCCACTAAACATCGTCAACATAGGTCCATGTTTTGGTATAGCTCAAACATATCGGTACCTCCCGATTTTCGGTATTTTGAGAATTTTAGCTACAATTTTTAACCGAAATAGCTGTAATTTGACATTTGAAGTTCTCAGTGGTCATAAAACATCTCCAACGAAACATCGTCAAAATAGGTCCATGTTTTGGTATAGCCCCCATATAACGGTAGCTCCAGATTTTCGCTATTTTGAGAATTTTAGCTGCAATTTTTAACCGAACTAGCTGTAATTATCGGTATTTTGAGAATTTTTGCTACAATTTTGTCTATTCAAAAATAATCGTCAATATAGGTCCTCCCGATTTTCGGGAATTTTCAGTGGTCACGAAATTTCTTCACTAAAATTCGTCAATATGGGTCCATTTTTGAGGGTCTACATTGTTTTGATGAGACTACCCTCAATTTGACTCTTGAAGTTCCCTGCAGCTATAAAACTTTTCCGCCAAAAAATTTAAAGATAGGTTGACTCTTTGATATAGCCCCGTAGGTGGTATCTTTCAACTAGCTGAACACATTTTTTTTAGATTAGATTAGATAACACTGTGCAACAAAATGAAGGTGAAAGTCTGGGCACGGAAAATTCCTCTTGGAGAAGAAAGACCTTGGTGAGTATATTATGAACCCCGAAGGACAGATCCGCCGTGAGTCGAATTTCCGCTTTATGGCGTGATGAAATTTTTGTTAGAGACCCTGTGGGCCATCAGCAATAAGCGTTATATCTCTGTTCACTGTTGCTTAAGTGCTCTACAAAAACAAAAAACTAGATATAATGCTAATTCATGATGGCTTACAGGGTCTCTTGCAAAAACTTCATCACGCCATAAGGCGGAAGTTCGACTCACGGCACATATGTCCTTCGGGGTTTTTAACATACACACACCAATGGCTTTCATCTCCAAAAGGAGTTATGTCTGCCCCAACATTTGTGTTCACAGTGTAATTTAAGCAATAGTGGGAGGCAGTAGAATTCTATCCATTGTCGAAAAGTCGTTCCACCTAAAATTGTGAAAGGACCCTAATTATTCCATTTTAATTAAGACTATTTTACGGTGGAGGGTATAAAAAGTTCGGCCCGGCCGAACTTAACGACTTTTTACTTGTTATTTATACACATTTTTCTAAATGTATAAGATTAATTATTTACATAGGCTTGATGTTGTTGGAGACTTAAGATCACAACCAACTTTGTTAAAACTCTCGTCGTAATGTTGATGTCATTGCAAAGGGTTGGTGAAAATGACATGCCAAAGCATTGGTGGAAATGACATGCCACAGCATTGGTGAAAATGACATGTCAAAACATTGGTGTAAATGACATGCTTTGGATCAAAAAATGAATAGCATCTTTTGGGGTCCACGCTCATACAAAATTCATCGATGAAGATGCTAAAAAGATGACATGCCAGATCACTTTCCCCCATGATTAAATGGCATCCTTGGCATCGAACATTTTGCTGGGTTCATTCTATCTATAGAGGATATTGAAGTTTTCTTAATATGGTTAGAATGTGTGAAAATAGGTATATACTATTCAAGATAAATGTTTCCTGAAGTAATGATTTTAAATTTAATCGTTCTGAGCTCCGGAAATAATGTTATCTTGCGGTCTAACTAAATTATCGCCCATTCGCCTTATGTTTAGAAAATTATTGAAATCTGCGTGTGTCCCATAGAGATGAACATAGACTTATCGTGACATACAACACGACATATCGGAAAAAATCAGTCCAGATGGATCAGAATTTACAAAATCAATAGTTTAAAGCATCATACTATAGTTTTTCTAATGACAATTTTTGGGTCAAACGAACTTTACAGGTGCTCGCTGCTGGTCGCTACACCTCACTATTCGTAAATCTACGAAGATGGACAAGATTTTGATGTTTTACATGATGTTTCTATGAACTGCTTTCTTCAATCAATTTGTTTATATGTGGAAAGATCGATAAAAACAATATGAAATCTAAAATTTCTAACAGTCCTTGGGACCCAATATATACCCAATATCATTCCCTTTTCAGTCCGAAATTTCGGTGACTGGTGGAGTATATAACAAGCAGACTGGAACTTATTTCCAAACTAAAGGGATTTAAAACTGTATATGGACGAAAATATTGAAATTATTAACAAAATTAGAGATTTTTTGAAGGTGTGCTAATTATGTGTCCAGTCAATCTAAGAATTTGTTTTTATTTTTGGGGGTTATTCAAATTAACAGTTATGTTTCAGTTTCTATATTGCGTTGTGTTTTTTAGACATGCTATTGAGAATATATAGTAATACAAATACTTTATTAAATACAACTAATTTTGAAGGCAAAATAAATTATGGTAGTGGGGTGTGCTAATTATGTGGCAAATACAGTAGTGCCCTGTTAGGTGCATAAATTGTTCGACCACGGATACCCCAAATGCCTAAATTTGCTCAACAAATTTATCTGAACATTTCTTCAATCTGTTGGTACAAAAAAAAATTGACCTATGGTGGAGATGTTTCGTACCGCTGCAATGTGGTTACGCACGTGGACAAAAATCGAAAAATTTATGGCAATAAATTTGACTGCGATTAAAATACATATTTTCTAAACACATCAAATTGTTAATATCCAGTAAAGCGGGACGTACGTTTACATGTGAGCTATACCTAAATTTGGACATATATTCAACATTTTTTGCAAGGAGGTATTTTATGTATTGATAACCCCAAATCAAAAATTACAACCAAATAGACAACCAAATGCAAAATTACAGCTAAATCGGTTGGAAAATTTGGTACCTTTATATGGGGGCTATACCTAAACGTGGACCTATATTGAACATTTTTGCGAGAATATATTCTGTTCACTCAGAACTCAAAATGCAAAATTTCAAAGAAAATCGGTTGGAAAATATGTCTAAAATCGTCAAAACACCAAAAATCAAGCGATACCTTTATATGGAGGCTATACATAAATGTGAACCTACATCCACTAAAATTTGTTTTCTATCTTTATGCTTCGTTAGAAACCTATGTTTAAAATTTCGAGGCGGTAGCTCGATTAGAACTATTTTTGGCACTCCTTTCCATACAGGTGGGACCACTGTGCGCTGAAAATATCAAGTGTTAAATTAAAGCTAGTTCGGTTAAAAATTGTTTCTTAAATATGGGGACTATTCCAAAACATGAACCTATATTGTAAATTTTTAGTGGAAAAATATGTAAGCCATTGGGAACGACAAATGTCAAATTTCAGCTAGTTCGGTCAAAAAATGTAACTAAAATCCTCAAAATACCTTAAATCGGGTGGTACCATTATATGGGGCTATAACAAAACGTAGACCTATATAGCCCATCTTTGAAATTAACCTGCCTATGGAAAACAGACACTCGGGTGCAAACTTTTAGAGTTCTTAATTATTGCGGACGCTAGAGTGATTAGAACAGACGGACAGACTTACATGGCTCGATGATCTTAGAATTTTACTCTGATCAAGAATATATGGGAAATATTGCCAATTCTTTCATATTCCACTTCAAAAAAAATTGAATTTTTCTTTCCACGCTACATCACCAATTTTTGGTACATAGGTTAACAAAAAATTCACAAGCACAAATCCGCTCGCGAACAAATTTTTGGTTGTTGCGGAAAAAAGTTATCGCGGTTTTACTTCTGCTTTTAAGGACCAATTATTATAAAAACGCTAACTATTTTAATGAGCACAATTGTCACAAAAAAAGTTATCACGAAGCGACGTCAATGAGTAGATTGCATAATATTTCTAAAATGTTTCTTAGTATTCGCGGAATTTGCACAAAATTGACAAAATTTTAAATAGGACTATTTTTTCATAATATAGGACTATTTACCCGTCAAAAACTCCAAAAACAAAATAGTTTTAAATATAAACTTCACTGGAAATCAAATGAGACAAAAATTAAAATGAGTAATAGTTTGGATGTTACATCCACAACAAGCACATATTTGGGTAACAAAAATACATTTTGGTTTGAAAAAATAGTTTTCACATGCATTCTAGAGTTGAAAATATTGGAAAAAATCTCAAGGAGTACTTCTTTTATTTTTCTTGAAACTCTTAAGAAAATGTGGGGATTCTGCTTTATCGACATTCACATAGAAGGATTCCAAATGAGGAAAATTATCGGGTTGTTGAGATAAATCTTCTTAAAAGGAAATAGAGTTCAAATAAACCGTTTTAATTTATATGCTTTTTTTAAATATGTGTTAATCCCGTAATTATCCAAATTATTTTGTCCGCATGTGATCTTCATGTACAGCAAGACATTATCTTTTAATTTGTATATATTTTTTGAAATATAATTTGGACGCTAAGATGTAGCATCGGCTGCATCTTAATATTAAAAAACCAATAAACCATCGGTAATTTGCGCAAAGTGCATACAATTTTCTTCCGCATCGGTTTCAGTGTCACCATGAAAATCTACATCACACACCATTTTTTGGGATAAAATGAATACAGCTCCTTTATTAGTGAAGTTTTTAAATCTCTGTTTCCGCAAGAACGAAGATGATGTACCTGTTTTATCATTACAGTGGAAAAGACCCGCGGATAACGCGATAAAATGCGTTATATTTTCAAAAACAATTTTAGGTGATTTCTCTACCTTGGAATTTCTCGTATAAAGCGTTTTAGTAGATGAATTTTTACGAGTAATGATTTATTAGATCCGCAACGTAAAAATCGAAAATTTGCAATCGAATGGCAATTGTAAAAATTAAGCCCGAAAAATATGATTTTTAGAAAATTGTTATCACAAATTTTTCGTATTTGGATACAGATTTCTGTGAAGCTATGTAGGCTACATTCACGACACGTTCTACAATCCTATATATGATTATTTTGAAAAACGTGTTTTGCGGAACGAAATTAGAAGACAATTTAAAAAACACTTAAAATCTGGCTTCAAAATGTCAGCATCATTTAATGATAGACGCAGATCAAATTTCGAAAAGTTATACATTGGTGAGATTATCCTTATTTAGTTGGCTTCTACATTTACTTTGACAGGAATATCGTGAAAAGTGTGGTTTAATCACAAATCGAGAGAAAACAAAAAAGACACGTTGGCTTCAACCCATTTTTACCAATTTTTTTTACATAAATATAGACACATCATCCACGCAAATTAACTTATAAGGCCAATATTTTTTGCCAAGTCTAAAAACATTTTATTTTATCCAAAAGCATTTCATTTGTGTAATATACAACCACAATTCGCGAGTTATAAAGTGGTAAACATTGGCTTCAAAAAATAATGCCCATATATACTTTATAAGGCCACGAATGATTAGTTCGATGTGTTAAAAAAGAAAACCAAACATAATGTACCCTCCATACTACGGTGGAGGGTTTAAAAACAACATAATTTTCATTCAATACTTATCTTCATTGAACAACAACAAAATATAATAAAATCATCTCTAACATCAATTTATCATCCATAACCAAATAATAAATATTCAACACATACTCGATTCGAGTACCTATAGAGTAGTGTTGAATATAGATTGCAATTAAATAAATATTTATGAACTCTTCAAGTCAACAACAATGAATACCAATTTTATTGAGCTTGACACTTATGCTACCACTTTTGGTATATTGCTGCATATAAGATAAGGGGATATAAACAAGTTTACTGACACTTAGTCGACATGGCAGACTTGATATAATGCTATTTTTATACCCTCCACCATAGTATGGAGGGTATATTAAGTTTGTTTTTCCGTTTGTAACGCATTGCGACCCTATAAAGTATATATATTCTTGATCAGGGTAAAATTCTGAGTCGATCTGTGCACGTCCGTCCGTCCGTCCGTCCGTCCGTCTGTGGTAATCACTCTAGCATCCACAAAAATGGAGATAGAACGCTGAAATTTTGGGAAAATGCGTCTTTTGTTTGCAGGCAGGCCAAGTTCGATGATGGGCTATATCGGTCCACGTTTTGGTATAGCCCCCATATAACGGTACCCCCCGATTTACGGTATTTTGCCGTTTTTAGCTACATTTTTAGACCGATTTAGCTATAATTTGACATTTAGGGTTCTTAAGTGTCAATAAACTTATATAACAAAAGTTGTGGACATAGGTCCACGTTTTGGTATAGCCCCCATATAACCGTACCTCCCGATTTACGGTATTTTGCCGTTTTTAGCTACATATTCAGACCGATTTAGCTATAATTTGACACTTAGGGTTCTTAAGTGTCAATAAACTTATATAACAAAAGTTGTGGACATAGGTCCACGTTTTGGTATAGCCCCCATATAACGGTACCCCCCGATTTACGGTATTTTGCCGTTTTTAGCTACATATTCAGACCGATTTAGCTATAATTTGACACTTAGGGTTCTTAAGTGTCAATAAGCTTATATAACAAAAGTTGTGGACATAGGTCCACGTTTTGGTATAGCCCCCATATAACGGTACCCCCCGATTTACGGTATTTTGCCGTTTTTAGCTACATTTTCAGACCGATTTATATATAATGTGACATTTAGGGTTCTTAAGTGTCAATAAACTTATATAACAAAAGTTGTGGACATAGGTCCACGTTTTGGTATAGCCCCTATATAACGGTACCCCCGATTTACGGTATTTTGACATTTTTAGCTACATTTTCAGACCGATTTAGCTATAAATTGACATTTAGAGTTCTTAAGTGTCAATAAACTTATATAACAAAACTAGTGGTCGTACATCAATGTTTTGGAATAGCCCCCATATAACGTTACCGCCCGATTTCAGGTATTTTGACTATTTAAGTCGCATTTCTAGACCGAATTAGCTATACTATGATATTTAGGGTTCTTAGTGACCAAAAAACTTATATTCGAAAAAATTATGAACATAGGTACATGTTTTGGTATATAACGGTACCTCCTGATTTTCGGTATTTTGAGATTTTTACCTACAAGTTTTAACCGAATTAGCTGTAATTTGAACATTTGAAGTTCCTAGTGGTCACCACACCTCTCCACCAAAATTGTCTGAAATTTTGGGAAAATGCGTCCTTTGTTTGCAGGCAGGTCAATTTCGATGATGGGCTATATCGGTCCACGTTTTGGTGTAGCCCCCTTATAACGGTACCCCCGATTTACGGTATTTTTACGTTTTTAGCTACATTTTCCGACCTATGTAGCTATAATTTGACATTTAGGGTTCTTAAATGTCAATAAACTTATATAACAAAACTTGTGGACATAGGTCCACGTTTTGGTATAGCCCCCATATAACGGTGCCCCCCGATTTACGGTATTTTGACGTTTTTAGCTACATTTTCAGGTCGATTAAGCTATAATTTGACATTTAGGGTTCTTAAGTGTAAATAAACTTATATAACAAAAGTTGTAGACATAGGTCCACGTTTTGGTATAGCCCCCATATAACGGTACCCCCGATTTAGGGCATTCTGACGTTTTAGTTACATTTTCAGACCGATTTAGCTATAAACTGACATTTAGGGTTCTTAAATGTCAATAAACTTATATAACTAGTGGACATAGGTCCATGTTTTGGAATAGCCCCCATATAACGTTACCGTCCGATTTCAGGTATTTTGACGTGTAAATTCACATTTCTAGACCGAATTAGCTATAATTTGATATTTAGGGTTCCTAGTGACCTAGCCCCAAAACAAACCTCCCGATTTTCCGTACCTTAATTTTATTTTTTGGATGAACTTTCTTTAATTTGAAATTTAAAAGCCAACAAAAATTCTGCAACAACAATTGTTCATTTAAATTCATATTTTCGTATAGCCCACATACCTCCGAACTAGCTGTTAATGACATTTGAAGTTCCCACGTTATGTACCGATTTACGGTATTTTGAGGATTCTAGCTACAATTTTTAACCGAATTAGGAGTTATTTGACATTAAAGGCTCCCATCAAAAACTGTCAACATAGGTCCATGTTTTATTATAACCCCTATATAACGGTACCTCCCAATTTCTCGCCCACCAAAAATTGTCAACATACAAAGTTAGATATAGGCACCATAAAAAAGGGCCTCCCGAATGAAGAATGTACATATGTACATTATCTGACATTTTAACGTACCCACTTAAAGTTGGGGACAGGAATGAAAAGAATATTTTATGGTGGAGGGTATGAAAAGTTCGGCCCGGCCGAACTTAACGCTTTTTTACTTGTTTATGAATCGAATTGTCTAACATCCAAAAATAAAAAAAAAACGAAAAATTGAATAATTTCCCTTAACGTTACGTCGAGAGACTGTAAATTGTTTGGTCTATTTAAAAACTTACAGTTGATACATGGTATACCAAATACCAATCAAAACGAAATGGCCGGCTTTTACACGTAAAAGTCCACGATTTATCTTGGTCCCCGTAGAGTCACCTGTGGAACTGTTTTAGCGCCCGTTTTAGCCAGTGATGTGTTATATGAACGATAAACAAACTAGGATCGGAGATCATGTCAGTAACAACATGTAAAAAATTGTTGTGTTCGGCCGCACCGAATATTTTATACCCTACACCATAAAAGATTTTGAACTAAAATGGGAAATTAGTTTCCTTTTTGTCTAAATGCCTGAATTAGGTCAGAAAATGTATCAAAAAATTTATTCAATCAGGCGCCACCTTTTGTATGGGGGGCTACATCAAAGTGTGGACCAATATTGCAAATTTTTGGTGTAGAAGTTTAGTAACCACTTTCAACCTCAAATATCAAATTTAAGATAGTCTGGTCAACAAATGTAGCAAAACTGCTTAAAACACCTAAAATCAGGTGACGCCTTTATATGGGTGCTTTGTCGAAACATGGAATGCTGACAAAATATCGTGAAGAAGTTTTGTTCGGTCTATTTAAGTTACAGTTAATATATGGTATACCAAATCTCAAACAAAGGAACTGACCAGCTTTTACATGTAAAAGTCCACGATTTATCTTTTTCCCTGAGTTCATGTCAGTAACAACTATTAAAAAATTTTTAAATTTCGCCGCAACGAATATTTTATACCCTACACCATAAAATATTCTGAACTTAAATGGAAAATTAGTTTCCTTTTTGTCTCAAATGCCTAAATAAGGTCAGAGAATGTATCAAAAAATGTATTCAATCGGGCCCACCCTCATTTGGAGGCTATATCAAAGTCAATGTTGAAAATTATTGGTGGAGAAATTTTGTAGCCATTGTGAACCTCAAACACCTAAAATCAGGTGGCGCCTTTACATGGGTGTTTTGAAGAAACATGGACAAATGCTGACAATTTATCTTGAAAAAGTTTTGGGTCCTATAAGAACCTCATATGTCAAATTACCGCTATTTTGGTAAAAAAAATTTAACTAAAAGCCTCAAAATACCCAAAATCGGGAGGTACCGTAATATGGGGTTTATACCAAAACATGATCCTATGTTGACAATTTTAGGTGATGAAGTTTTGTGACCACTGGTAACCTCAGATGTTAAATAAAAGGTCAAAATAGTAGCTGAAATTCTTAAAATACCTGGAATCGGGCGGTAATGTTATTTGGGGCTATACCAAAACGTGAGCCAATATAGCCCATCTTCGAACTTGACCAGCAGGTGGGAAAAAAGAAACTCGGGTACAAAACTATAGCGTTCTAGCTATGTATATTATTGTGGGCGATACAATGGTTACAACAGACGAACATGGCAACATCGACTCAGAATTTTACCCTGATCAATGCTTTACAAACGGCAAAAGAATTTAATATTGTTACGGAATTAGCTTTGACATAATCACTGGCAAACTTTGTTTTATTCCCCGATATGATTCGTACGAAAAACGAGGGTTCGTTTAGATTACGATGCTAACGTTAACGTTACTTCACTTATTCAAGCTACATAGTTTATACTTTATTTACTTCACAATTTACTTCTTTACTACCAGACGGTTTTAATTCACCTCAACTCACCCACTATCTACTCTCCCGTATTTGTACTGTTGTAGCATCTTCAATGTAGAATGTTCCACAATGATCACTCGACATGCTAGTCGATTCGCAAATATATGTACATACAAACAGACGGTTGAATGTAAACAATAGGCCGGGGTGATTTCAGGCCACAACCTTGAAATAACGAAAATTATGATGTACCATTCTATGGGGGCTACATGAAGGCGTGGACTATACCGACAAATTTAAAGATGAAAGTTGAATACCCCCAATGAAGACTAAATGCCAAATTTCAGCCATTTCGGTGGAATATTGAAGCCACAACCTTCAAGATACCGAAAACCGGAAGATACACTTCAATGGGGCAATATGAAGTCGTGGACCTACAAATTTCAGATGGAAGGACTAAATACCAAATTTCAGCCATTTCGGTGGAAAATGGAGGCCACAACCTTCAAAATACAGAAAATCGGGAAGTACCATTCTTTTGGGTCTACACCTTTTTCAGATGTAAATCTAATTATTTTAATTGTAATTCGAGAATTCTACTTGTAATTCGTAACATTTCATTTGTAATTCGAGAATTCCATTTGTAATTCGAATTATGCCATTTGTAATTCGAATTATTCCATTTGTAATTCGAAATATTCCATTTGTAATTCGAATTATTTTATTTTACAAATGGAATAATTCGAATTACAAATGGAATTCTCGAATTACAAATGAAATGTTACGAATTACAAGTAGAAATGGAATAATTCGAATTACAAATGGAATAATTCGAATTGCAAATGAAATGTTACGAATTACAAATATAATTCTCGAATTACAAATGAAATGTTACGAATTACAACTAAAATGTTTCGAATTACATCTGAAAAAGGTGTATATGAAGGCGTGGGCCTATACCGACAAATGTCATATGGAAAGTGTTATTTCCCAAATTAAAACTAAATACCAAATTTCAGCCATTTCGGTGGGATATTGAGGCTACAATCTTCAAACTACCCAAAATCGGGAGGTACCATTCTATGGGGACTATATGAAGGCGTGGACTTATACCAATAAATTTCATGTGGAATGTTGTATACCTCATGTAAAGACTTAATACCAAATTTCAGCCGTTTCGGAGGGATGTTGAGGCTACAACCTTCAAAATACCGAAAATCGGGAGGTACCGTCATATTAATAATTTTCTGCGTAGAGGTTTAATACCCACTAATAATCCGAAACAGCATATTACATTTACTGCATCGTCAAAATGGGATGACTGTAACATGTGGATAGACAATATCGATGTCTTATTGGTATTAAACCTTGTTTAAACGAATGTAATATTCTTCAGTTAACATAGTCCATAAGACTTGAAGTGCCGGAAGAACTTGTCCTTTCACAAACGAAGGGAAACTAATTCCTCCAATTTACTTCAATAGAACTCGCGATAGAGGGTGTAGAAAGTTCGGCTCGGCTGAATTTAACACGGTTCTTAGTTGTTTTTATACACTACTCCACAATGTGTGTGTGTAATGGGCCAGCTAAGTAAGTAAGTAATTGTCGACTACGAATAATAGTTGACTATGTCTTTCGAAAGTCGATTTAATTGAAATATGTTGATCCCAATCTTTAGCTTCCATACGTCATTATAGCCTACACCACTATGTGGAAAGGGTATTATAAGTTTGTTTTGCTAAAAATTCATGTAACATCGCGAAATATTAGTTACAGTTCCCTAATGTATACCATTTTTCATATCTGGACGAGATAAAACGATTTAGCGATGTGTGTCCGTCTATCCATTAAATATTGTAATCAAACCACAGGCCGTAATTATTGACGAATCGTCATGAAATTTTGTAGGGAGGTCAGCTTCAGACCAGAATAGACACCAATACTTATTGGTGATGATCGTGAAATATTTAGGGGATGAAATGCCACCGTGGTGCAATGGTATGCACACCCGTCGTGGGTTCGATTCCCCGGCCAGGCAAAATCAAATTTTCAACGGTGGCAAAATACCCCTCAGTAATGTTGGCGACATTTTCTAAGTATTTCAGCCATGTAAAACTTCTCTACATGTGGTGTCTTTAGACACGCAGTTCGGACTCGGCAATAAACAGTAGGTCCCATATTATTGAGCTATAATATGAATCAGGGTGTACTCACTGATGTGAGAGAAGTCTCCCTTGTCCCGTCGGGGATGTTTGTGGAACAATTATTATTATGTAACACTAACAAAATCTTTGTCCGATTTTGTAGTTGCTCTGTAGGTCGCTATAATAGTCCGAAATTTTAAATAAGGCTTGATGTACAGACACAAAAGAAGCGGGCAAAATATGTATATTATAACTTTATTCCTGGTAGACACATTCCGTCCATGTGAGTTATTTTTGGAAGACGATCTCTCGACCTTTTCATTGATGCCAATTATGCTGATGCACGTGCTCGGATAACAGAGTATATACAGGGATCCCACAGTTTTAATTGTGTGTAGTGTAATCATAAGCACGCTAGAGTTTGCAGTCATAGTTAAATACTGACAATTTTTTTGCACGAAGTAGGCCCACACTTATATGTATATAGGCCCTATAGAACGGTTGCTCCAGATTTTTATAATTCGGAATGTTGTGACGTCAATATCCCACCGAAAGACTAAAATTTGTTATTTAGTCTTCCATGGGGTTATAAAATATTCCAGAACAGAATTATCAGTATAGGTCTATGTCTTCCTATATCCCTAAAGAAGCGTACCTCTTAATTTTCGGTATTTTGTAGGTTTTAGCCACATTATCTTACCGAAATTGCTGAAATTTGGTATTTAGTCTTCTTGGTAAACGAAAGGAAACTAATTCTTTCATTTTACTTCCATACAACTCGTGATGGAGGGTATAACAAGTTCGACCCGGCCGATCTTAACTTTTTACTTGTTCATTGATCTATTCGATACAAATCATCGAAAGCTTTTTCTAAAAGTCCTTTAATATCTTGATACCCTCAGCATTTATGCTAACTAGGGTATATACAATTTCATACGGGCAAAATGTGCCTCATCGACATAATGGCTTTTGACCCCAAGTATGTTTGGACGAAATCCGCTTCAGACAATTTGGAATTGATTTAGCGATGTCCGTCCGTCTGCTAGGCTGGCTGGAACGCACGATAACTCTCGAACTGATCAACCGTTTTAGTCGAAACTTAGTCTCAGTTCAAAAATGGGCAATACCTGTCCACAACTCCCGGTACCCCACCCCCCCCCCCCTGATATTTAAAAAATGAAATTAAAATGGTGTACACGATATCTCTTTAACGGGGCAATCAATTTGTTCCAAACTTTGGATCACCTAATATTTTGTCCATATTTAATTTTAGTTCTAAAATGGCACAGGGTCTGTTCGAAGATCCTTTGGAAATGTATATCGATGCTGTTCGTCGTGGTCCTGTTAAAAGCGATATTATGTTTTCCGTGAACAAGTCCATGCTTCCTGGCATACTGGTCCAAAAATCCACTTCCATAATGGCTATGTCGGTCCATTCTTTAAGTACCTCCTCTGCAACACTTTTGAACTTTAATCCTAATCCACATTTTTGTCGGCAAGTTCAAATGTCGAAAAAGTTCATCAAGGTTCTGAAAAGACTCTAAACACGATCGATCTGTCCGTAGATGAATTTTCAAATTCACATAGGGTGAGGGTATATCTCTGGCGGCAAAGCCGACTGATAATTTAATAACACTGTGCGACGTAGAAGTAGAAGTAGAGTTAAAAGTGTGAGATACGTGTATCGGCGGAAAGTAACCAAAGTAGGCGAGGCAAGTTCCGCCCATTTCTCGTTTTTTTTAAATATTCTATCTTGGAATCTGGGAGTACTTGTACTATAGGTATATAGTGTCTTTGGCAACTTTACAGATGAGGATGTGTTGAATATTTTTGTTGAAAGTTTTAACCCTCATGCGGTTTAATAAAAGGGTCTTTTTGGTCATTTTTTTCGAAAATCTTTCAAAAACTCCTTTAAAATGTGTGATCACATCCACATCAAATCCAAATATTATACAAAATTGTTCGTCATAATATTTTACTAGAGGTCTCAGAATACACCAAATCTATAAATCTTATCTAATCGCCAGGAATCTCTAAAAATGAAAAACACGTTTTAGGGTTAAAGTCGGACTTCATCTAAGTTTATTCAAAATTGTCCCTCAAAACATAATTGTAGTAAGATGATGTCAAAGGCAAAAATATTCTTCGTCAAATTTCACTATGGGTCACCAAAGAAATGAAATGTCTATTTACATTATATTTTATGAAAATATCAGTATGAATTTTGCTGAAAAAACATGAAAATATTTTCCAATTTTTATTTATGAAATTTTTTCCTTCTTTTTTTGATTTGATACATTAAAGTAATATAAAAAAACTTGGTTCTAGGTAAAAAGTGTCAAAAGGAGAAAAATTCTAGACACAATTTCATTATAAGTTTCAGAATAAACAATATATCTAGGTATATTGTTTTCTTAAGAAAATTCGATTACAAATTTATACATTTTAGGATGAAATTATTTGTTTTAATTTTGAACTGTTAATTTTACATAATTTCATATTGGATCAAAATCTAACAAAATCCTTAAGTTTTGGGGATATTGTTAAAAAAAGAAATGTTCTAAATCAAATTTCACCATGAGGGTCTGAATAAAAGAAATCTGTAACCAGGGCTTCGGAGTCGGAGTCTGGAGTCGTGAAAAAAAGCTCGACTCCGACTCCGGGCAAAATGTTTTTTTCTACATTTATCAAAAGAGTTTTTATTTTTTTATGATAGAGGGATTAACTTTATTAAAGTTTTGATAAATCGTTTATTCATTTTATAGGAAATCTATGAGTAAACTTGTAAGCAAAGGATTTATTATATTTAGTAATGTTCCATGACAATAGAATTGTAATTGCATATTTCAATATGAATCGATTTCTTAATATACCATCACATTTATGACAAAACGTATATGAGGAAAAGTCAAAATTTTTTAGTTTCCATGAAGCCAAGGTTTGCACAATTATAATACGCGAACTATTGTAGTTTACCAGTAACTATGACTTTTGCTGGATTAATTTAGATGTGTTTGTACAAAGCTCAAAAATTTAGCAAAAAAATTTAATTTACGTGGTAGTTACGACCGCGTAAAGGAAAAACATAGGTAAAAACACGTTGAAGCTAAACAGGTTTTTTACATTGCTATTCGATTTCTGATTAAACCATTCAAATGACGGACATCTGTCCAAAGCAAAACTAGGAGAATACAAAATGAAGATTACACTTCTAATGTATCACTTTCCAAAATTTCCACTGCATCCACCTTTTATGGATGCTGACATTTTGAAGCCGGATTTCAGGTGTTTTTTGTATTTTTTATGTAACTGGGACGCGCATTCGGATATTTCGAAAAACCAATTATAGGATTAAAGAAATCGCGATTTCGCATAATCTGATATGTATATTGAGTATGTAGCCCACACAGCAGCAGAATAATCTACTGCCAAAGGCCAAAATTTAGTGCGATATTTTTTCTAAAAAACCTATTTTTTGGGTACAGTATTTACAATATCGTTTTGAGTGTGCTGGTACCCCGATATTTTAGTTTTTCGACGATCCGGATCATATGAATCACAGATCGTAAAAATCCATCTACTAGAACGGCGGAAATGGCTACCGCAAAAATTGAAAAATTTGCGAAAAATGTTTTTCAAAATATCGCTGACTAATTCGCGCTTTATGTGGATCGTTTCCATTTCAATGAAGAAAGTGAATCATCACTCGCGTTTGTGCGAAAACAGCGGTTTGAAAAATTTAGTGGCATGGGAGCTGTATCCGATTTATCCAAAAAATACTGTGTGATGCTACATCCACGGTTCTTGATGGATTTTATTGAAATATGTTTAGATCGATGTATTTTTTCACGGTTGATAGTGAAATCGGATGCGCATAAAAAGTGTATGCACTTATTGCAAAATATAAGCGTTATACAGTTTGTTGCACACTAAACTGCAGACGATGCTACATCTTAGCGGCCAAAGTAAATCCTGGCAAATGTGTACAAATTAAAAGAGAAGAATTCGCTGTATTGGTAAACCGCATGCGCATCAAGTGACTTTGAGGATTTCGCGATTTACACGCATTTCAAAATGAACATTACCGGATACAATTTTATTTCAAGATTATACCCCATTTAAAGGAACCCAACATTTATTTGAAAGATATATTCATATCTTCTGCTAGATGTTAGCGTGTTTTCGAGAAGTGATTAGAATAAAAATGTGATTTATTGCGTGAAATTTAACTAAAATAGAAGAAAAACTCCGACCTATTTTTCTTACATTTTGTTCAACTAACTCACAAAATAAATTTTAATAAATATTTTCTCTTACAAAAATTTTATAAATTTCCTCAATATATTTTTTGTTTTTTGCTATAATATGCAAACCGCTAAACGGATTTGTATAGTTTTGGTTTCATTTGAATCTTCGAGATGTTTAGATTACATACATATTTTTTATATATTTTTCAGATGCATAAACAGCTTGAATTTTATTAGAACAAGTTGTAAACTACCAATTGTTTTGAATGCTTTCCTAATTTCCGCGAAAATTTACAACTTTTTCACTAAAGTTATGCGACCTCAGTAAACATATAGTATGTAGGGAGCCCCTAATTAAGAGAGTTTCTCAATATAATGATTAGAGTCCTTTAAAGATTTTTTTCCTTTTATCAGAATTGAAACCGCCATAACTTTTGCGGGCAAAAACCAAAATTAGTATCTCGAACAGATTTAAGAATGGGATTTTTTCCCCAATCTACATATGTACCAAAAATCTTTCATGTAGTTTAAAAAAAATTATAATTTTTTTTTATGGAAAACTAAAAAAGTTTGTCTTTTCTTCATATACACTCTGGAATACTAGTTTTAGATCTCACATATTTATACTTCACAATATAATGTGGAAAAAGTATTATGTATAAGTTTATTTTGTCCACAATTAAGGGGTTATGGTCACTTATTGTGCACGAAAAATGAAATTTTTCATGAATGTTTACAAGTAATCTACCAATTTTTTCCAAAAGATATTGTTTTCTTCTGATTTATAATACCTTGAGCTACTTTCAGATTTTTTTTTGTTGAAAAATATTACACAGTTTTCTGACAAATGGCCACCTACGAAACACTGTTTTTACTAAAGCAGTTTGCGGTGACCACTGTAGCTCGAAAACGAATAAACCGATCAGCATATGTTTTTGTGGGATCATTAAGAACATAATAATCGTGTACTTAAGCGAAACGAATTAAAAAATATGCATTTAAAAAAAATGTGAACTGTAGAAGTCAAAATTTCAATTTTACCTAAAAAAGTTGAGAGTTTTTTCGCCATAAATCCGTCAAAATTTTTTTTTAAAGTATCTTGCTTAAGTACAATCTTTTTATACGTATAATAATCCCAAAATGCTATTTTGAGAAAACCGTGTTTCAAATTTCGATGTTACATACAAATCACAATGAATTTTCTCTTTCTAACGCTCATATCTCAGCTAATTTTTATCCCTTCGACATATTCTATTCTACATGTACTTTAAAATGAGTCAGCAAAAAATTATCGCTTTCGTAAAATCTGTAAGTAACAAATTACTGTTGGCATACCCATCTTCATATTTCGACAAAATAAAACGAAAAAGATATGTGACCCGTCCGTACAAAAAAATTTTAATCAAACTCGTCAGTTCTACTTGTTTTTGTTTTAAATTGATAATCTGAGGGTATACTCGTACATATATTTCGGCAAAATCTACTGAAACTTTCTAAATTCTGTCTGTTGTTTTTGTTCTTTTTGATATAAGATACAGCAGATTCAATACGGAACATCAATTTTACATCGCATTGCATTACAAATTGTCTTAGAGAAAAGAAAAGATAAGCATATAGGGTCCTAGTATAGGAAAAGTTGAAAAATTTAGCAAATTTTATTAATTTTTAGTGGTATAGGAAATTACCCTCGGAGTCGACTCCGGAGTCGGAGTCGTGAAAAAAACTGGCCTGGAGTCGGAGTCGAAGGAAAAATGGCTCGACTCCGAAACCACATTCTTAGCAGCCCTTGTTTTTGTTATAGGGTTTATGCCATATTTTACTATTTTTATCCAGATTGTAATTGTGATTTGACACAATAAATATTTTATTGATGGTTTTTCGTTATAAATTCATACAGAAGATGTTTGAAATATTTGTGATGAATATATATTTGAAAGTTATAGCAACACAGATCGGATTTCGTAAAATTGCGTATTTTTAGTCCAATCCTAACTGGATTTGTTATGGTAATTTATGATACAGCTATTTATGTCAATCTCTAGGGTTAATTCCCTAAATGTCACCAAAACAGGAGTTACTGCCATCATAGTATTATTTTGGCCGCCACAAATCGTGCATGTGAGAGCCCTTATGACACCTATATTTTCACTGGACCATAGCCGTAAACCTCTCACGAATTTTCACATACAATATCAGCAAACTCTTCTTTCTCTCTTCGTTCATTATCTACTAGGTTTTTCCCACCATTTTGAAAAAAAAACTGCATTTTGTTGCAAAGTGTAATATGTGGCAAAAAAATCCGATTGTTCATTATATAATAAGGAAAATAACACAAACCAATTCACCTAGTCTGCTGTTGATATGCTATTGCTCACCAACAATATCACATCAAATAATTCTAAAATGCAAATCATTAATTTTCCAAAAAAATCTCTTCCATTTATCCAGATCTTTAATGTCACTTTTCCTCAAATTTAATGTGACACCTTTTTTCAGCCTTCTTCTGGTGAACTTAATCGCGTTCCTAAAAGAGAATGAATGAACGAATGTACACAGCAAAGCACATCGCAGTTCTACATTCTAATTTCTAAACATCCCATTTTTAATTAAAGGAAATGCTGTTGTAAACAAACTTTTAATTTGAATTCTGATGTGAATTATTTATTTTTTGTTTTTTTTTTTTTTTTTTGTTTTGGCGGATGAAGACAAACTCATTTGCCAGCGCCAACGTTGATTGTGACAAATTTTGAATGCTTTCGGTGCAGTTCATGCGATTTGCTTTTTTTGGGCATGACCTACATTTTATTGTTTTACGAATAAATTTCTGTAAACATGTTTCGGGCAACTAAATTGTGTTTGTTCTTGTGTAATTGTATTGGTTTTCGAAAGTTCAATTGATTTGTGGATGTGATGACCAAATAAATGGCAGTTCATGTTTTGTTCAATGTTTTGAAGGTATTTTTGATTTGTGAACAAATTTCCTTTCCCATAATTTATGATTTATTTATAAATTTTTTTATAAATTTTAATTTTTTATTTAATAAGAAAATATTTAAATTTAATAAAATTTAAATTTTAAAATTCCCACCTCCCTTCACAACTCACTTGCCACCCGTACATATTTTTGCCAAAAGTCACGATTTTCGCCAAGACACAGAAAATCAAAAGAAAATGTGGAAAAAAATTATATGTCAAAGTTTACGTGACTAATGCAAAACGTATAAGTTAAATGAATGCCATTGCGTCCCTTTTCTTCTCATTTCTTAAAAATATATGATAGACACAACCTGTACATTAAAGTCTAAGAACGGTGTATTTTCTGTTGTCCACACAACCACCCAGCGAGCTGCTGTGCAAAAATAATCAACGGTAATGTAATGTCTTTAAAATACATGAACGAACATACATTAAACGAAATCATTGTAGAGTATGATTACATTTTGTATCCCATCTCAGTTTGTAATTTTTGCTGAGTTCACTTATTGTTACCAGAAATGGGAAAAGGGAATACAGTTTCTGAGAAGAAAAAAAAAACTGAATCTACAGCAAATTTTAAACACAAAAGAAATTTGTTGTAGCCGTGGGAGAAAACAGTTCTTGGAGGTAAAAGGGTATTTCAAAAAGTACTTTCAAAGATAATAGTTTCAAAGCCTTATGAATCTTTTGTATGATTATAAATATTTGAAAATAAGATACAAAAGAACAATTTCAAAACAATAAAAAAGTCGTTAAGTTCGGTCCATCCATCAGGTTTAAAAATTGTTCAACCATGGATACATGTCAAAGTGTGAACTTATCATGACTATTTCAAATGGAAAAATTTTGTAACTGCAGGGAACCTCAAATGTGAAATTACTAGACAGCGGAATCCTATGCAAATGCATATATGGTTAGGATGGTCGTAGAGAAAATCTGATTAGACAGAAACTCGTTTTATTACAAAATAAAACGAATTATGCCCAGAAATTTTCGCATATTTTGCATATCTTGCATATTTTGACATATTTGTACATATCTGCATAAAATGAGCATATGCAAAACCATATGCAAAAATATATTCAAGGATTTGTGGTCTAAATATCCCACCGAAATGGCTGAAATTTGGTAATAAGTCTTCTTAGGGGTATGCAACTTTACAACTGAAATCTGTCCGCATATGTCCACGTCTTCATATAGCCCCCATAGAACGGTACCTACCGGTATTCGGTATTTTGAAAGTTGTAGCCTCAATATCCCACCGAAATGACTGGAAATTGGTATTTAGTCTTCGTTACGGGTATAAGACACTCCACCTGAAATTTGTTGGCATAGGTCCACGTCTTCATATAGCCCCCATAGAATGGGACCTCCCGATTTTCAGTATTTTGAAGGTTGTGGTCTCAATATCACACCGAAATGACTGAAATTTGGCTTTTTGTCTTCGCTGTGGGTATAAAACTTCCCATCTGAAATTTGTCGGTGTAGGTCCGCGTCTTCATACAGCCCCCATTGAACGGTACCTCCGGATTTCTGGTATTTTGAACGTAGTGACCTCAATATCCCTCCGAAATGGCTGAAATGTTGTATTAAGTCTTCCTTGGGGGTATACAACTTTTCACCTGAAATTTCCACGTCTTCATATAGCCCCTATAGAATGGTACCTCCCGATTTTCGGTATTTTGAAGGTTGTGGACTCAATATCCCACAGAAATGACTGAAGTTTGGCTTTTTGTCTTCGCTGTGGGTATAAAACTTCCACCTGAAATTTGTCGGTATAGGTCCGGGTCTGCATATAGCCCCCATAGAATGGTACCTCCCGATTTTCGGTATTTTGAAGGTTGTGGCCCCAATATCCCACCGAAATGACTGAAATTTGGCATTTTATCTTCGATGTGGGTATAAAACTTTCCACCTGAAATTTGTCGGTATAGGTCCACGTCTTCATATAGCCCCCACAGAACGGTACCTCCCGATTTGCAGTATTTTGAAGGTTGTGGCCTCAATATTCCTCCGAAATGGCTGAAATTTGGTATTAAGTCTTCCTTGGGGGTAAAAAACTTTCCACCTAAAATTTGTCGGATGAGGTTCAGGCCTTTATATAGCCCCCATAGAGCGATACCTCCCGATTTTCGGTATTTTGAAGGTTGTGGCTGTGGTTATACATTTCTCTATTTTATTGACTTGTCTGAAGAGAATTTTAAACAGAAAAATTGTACACACAAACACTTTTGTACCTATTATTGAAATATTTGTTGCATAAGAAAATATGTAAAATGCATAAATTTTGCATATGCAAAAATTTATGCAGTTTGCATAATTTAGCATATGTCATATGTTTCGATTGCAATGTAATCAGAAGCCAAAAATATGCCCAGTCTCAAAATTTGACATGAATCGGACCAAAAATAGGGGTTGCATAAAATTCCGCTGTCTAGAAATTACTTATAGTTCCGACAAACAATGTAGCTAAGACCCTCAAAATACCGAAAGTCAGGAGGTACCGTTATATGGGGGCAATACCAAAACATGGACCTATGTTGACGATTTTTAGTGATGAAGTTTCATGAGCACAAAAGTCACTCGTTCAGCTAAAATTTTTAACGAAATGTCTCAAAATACCCGTAATCGGGAGGTACCTTTAAATGGGGACTATATCAAAATGTGGACCTATCTTGACAATTTTAGGTGGAAAATTTCTGTAACTGCAAAGAACCTCAAATGCAAAATTACTGGTAGTTCCGACAAACAATGTAGCTAAGACCTTTAAAATACCGATAATCGGGAGGTACCCTTATAAGGGGGCTATACCAAAACATGAACCAATGTTGAAAATTTTTGGTGGAGAACTTTCGTGACTACTGAGACCATCAAATGTGAAATTATAGCTAGTTCGGTTAAATATTGTGGCTAAAATCTTAAAAATACCGAAAGTCAGGAGGTACCCTTAATAAGGAGCTGGACCTATGTTGACGATTTTTAGTGAAGAAGTTTAGTGACCACTGAGAATTTTATATAAAATCCTCAAAGTACCCAAAATCGGGTGGTGTCCTTATAAGGGGGCTATGTAGACGATTTGTAGCTAAGAATTTTCGTGACCACTGAAAACTTCAAATGTCAAATTACAGATAGTTCGGTCTAAAATTTTAGATAAAATCCTCAAAGTGCCCAATATCGAGAGTTACCCTTATATGGGGGCTATACCAAAACATAGACCAATGTTGACGATTTTTGGTGGAGAAGTTTCGTGACTACAGAGAACCTCAAAAGTCGGTGAAAAATTGTAGCTAAAACCCTCAAAATACCAAAAATGGGGAGGTACCGCTATATGGGGGCTGTACCAAAACAAGGACTTACTTATGTTGATGATTTTTGGTGGAGATGTTTCGTGACTACAGAGAACCTCGAATGTCAAATTATAGCTAGTCCGGTTAAAAATTATAGCTAAAATCCTCAAAATAACGAAAATAGGGAAGTACCGTTACATGCGGGCTATACCAATGTCCATAATTTTTGGAATATAAGTATTTTGGTCGCTGGGAACCCCAAATGTCAAACAATAGCAAATTTGTTCTGAATAAAAACGTCAAAATAAGTCAACGGGAGGTACCGTTATGGACCTAAGTCCACAATTTTGGAATCTAAATTTGTTGGTCACTAGGAACCTTAAATGTCAAATTATAGCTAATTTGGACGAAAGTGTGACTAAAATCGTCAATACACACGAAGTTGGGTGGTACCGTTACATGGGAGCGATACCAAAACGTGGGACAAAATACACATCTTCCCAAAATTTCTGTGTCCTATCTCCATTTTTCTGGATGCTAGACTGATTACAAAAGGCGGACGGACATGCATACATCCACTCAGAATTTTACCGTGATCAAGAATATACATATGTATATATGATAATATATACATATATTCTTATCAGCACAAAATTCTAAATCGATATAAACACGTCCGTCAGTCTATCTGTTGAAAACAAGATACATATTTTGAAGGTTGTGTGCTCAATATCCCACCGCAATGACTGAAATTTGGAATTTAGTCTTCGTATTTCACCATAGGAGGGTACCTCTCGATTTTCGGTATTTTGAAAGTTGTGGGCTCAATATCCCGCCAAAATGGTATTTAGTCTTCGCTGGGAGTATACGACTTTCCACCTGACATTTGTCGGTATAGGTCCACTTTTTCATATAGCCCCCATAGGAGGGTACCTCCCGATTTTCGGTATTTTGAAGGTTGTAGGCTTAATATCCCACGGAAATGACTGACACCGGGGGTTCGTTGAGGGTTTAAAACTTTCCGCCTTTCCACGCCTTCATACCTCCAGATTTTTGGTATTATGAAGGTTTTAGCCTCATTATTATACCGAAATAGCTGAATTTCGATATTTAGTCTTCTTTGGGGGTACGAAACTTTTCACCTGAAGTTTGTCGGTATAGATCCACGACTTCATAAAGCACCCATAGAACGTTACCTCCCAATTTTCGGTATTTTGAAGGTTGTGGGCTCAATATCCCACGGAAATGGATGAAATCTTTGTTTTCGTTGCGGGTATAAAACTTCCCACATGAAATTTGTTGGTATAGGTTCATGTCTTCATAGAGCCCCATAGAACGGCACTTCCCCATTTTCGGTATTTTCAATATCCCACCGAAATGACTGAAATTTAGTATTTACACGTTCGACCTGAAATTTGTCGGTAGTTCATATCGCTCAATTTTCTGTATTTAATTTTTTTTTAGCCACATCATTTAACCGAAGTTATTGGAATTGCGTATTTAGTCTTCGTTGGAGTTACAAAACTGTCCTTATGCAAATTTTCGGTACAGGTCAACGTTTTATACAGCCTCCATAGAACGGTGTGACGACGTATCATTTCTTTGAAGCTGGGGCAGGTTCAGCGGGACCAGGGTCGTCACAAGAATTTATTTGATATAGGGCATTAGAGACAGGAAAGACACACAATTATTCTTTTCTTCTTAAACGTTATAAACAATCCATTATTGATTAATATGAAAATACACTTAACACTATTGTGACGCGGCTTAGTGCCTTTCGGTTGGAACTGATGGCAGGGCGTTTAGCACGGCAGCGGTCGGTGGATGTTGACGATGATGAAAATCCCCCTCCTGACTCCAAACACACACAGACGCTCTACAAATATATATGGGGTCAAGGGAACGGCAATCCCCCTCCTGACTCCAAACACAGACACAAATATGTCTAAAGCCAAGGCTCGGCAATCCCCCACTTGACTCCACACACACAAATCTGTCTAAAGCCAGGGGCACGGCAATCCCCCTCCTGACTCCAAACACACACAAATATGTCTAAATCCAGGGGCACGGCAATCCCCTCCTGACTCCACACACACATACACAAAAATGTCTAAAGCCACGGGTACGGCAATCCCCCTCCTGATTCCAAACACACACAGACGCTACACAAATATGTATGAAGTCAAGGGCACGGCAATTCCTCACTTGACACAACAGCCATCAACAGACGACTGATCCCGATTGTCCGTTCGCAATCTCCTTTTATACCCCTTGGTGGTGGCTGGTCATCACACCAACACAGCTAAAACAGCTGATCGTTTGCTTTGTTCGCACAGCTGATGACTTTGTTTAGTTTAAATATTGACCACCAGGGTTACCGATGGTTGTTTTTTTTTCTGTTGATTACTTTCTTTACCACTAGGGCACCGATATGTCCGCTAATTTAATCATTACATAGGCAAGTACATTGGTATATTTATATTTAACATAATAATTAATGAGCATAATCTATATATATAAAAATGGTGTAAAAAATGTATAGTAATTCATAAAATGAGAACGGCTAGGCCGATTTCTGTAAAATTTTTTGTCAGTTATTCGTATTTTCGAGGAGAAGGTCTTTATGGAAGAAAATTTTGGAAAATTTCTCTGGAAAAGTCGGAAAATTGGAAAAATCGAAAATTGAGTTTTTGTATGAAATTTTATTCCTTAATAGCGAGACGAAGTTCGCCGGGTCCGCTAGTAATTTATAGAAATTCAATAAAATAATAATTCTATAATATGTAAAATGTACGTAATTTACAAAAAGAGCAAAATAAACATATTTCATTAAATTTGTAATGCAAAATCGAGGCCACGAATTTGATCATTACAACGGTACCCCCGAGTTTCGTTATTTTCGAAGTTTTAGCCACATTATTCAACCGGAATAACTGAAATTTGCTAAAGGTACAACACGTCCCTTGTAAAAAATTAGACAGTATAGGTCCACGTTTTCGTATAACCCCCATAAAACGGTAGATCCCATTTAAGATTTTTTGAAGATTTTAGTCACGGGTTTTTACCGAATTGGTTGTTAATTGGAATTTTGTGTTCCTAGAAGATAGAAAACTTACTCGCACAAAATGCTATCCATATTTAGCCAGGTTTAAGTCTAGCCGGTATTACCTTATTTAATGCATTTCGAGTCTTTTTTTGTAAAATTTTCGAACCGAGATTGCTGTAATTTAAAATTGTGTGTTCCCAAAATGATGCAAAAGCCCAGTTCGGAAAATTGTAAATATTGGTCCATGCTTTGCAAATGAGCCATTTCACAGGGAAATATTCTGCTCCTGCAAGGAATAAGAGGATAAGCTTAGTACTTTCAGAAGCGAAAGGAAATACAGATCGTGATGGATGGTATAAAACGTTCGACCCGGCCGAACTTAACACCGTTCTTACTTGCTACTTTACTCAGCATTCCATGGATTCAGAATTCAGTTGTTATATTTATAGATGAGCAATTATTCTGGGTGGATACGGCGGATTTGGCACCATAAGTAGTATAACTGTCATTAAAACTAATTAATATCCTCTTGAGGATCTTAAATAAACATTTAGTTATATTTTATTAAAAAATATCAAGAATTTTTTACACAATTCCACAAGGATTTCCCGGTGTATACTTACTTTTGCGATACATATTTTGGGCTTTTTGGGATTCGAACCGTACATTTCCTTCTGTATGCAAATATTACACACTTTTCATTTTTATCACCGAAGACTACTTTCGTGCCTATCAAATAAATATAATTGTTTCTTGTTTTCAATAAGTTATAGTGCTCTTTATCCCTAATACATTTTGGTTTCAATGCTGCATACTAACTTTTGTGACAGACTGTATATGACTATTTCATAACACTATGCAACACTGAAAATGCAAACAGCTTCTAGTATGGATTTTTTGAAAGCACATATTTAGACTGCAAAAACCCTGGTTGGGTTTTGTCCTGTCAGATCCAGTTCGAATTTTATGGCCTCATCTAAACTGGGCTAAATCTTCACTTTTTTGCATTTATCAGGCCTTCATCTCAGAAAAGAATAGGAATTTGGCCTTGCTGTTTTTAGCCATATTATAGCCCTAAACTAGTAGAACTTATCTTTTGAAGAAACAACATAAGAAAAATTCCATCTAGGGCATCAAAATCTATAAAATATAGAAAATTTTACGTAATCTGAAATTGTGCTCAGTATCGTCTAAACTATTGGGAGTTGAACCAAGTAACCTATTGCAAAAATGATCCAAATAAAGTTCTCAACAATTCTTTAGAACATTCTGAAACTCTGAAATGCTTACTTCATGTTGTTTCAGCGGTATTTTGCATCATATCTTTTACAACACATATTTCAAACACAGTTCACACCAACAGTTTATTCTCGCATTTCGGATTTCACTACCTTATTGACATTTTTATTAAATCGTCGTTGAAAAATGTACTGAAAACAACGGGATAGAGGCATTTTACAACAATGACATATTCTGGAGAGTTGTGTATTACATTCCAGGGATTATTTTTCCAAAAGGAAATATTCAGAAAAAATTAAGGGTTTTGGAGATACGGTGCGAAATGTATAAAAATTGTGGCAATTTTGCATATATTTTGAGATTTAAGCAATAAATGTTGTTTTTCGAGTTCATTATTACTCCAAATATTTTATTCTTGTCCTTATCTACAAATTTGCTTCAGAGGTCCGAAGAAGATTCCCATTGGTTTCAGAGATATAGCCCCGAATTTCTTTAAAAACTCAATATTTAACCATGTTTAGATGAGGCCATAAAATCCGAGCTGGATCTGACACAACAAAACCCAACTAGGGTTTCTTGTCGTTTGGGTTTGTACTTTCAAAAAATCCTCAGTTCGAATTGTTTGCACAAGGTCACCTTAAAAATTTTGCACAGTGTAATAGTAAATTTAGAAAATACTCTATTCTCTAATTTCTAAGGGCATCAATTAAATAAATAATTTAAATTAAATAAGTATTTAAAATTACTCCTATAATTAATAACCCTTTTCTTCAAAAATGCGCCTGAATACCAAATATAACACTAGTTGCACTTCAGGTCACGGAAGCAAACACTTTTCCATTTGAGGTCATTAAAGTAGTCAAACCTGTGGTTTGTTTAAATTACATATTTTACCAGTCCTGAGGCAACATTTGAACATTATGCGACCTTACACACACACACACACACACACACACACAAACAAAGTAACCTTTCGTCAGCAACACCCTGTCACCCATAACCCATTCCAAATCATACTTGGAAACTTTGAAATACTTTGCGGTGATGGCCACAACTCTTGAATGTTGAAAATTGTTTAAGATTCCCTTGTGACTTGGCAAACCCTTTTCCACAGTCAGCAAACATCAACATCATAGCGTTTTGATTACACCAAGAAGAGGAGTTCAAGCGAATAGTTGGATGGGAAGCAACAACCTTCTTCAACATCAGTATCAGTCAGCAACCACCAACAAACAAACACATTGTGTGATAACGTCTGGATCCGTGGTTAACTTTGACATTTGTGTGAAAATCTCTGTTTGTGTGCTGGTGGCGGGTTTTGCCAGAAGTAACTGTTTTCCAACCACAATTTTAGTATTTTATGACGGCGGAAAGACGACCTGCCTGCCACACCTTCAAATATCACAGCATCCATTAGGAAATCATTGTCAAAGACATTGTTGTGTGCTTCCGCTCAGTGCACTGTGGCATTTAAGGGCGGCACTGTTGCTGCTGTTAAATTCCTCTAGACTTGTTTAATTTTTTTCTTTCTATGGAATTTTTTGCCGCTCACAGTTATAAGGAGTTATTTTGCTTGGCGGGTGGCTGACTGGTTGTTTCTCTGTCCACTGCTGTTTATATTACCTTTCACTGCATTAAAAAGAACAATTTTGTTGCATCACTCGACAAATTGCAACACGGCCATGATTTTGATGTTGCGCTTTAATTAAAAAACTGTCCGGACTATGGTTTCATTTCGGTGTCATCTATAATAATTAAGTTGTGGTTGCGGCAACCGAGTTGTTGTTGAAATTGAAATGCAAAGTGTGTGTTTTTTCTCATTTACGAGCTAAGAAATTTTATTTAATATTTAGAAAGTTTGTTGTATGGACGACAGACAGATTTCACTTATTAAAAAAAAAACTGTGACACAAACTTGATTAAGGTGAAACAAAAAAGTGTATGTATAAACTTCTATTAAATTGTGGGGTTGTGTTTAATGAAAAAAATATGGTAAAAGTTATAAAGAAATATTTTAAAAAGGAATTTTTGTAGTTCCGAGCAACACAACTGGGATGCAAAAAATCGGCATATGTGGTATGCAATCGTTGGTCATGTCAGAATAAATTATGAACACAAACAAACGAACATAATAATTAAATGTTCCACAGACATCCCAGGCGGGACAAGGGAGTGAGTGCACACTGATATCATGGAAGTCTCCCGATTCATATTAGTTCAATAATATGGGACCTACTGTTTATTGCCGAGTCCGAACGGCCACAGTGGTGCCGCTTCCTTGTAAACGTGGCCAAAAATAGGAGTTGACCTAGGATGATGGATTTTTGTGCAAGTACTTATGAGGGCATATAAATGGAAAATACCAACTTTGGTCCATATCGGTTCAGATTTGGATATAGCCCCCATATATCTTTTCCCGATATTGCTATTACTGTGTCAGTTTTAAGAGAATACCCTTCAAATTAAATATCTGATATTTTCGTAGGCCTCTAATCAGTTTTATGGATTTTGACAAAAATCGGTTCAGATTTGGATATAGTCCCCATATATATATCTTTCCCCGATTATGCAATAAATCGGTCAATTTTAATTGAATATCCTTCAAATTTAATATGCGATGCTTTCTTAGGTCGTTGATCAGTTTTATTGATTTTGACAAAAATCAGTTCAGATCTTGATGCATCATTCTCCGATTGTGCTATAACGCAGTCATTTTTAAATTAATAGCTTCAAATTTAATATGCAATATTTTCTAATGTCCCTGTTCAATTTTATCGATTTAAACAAAATATTTTTCAGATTTGGATGTAGCTCTGTATATAACGGTATTTTTAATATTCCCTCTTTAACTGGTTGGAATACTAACGGTTTTCTATCTAAATTTTTTTAACGTGAAATCACCGAAAACACCTGCCAGCTAAATAAGGATGAAGCCATCACCATGACAATGTAAACTTTTAAAGGCCAATTGTAATATACTCTATGTCTAATTTATCATACATATAACAATATCCCACTTACATCAAAATAGTGGCAATAACTATCGGCCAAATTTTTTCAGATTCGAGTCTTTTAAGTGTTTTCGACAACGTATAAACAAAAATAACAGGAGGAAGTCAAATAAAGATAATTAGTAAACTGAGGCAAAATCAGGAAACTTGCATTTTTTTCAGTGTGTACTAGGCCGGGGCGGTTTTTATGGAAGGAAAAAAGTGTTATCGGTAGCTTGGAGTTTCTAATTCTTGGGATTGTACTGAGCAAAAAAGTCAACTAGACCATATCGACGCCTCCAAACAATAGTATGCTAAGTCGACTTACCATGTTTTCAAGTTCTTTACATTTTTATATTTAACGTACTTTTACTTAAATTCTGTCAAATTTTAGTAATGATCGGTCAATACGAACAGAAGTTATAAACAAATATTGACTTAGCATAGTACTGAAGTTCAAAAAAATTTCCAAACTTTGAGAGCTTCTCCTGCAAAACTCACTTTTTAGACTTAGCATACTATTATTTGGAGGTGTCGATATGTCTATGGTGAAAATCGAGCCCTCGGATTTTTGACTTGAAGTTTTATTCAAGGATTTTTGGATATTTCATCATATAACAACCACACCACTGAGATTTTCGATCCAACACAAAGACAACAATTGTAGCCAAGACAATAATTAAGAACTCTCTAGTACATCGCAAAAGCATTGGAACGCTCCTTCAGGTAGTTATGGCCTCGAGAATGTGCACATTTTTCAGAAAATATCGATAAATGACACTGTGCTACAAAATGGGGCTCAAAGTCAGTGGGTGGAAAATTCCTTGTGGAGATGAAATTTTCACCATAGGTCAAGTTTCCGAGATATCGCGTGATTAATGGTTTAATTTTGGCCCCTTAATTTGTGAGAAAATAGCTTTATATCTCTGTTAAGCGTTATTGTAGCTTCATTTTGAGATTACATGTCTTCAGTCAAATCGAATGGTGAATATTTTTGCAAAATATTTCATCCCTCTAAGTCAATTCCTTCCATGTTCTTTTCGTCCTTTATTTATTGAACCGTAGTAAAAGTACCACAAAACGAGATATTACAGAATCATAATATTCTGCAAAAATGTTGTTCAGAAGGAACATGTGCTCCTTATTTATATAAATTTCAATACAAGCTACCTACGAACAATTTTCTATGTTTTAGGAGCTATAACTTTATAGTAACACCAAATATCGATAAAATTCTTTCACGATTGTCCTATTTGCGGTGTTCTCAATTAAAAAAGCATAAAATTATAAAAAAGTCGACAACACATTTTTCGATTTTTGTCCACTGAGGCACCATCGTGCAGCATTGATATTTAAATTCACCCTTCTTCTCGCTCTTGTAAATTCTTCGTGTAGTACAACGAGGTTTAAGAGTATGCATCATCTCTTTATTCGATGCTAGACTTTATATACGAATTAAAAGAGGGCTTAACGTTGGAGGTGTTAAGGTTTTCCTTAAGTGGAGCCGTTACATTATACAAGTGAAGCATACTATTGTCTAGAAACACGAGTTGGCGATCAATCAATGCTGTATGGTAGTATACATTTCACTCCAGTTGTTATGGTAAAATTTATGCAATAAATTACTATAGTTCAGGTTCCTATACATCATTGTAATTGTGATATTTTCTACTTTCATTGCCAGGTTTTGATTTTGGTATACCCCTTATAGAAGCGGAGATATCGCTTTGCAATAAGACGTTCACAAAATCAATCAATAGGCTTCTTCCCCTCCAGGACATTCATCAACACCCAAAAAGTGATTACAAGGTTTAGATGGACAGATGGACGGAAACACATACCGGATCGACTCAGCCTGTCGAGACATTCATTTTGGTAGAGAAAATTGTAGGTCTACGACCATTATTTCGATGTGTTACAAACGTTTGGGCCAAAACCAACTTATGAGGGCTGCACGAAAACTACCTGGCCTAGGCAACACCGCATATTGCCAGGCCATTTGAATTTTTTTTTGATAGTTTGTAAATGTTTAGCCTAGACTTACTCAGGACAGTTTTTTGTACGACCATGTTATGTGTTGTTTACAGTGACTTGAAAAAATCACTTTACAAAAAGAAGGAATTTTTTTCGTCTAAGAATTTTTTACAACTTTTGACGTAGATAATCACCGCAAGAGTGTATCGATCCAATTAAATCTTTGTACGTCGATAAAGGACCATCCTACAGGACTATGAAAAACTGTTTTAATAAATTCAACCGTGGTCGGCACTCGCCAAAAAACGAAGGTCGTGAGGGTCGCCCAAAATCTGTCGTTGTGCCAGTAAAAAAATGCCATGCATTAACGGATAATGCGAGATCGCCATGTTAAATACCGTGAGATAGAGGCATCCTTGGGCACTTCTTGCACCAACTAACATTTGACATTGCATTAACACCTGGTCGCAAAAATGGATTTTTCTCGATAGATCCAGCAGAATTGGACAAGTGCTCAAAAAGGGTCTTGGGAATTGGTTCAAAGAAATTGAGCATAAAACCGATCGCGGTGCTTCAAACGACGTTTATAAGATCGTCAGAGACGACGAATCTAGGATCTATGCTTTGGGACCTTAAACACAGCCGTTTGAGTCTTCGAAAGCGAGCCAAATCAATCGAAAGTTGTTCATGTAAGAAGCATTTCGAAGCAAAGGATTGCCTGTTTTTTCAGAAAAACTGACCGTGTGGGGACTATACGGCTATAGAAATATAAGACGGTTATTTCTGAGTGGTACACTATAATTTATTTGCCTGAAGTCTCCTGAGAAGTTCGAAAAACGAACAATAGAAGACAAATCATTCTGCATCATGACAAAGTGGGCTCTCACACATAGATTCAAACCAGCGTCTGTTTGATCTGACAAAACGTGGAATTGATGGGTCATCCGTCGTACAGCCCTGACTGGGGATCCAATGACTTCATTTGATTCTAGCACATCAAGAAAAAGATGCGTGGTCAACGATTATTGTCGTCTGAAGATGCTGTAAAAGCGTTCAAAAAACATGTTTTGGAGGTGTCTCAAGCGGAGTGGAAAAAGTGCTTCACAAATAGGTTTGAGCGCACGAAAAAGTGTATAAATTATGCTGGAGACTACTTAAGAAAACAACAAAATCGTTTTTGATGGTAAATATTCGCGTTTTCATTGTTAGGCCAGATAGTTATAGTTCAGCCCTCGTATAATACCCCCCATAGTGGTGTAGGGTATAAATATCAGATTACCAGAAATCCATACTGGTGGCTTAGATGGTCACTTATATGAATATTGGTGGTAGCGGACAGTATAGTCGTGATACCTGCTGTTTAGTTCCAGACCATCTACGGTATCAAAATTGGTTTCTTCTGTCATTAGAACAAATATTTTCTCAATTTAATTAGAACATACTTACCATTGAATATCAAGTACTGAATCTGCAAAGGAAAGAGAAATAAAAAATTAAATTATAAAATATGCAATTTCCCATACGTACAGTATTAAAACAAATGTATATAGTCCTAAGTCCTAACGACAAAATATGTTTGTCTAATTGAAAAAGTAATGATTTTTTAAAAAATTACTCTACATTATTCCCCTTAGGCAAATGAAGTCCTCTTACCCTTTTTCGGCGAATAAACCAAGCGGTGAAAATTATTTATCACTTTTTGTAATTTGTAAGGCAACCCAACTCAACCTTATTATTGTGTCTATGGGGGTGTGGGGTTTAACGTTGACTATTTACAAAATGCTTCGCCCCGTTTCAAACCATTACCACCTAACAATGATTTCAATTTTAATATTCGTTCTACGCTCACAAGAGTTAACCCTCTCCTTGTCTCTTTTATTATTTACAGAAAGGACTTCTTTGTAATAACTTGTTGTTTTTGTTTATCTTGTAGCTCTGTTGTTTGTTTTGTTTTCAATTTTTTGTGTTCTTCATTATGATGTTGTTGTTCTTGGAGCTAAATGAATGACTCTTGCTGATGTTATGGTTCAATGTTTTGAACTGTTGCTGTTGCTGCTGTTCGTGATTGTTGTACTTGCTCCGAGGAGTTGTGTGTTGGTTTTGTTGTCTGTCTGTCTGTTTGTAATTGTAAACGATACAATGGGGAACGAGACGAGATCATCATGTAGTGGCTGTTAAACACATCTGCCGGGCTTGGGAATTATTCGCCTCTTTAATGTTACACTGATATAATTTTTAAAGTGGCATTTTCTTAACAAACTATTTTTTTCTTGTTAACAGTAAGGGAAAAGTCGGAGGTACGTCTGTTAAAAAAAACCATTAAGTAGAAAATCTGAAAATATTTTTTTTTAATAACTGATGATATACTTGGCTAGTCTCTACAAACTTGTCTGCCGATTAAAATATGTGGCAAAGGTTTGACCATTTTTTCGTTCTGAAATTCCCAAAATGTTTTCATTTCAAAAAATCCTGTTACAACCAATTTCCAATATTGCATAGCAACATACATACGTACGTACTATCATATCCATGAAATGCAATGATGCTACCAATATTTATTGCTCGTAAATTCAACATAACATCAATTAAATACACCATGGGTAGCTGCAGTTGGTTGCTTGGTTGCTTGGACGATAGCTTGTACACCGACAACAGCAACCAGATCCAGCTCCCACAGTATGTTATGTACGATAGGATTCCAGTCACTGTAATAGCCAATAAAATAACAACATCAACAGAAAAAAAAACACAAAAAAACTGCACTACCACTTCCGTTGATTTACTTTTAATATGTATGCATATAAATATGTAGGAGTATGTATGTGTGTTAAAATCTCGCAGTTTTTTTCCGCAAAGTTTTATCCCTGAAGTTTTTCACTGTTGATAGTCAGACGTGGATATGTAATATTGTCCAGTGATCTTTTGTAACAAATGTCGCCAATTTTAATTCTTGTCTGCTTTTCCTGTCCAACACATCAGGTAGACAGGATTACTGACGCCAAAATTGTACAGTTCGTAATATAATAATAGGGAATGGAATGAATGTAACCACAAGTTGGAAGAACTACAATGAGTAGTTATTGTAAAAAATGTCGATAGATGCAGTAAGTACAGGAAAGTTATATTGGCGAGGAAGTTGAATTGGAGGTACTATAGAATAATGACAAACAAGTTCGGCCGCGCCGAAGTTTTTATACCATGAAACACATATTAATTTTCTTTCTTGTCCACAAATTTAAATAAAGATATTTTGTGACCACGGAAGCCCAAATACCTATATAGGGCCAGAAAATGTATCAAAAAATTCCTATAATCGGGCGCCACCTTTGTTTGGGTGTTATATCAACGTGTGGACCTATGTTGACAATTTTTGGTGGAGAAGTTTTGTGACCACTGAGAACATTAAACGTTAAATTGGAGGTAGTGCGGTCCAAAAATATAGCTAAAATCCTCAAAATACCGAAAATCGGGAGGTAGCATTATTTGGGAGCTCTACCGACGCATGGACCTATGTAAACGATTTTTGGTGGAGATGCTTCGTGACCACTGGAAATCTCAAATATAAAAATAAAAGGAATTTCGGTCAAACATTTTTGCTAAAATCCTCAAAACACCGAAAATTGGGAGATATCGTTATATGGGGGCTATACCGAAACATGAACCTATGTTCAAAATTTTTGGTGGGGATGTTTTATGACAACTAGGAGCCTCAAACGTTATATTGCAGCTACAAAAATTTAGCTACAATCCTCAAAATACCGAAAATCGGGAAGTACCATTATAAGGGAGCTATACCGAAACATAGACCTATGTTACCGATTTTTGGTCGAGATGCTTCGTGACCACTGGAAATCTCAAATGCAAACTTACAGAAAGTTCGGTCAAAAGTTTTTGCTAAAACCCTCAAAATACCGAAAATCAGAAGATACCGTTATGTGGGGGCTACACCGAAACATAGACCTATGTTACCGATTTTTGGTCGAGATGCTTCGTGACCACTGGAAATCTCAAATGTAAACTTACAGATAGTTCGGTCAAAAAATTTGCTAAAAACCTCCAAATATCGAAAATCGGGAGGTACCGTTATATGGGGGCTATACCGAAAAGTAGATCTGTGTTGAAAAATTTTCGTAGAGTAGTTTTGTGACAACTGGTAAAAAAGGTAATGATTATTTCAACGCGTTAGAAGCGGAGGGAGTTTTGTAGACACTGTGAACCAAAAAAAGGGGTGGGGGGGGGGGGGCACCGTTAGGGTATAAAAAGCATTAAGTTCGGTAGGGCTGAACTCTTTATATTTAACCTTATATATTTAGAAAAATGTGTATAAATAAAAACACAAAATTTATCTCTATTGGATCGATGGAATGGTTTCAAATGCTGATGAAAAGATCGGATCATTCACGACTTCTTTTGCATGGATTCAAATACTGATGAAAAGATCGGATCTTTCACGACTTTCTTTGCATTGGTTTAAATGATAATGAAACGATCGGATCTTTCACGTTCGTTTGAACCAATCCAAAAGATGCCATGAAATCATGTCATCGCATGGAACCCCTTTCTTCAAATTTTGCTGGGATGGGGCTATATCACAACGTGGACCTTAAATTTTTAGTTGAGAAGTTTGTTAACCAATAGGAACCCTAAACGCCACATAACCGAAAATGTAGATAATAACTTCCAAATATCTGAAATCGGGTGGTACCGTTATATACCGTGCAAAATGTTCGATGCCAAAGATGCTATTCAAGAATGGATGCAAGTGAAATGGAATGTCATATATTTAGCATCTTCACTCATTCTTTTTAAAAGAGCGTGACCCCCAAAAGATGCAATTCATTTTCAGATCCTAAGCATGTCATCTTTGCTAACTCGGTGCAATGACATCTTCAACAATTCTTTGGCATGGCATCTATACCAATCCATTGGCATGTCATCTTAACCGATTGCCTAGAATAGCATTTTCACCAATCTTTAGCATGTCATTTTCACCAACCCTTTGGCATGAAACTTTCACGTCTTGTTCGGAAAATGGAAAATGCTGTATTGAAATATGATTTTCATGATTTCTATTAATTCATAGGAATTTGTGAAATAACTATTATTTAATTATCATCAAAAAATTTACATCCATAATTGCAGTTTGTTATTGTTGTAACAGTAGTTTATATGTATGTTTGTATGCCAGTTGTAAGAATGTTGCTATTTCGACAGTTTGTAACCACAAAGCTACGTACTTAAGTTTGTTAGTAGATTTGGTAGGGCAGATGAAAAGGTGCAGTGTGTCGTGCGGGCCTGTGCCGCATGATAGGCAGATGTTTTGCACGGTGTCATCAAACCTTGACCTATAGGAATTTGCGATCTCAATGTCGTCTGCAGCGGTTGGAATTCAGGAGAGGTATAGGTTAGACAGTTCCGGCAATATCACCCCATCACATATAATTTATTATTCAACGTCCACACATATAATTTACTATTCAACGTTTCAAACTTGGCCGGAGCGTAGTCTGCTAGTAGACCTCAAACTGGAGTGAGCGTGGAGTGCTTGACAGTATCAAAGGGTTTTGATAAATCAAGCGCCGCTATCTCTGTTCTATCGCACGGCTTGTTCTGATTGATTCCTCGACTAATATGTGTGGAGATGACGTGCAGCGCAGTTGTTGTGTTGCTTACGGATCCCATGCTATTGATCGGCAATTGGACAGTTATTTCTAATGCTGGTGAGGACTAAAGCCCCAAGGGTCTTTGCTACGGGCGACAAAAGCGAAATCGGTCTGTACAATTCACATTTGCTGACATCCTTGCCAGGCTTCAGTAGCTGGGACATTTGCCAGACTTCGGGAACGATGTGGGTGCTAGCGACATGTTGAGAACTTTAGTGAGATACTCGACTTCCTGTAGTCCAGCTGTTGCAGTTTTAGCACCGCCGCTGCTCGCAACAGAGTTAACCTCCTTCGCAATTGATTTTGATGTATCTTACAAACGGTTTTTTACTTCCCATCACCAGTGCAAATTTCGACATGGACTCCAACTGCAAATTACTATTTCGTGAATTTTATTTTACAACACTTGGAAATGTATACTCTTTTGTTTTGTAGGGATCTATAAATCGATTTGCTTATAAGGTTCTGTAGAGCAGGGTTCTCTAGACCTGGTAAGAAAAGTTTCCTTAAAGAAAAGTTTCCTTAATACCAAAGAGTGCAGTCCGACTCAATTTTTAACTCAATGATTGGGATTTCCTAGCATAATAATTCTTATATAGCTTTAAACGTATTTAGATAAATAAAAGAAAATATACATGTTTATAAAAAAGCACAAAATTCATTTCTATTGGATTGATGGAATGGGTTCAAATGCTGATCAAAAGATCGGATCTATTACGACTTCCTTTGAATGGGTTCAAATGCTAATGAAAAGACAGGATCTTTCATGACTTCGAACCAATGCACCAATGCAAAAGATGCCATGAAATCCCGTCATCGCATGGAACCCCTTCCTTCAAATTTAGCTGGGTATCTATTTCAATACGGCGAATCAAGAACCGATTCGACTCCGATTCGATCATATTTTAAAGGGAATTTAAAACATTTTTTTGAAAAAGGGACCAAAGGGACCCTTGCTTGAGGGTTAAATTTTGTCACTAGAAGATTCCTCGCATTGTTGGCAGTCATATTGCCAAAAACACTATATGCCTAAAATGCAAGGATTCCAAGGAATCCTAGCTGGAATATTTCCAAAAATGTACAAATAACACTGTACAACACAAAAAATAATTACAAGATCATTCGGCCAGATTATGAAAGAGGACCGAAAAAAAGAAGACACGTGTATCGGCATTTTGAAAGTTTACGTCGGGAAGTAACCTAAATAGGTGTGGCAAGTTCCGCCCATTTCTAGAGGTTTGAAATATTCGACATCAGATTCCTTGGAATTCTTGCATTTTAGGTATAAAGTGTCTTTGGCAATATTACTGACAAAAATGCGGGGTATCTTTTTATGAAAAAAATTAACCCTCATGCGAGTCACTAAAGGGGTCTTTTTGGTCCCTTTTTTAAAAAACGTTTAAAAACTCCTTTAAAATGTGATCGTATCAGATCAAAATATTCCACAAAATTATTTGTCATTAAATTTTACTATAGGTCCCCGAATACACAAAAACTCTAAATCGTACCTAAACTCCAAGAATCTGCCAAAAGTAAAGTCACGTTTTAGGGTTAATGTTGTATCTGAGTTTTTTAAGTTTTGTCCCACAAAACTTCATTCTAGATTGAAGACGTTAAAGACAAAAATAATCTTTATCAATTTTCAATATAAGTTTTCAAATAAACGAAATATGTATTTGCAATTATTATTTGTTAAAAAAAGAAATATTCTACACAAAATTTCACTGTATGTCCCTGAACAAATAAGATATCTAAGTAAAATACTTTGCTAAGAAAATGACGTTACAAAATTAGATATTAAAATACCGCACTTTTTGGGGGTTGTGTCAAAAGAAAAAATGTCCCAAATCAAATTTCATTATGAGTCTCTGAAGAAAAGAAATTTGTAGCTATAACATTTAACATCTCCAGAAGCTTTCGCTTTTTATATAAGATTTAGGACCATATTCTACCGTTTTTATTCACATTTTCGTTATCTGCGGTCACAAAATATATTTTATTGATGTTTTTTCATAATAAATTCTTTCAGAAGATTATGTGAGCTCGATCCAAACTGTTTTTGAAATATCTATGGTGAATATATATAGGGAAAATATTGATAACCCAGATCGGACTTTGAAAAATTACGTATTTTCGTACTATAAACTAAAATAACGTCATCAGGATAAGTCATAGGTTCCTGATATTGTATGTGAAAATGAGGGGATAGTATACAGCTATTGTCCAGTGAATACATATTAAATATACTAGTCCTAACATTCATGTTTCTGGCATGGTCCTAAATACTATAATGATGGCTGCTACTCCTGCTCTGATAAAATTGACTGAATTAACACTTGAAATCAAAGTGACTAGCCATATCCTAAGTAAATTTGTTATGATAATTCATGGTACACAGATGTCAGTTCCTAGGGTTAATTCAGACTTACAATGAAATTTTGTGTAGAATATTTCTTCTTTTAACACATTTCGTCTAGAACTAAATTTCATGTTACTTTCATGCATCAACTCGAAAAAAGAACAAAATAAGTTTATTCAAAAATATTTGGGAGTTTTGTTGGTAAACTATTTTTCTTGATATATATTGCAAATACATATTTCAGTTATTCGAAAACTTATATTGAAATTTGATAAAGATTATTTTTGTCTTTAACGTCTTCTATCTACTATGCAGTTCTGTGGGACAAAACTTAATAAACTCAGATAAAGTACAACATTAACCCTAAAACGTGACTTTACTTTTGGCAGATTCCTGGAGTTTAGGTACGATCTAGAGTTTTTGTGTATTCGGGGACCTAACATAATAAACTCAAATAAAGTAAAACATTATCCCTAAGACATAATTTTAATTTACTTACTTCCTAGCGTTTAGGTACGATTTCGAGGTTTGGTGTAGTCGGGGACCTACAATAAAATTTTATGACAAATAATTTTGTAGAATATTTTGATCTGATACGATCACATTTTAAAGGAGTTTTTAAACGTTTTTGAAAAAAGGGACCAAAAGGACCCATTTAGTGACTCGCATGAGGGTTAATTTTTTTTCATAAAAAGATACCCCGCATTTTTGTCAGTAATATTGCCAAAGACACTTTATACCTAAAATGCAAGGATTCCAAGGAATATGATGTCGAATATTTCAAAATCTGTAGAAATGGGCGGAAATTATCACGCCTATTTAGGTTACTTCCCGACGTAAACTTTCAAAACGCCGATACACATGTCTTCTTTTTTCGGTCCTCTTTCATAATCTATGCGGGGTTTCTCGTAATTTTAAAAAAAAATTCGATTTCGATTTACTGTACAACAAGTATAATGGGAACTTCCCACGTATTTAGGATACTTCCTGATGTAAACTTTAAAAACCCCGATACACGTGTCTTCGATTTTCCGGACGCATTTCATAATCTACCCGATTTTGCCTGCAATTATTTTTTGTGTTGTACAGTTTAATAAAATATTGATTTTTTTCCGTACGGAAAATTCCGAGGGAAATATTCATGATTGCCCTGATTTTCGGCTTCTTAGCCAGAGAACATCGGATATTCTTCGGTAGCTGTCAGCGTAATGTAAGCGACATTTTCAGAGTATTTCAGTATTCCACTCCAAGTGGTGACATAAGACATGCCATAATTGAATCGGGATGCACTCACTGAAATGAGAGAAGTCTCCCTTGGTATGTTTTTGTGTAACTTAATACATTAGCCAAAGAAAAACAAATCATTATGCCAGTTAAATGTCAAACAAATATATGACCTGAATAAGTATTGTGGACCAAACGCAAAAATGTATTTATGCATTGATCTGAAAGGCAATTACGGTTCAAATTTTATGGCGTAGGTTTCACTTTTTGTGTCGTCGTTTATTTCCGGATATGTTTTTCATTTTTTTGTTTGCTTGACATCGGAAAATATATGCGAACTACGTTTCTGTTTTGCTTTCTTTCGCCCACAACAATAACACATGACCCATGAATAAATTTTAAAGTTAAAGCCATGTATTATTTCCGGAGCCATACTTTTTGAACTTTTATTGCCTGAATTTTTGTATCCGTCCGACTGGAGGTTTTTTTATTTATTGCCCATTGGTCTTCGGGAACTTTGCTTGCGTGTTAATTGAGGTAAATTATGCTTTGCAATGACAAACGCAACACTCACTTTGTCACATATAAACTCGAACACATTTACTTAAAGCGAGAGTCATATGACTCGAATATTCGATTTGTGTAGTGGCCATAAGGTGTGTATGTGTGTTAATTGTTGTTCTACGCCAACACACACACGCACACTTTAATTGAGTTGATGTTTTTTGCACTATTTTCGTTGGTTACTGGGCCATTTTTTCTCTTGTTGCTCACAGCATGTCCTGTAAGAGCATTCAAATTATTCACATTCATTGAAATCCTAGTGGCAATGCTGCATGTCCGCATTTTTTTCTTATTTTTGTTTGTCCCAGCATGTGTTTGTTTGTTTGCTTGCACCTGCCTATATGTATGCATGTTTGAGTGGATGTTAAGTACAAAAACCAAGCGTTTTTAATTGCCTGGTGAAAATTTATAGTTCAATGCAAATTATTGCAATTTCGAGTCGTTTATTTTTTATCCACTCGCACAGCTATTCACTGTCAGCCTACCTACAGTTCCAATAATGTTTGCACTTTCATTTAAAACGTTTATTTTAATTAAATTCTCACAACTTTACGTGTCAATAACGAAATTTAATTGCCATTACACACGCCGCCCTTTTGAATGCATCTATCTCATGATGTGCTTTATTTTTTGCTGTTGTTGCTGTTCTCTGTGTTATGTCCAGGTAATGTGTGCATGCCTTTGTTACGCTTAAAAGCAAAGTAATATAATTATGACTTCGTTCATTTTTCATCGCCTTGTTATATTGAAAAAGAAATGAAAATTGCAAATAATTGCAATTTACTGATGTAATCAGTCTTGTAAGAAGTAATTTTATGCAGGGGTTTGGAAAACAAATACATACAACACATAATATTGCGTGTCTGTTGGTCAGTTTCTTAGAGACACAATAACTTCTGAAATCGTATTTCACAAATGTTACTCCATTACATACATATGTATGTAACTTCGACTGACCAAAAAACCTCTAATTACACTGTGAACACAAATTTTGGAGCAGAGATAATTCCTTTTGGAGATGAAAGCCCTTGGTGAGTATATTAAGAATCCCAAATGACAGAGCCGCCGTGAGTCGAACTTCTGCGTTATGGCGTGATGAAGTTTTTGCTAGATGCCATAAGGAATTAGCGTCATATATTTGTTCACGGTTGTTTTAGCTTATTTTTGCGATGACATGTCTGCAGTCAAATCGATAGGATTATTTTCCTAGAGCACTTCGACCTTCTAAATCGCTTCCTTCAATGTCCTTTTCGTCCTTTATTTTAATTTTATTTACTTAAGCCAAAGTAGAATTTGTTTGCCAATACTTTTCTTTTTATTTTACAGCTGATGTTGTCTGTTGTGTTTACGGCGGTACCGAGAGAGGCGAAGTCTTTAACTACCTCAAAATTATAGGTACCAGCTTCCAGTTCTATGGACGCATTGCGCGTCGACACCATCAACTTTGTCCACTTTAGCAGGTTCTCGTTTAACTTTGTTAAAGTTACCAGTTAGTTCCCTTACAGATCGTCCCATGATGTCTTTATCATCAGCTTAAGCAAGTAAAATGTGGCTATAGGTGTGTATTGTGTCATTTATTTCAATTTTTGCATCTCGTATAACCTTTTCTAGCAGAATGTTGAAGAGATCACACGAAAGATTGTCTGCCTGGCTTAAACCTTTTTGATACTAAACTGTTCGTAGAGGTTTTTTCCTATTATAATTGAGTACCGTATATCTGTTAATTTCATCTTACAAAGCCGAAGGAGTTTTGGGGAATATCAAATTCAGACATGGCTTGGTATATCTTTGCCCGTATAGGACTGTCGATGGCTGTCCTATAATCGTCAAAAAGATAGTAAGTGTCGACATGCGTCTCTTGAGTCTTCTAAAGGATTTGTGGCAAGTCAAGGAATTTCAATTATTTCACTGAACCTAGGGCTTAGTCGTGTACACAGTGTACACAAATATGCTGTGCTTATCTATTGTGATTGCAACTTACCGATGTCAAACTTCCGTGTTGTGTCTGTTTGTACTTATTTACTGCATTTAAAGTGCTTTTGGTTGAAAAAGATGGTGATACGAGTAACAAAATGGTGATACATCCAACATGCTCGACGAATGTCTTCCGTCAATAACAACGTGTTTTTTGGTCTTATCACAGTAAGATGTCTTGTGCATATCTGGTTTCTTAAGTCTGTAACTGCTAACTACCATGCTTTTGCCGCTGCGAAGTCTATAAGCCTCATTCCATAGTCAGATGTTTCATTGTGGAGAGTGAATTTCGCGACTGTTGGGCCAAAGGCTGTTGGAAAGGCATTTAAGTTTCTTTCTAAGCGGACGTAAAATATCTCTTAGCTTTGCTCGTCATTGTCTTCAGTGGGAGCATAAGCGCAAACAAGCAGAATGACAAGTCTTTCATCCGCAGGGGTGAAATTTAAAAATCAGATGTTTAAACCTCCGACTAATTACAAACTCATGCTTCATGTCATGGCAGCTATATTACAGTCTGCCACCCTATCCAAAATATTGCCAGAAAGGCAGTATTATCGGTCTTGTACTTTGCAATTACATCCAACGCACTGCACTTTCTCCATAAATATTCCGAGCATTCCTGGGGCAGATTCGCAGATTATGGTCCTTAAAACGTTTGTGGAAGTCGTCAACTTTAGGGGGGTTTGTTTTTTCTTTTCTTTTGCGGTTTTTTATAGTACGATGTTTTTTGCAAGGATGAGTTACTAGCCCAACGACCATTTTTGATCAAACTGCCTCTTATTTGACACTTGATGTTCCCAGTGGTCAAAAAACGTATTCATCAAAAATTGTTCCCATAGGACCATGTTTCGGTATAGTGTCCATATAATGGTACCTCCCGATTTTAGGTATTTTGAGTATTTTAGCTACATTTTTGACTGAACTATCCATAATTTGATATTTGAAGTTCAATGCACTTACGAAACTTTACTACCTAAAATTGTCAACATATGTAAGTGCATGTTTCAATTTAAATATTTTTAGGGTTTTAGCTACATTTTTTGACTGAACTACCCGTAATGTGGCATTTGATGTTCCCTGAAGTCACGAAACTTATTTACCAACAATTTACAACATAGGTTCAAGTTTCGGTTTAGCCCCCATAGAATTGTACCTTTCGATTTCAGTTATTTTGAGGACTTTTGCTACATTTGAGGTTCTTACTGGGCACAAAACTTCTTTACAAACAATTCTCAACATAAGTCTATATCTGGAATATCTGCAATCGTCATTTGAGGTTACCAGTGGTCACAGAAAGATACCGCCCGATTGAAGATATTGATTAAAGACAGATATATTTTTATACCCTCCACCATAATATGGAGAGTATAAATAAATTTGTTATTCCGTTTGTAATCCGTCGAAATATTCGTTGGAGACCCTATAAAGTATAAACATTCCTGATCAGGATAAAATTCTAAGTCGAAATTGTAATGTACGTCTGTCTGTTCATCCATCTGTAAAAATGAAGCTACAGCTCGCAGTTTTAAGGCAGACCTTTATAATTTAGAATAGAAGTTTTTAGGATTTTTGGTGTTGAAAATGGGCTATATCACGTTTTGATATAGCTCCCATAGAACGGTACCATTTAGGTTTTAGCCTCATTCTCCCACCGAAATTGCTGAAATTTGGTATTTAGTCTCCGTTGAGGATAAAAACTTGCGAACAGAAATTTTTCGGTAGTGCACCCACCACGTGTTCATATAGCACCCATAGAATGGTACCTCCTGATTTTCGGTATTTTGAAGGATTTAGCCTCCGAAATGGCTGAAATTTGGTATTTGTTGTTGTTGTAACAGTGTTTATTATTATGTTTGTATATTCGTTCTTCTGTTCAATCTGGCTCTGGGTTTATCCCCAGTTCCACAAAGATCCACTGGAGTTAGATGAGTAGGTTTGGCGGGGTAGTTGAGAAGGTGCTTTGTGTCATGCCGCATACTGGCCAAATGTCTTGCACGGCGCGATCGATTTCCGCCCGTAGCGTAGTTGAACCAAACATACTCTGGTTTGTCGTGTCAGCTGACGCTCCTCAGCTGCGATAGATGGTGAATGCACTCCGATAACTTTGTTCACACTATATTTGCTTATGGCCTTAGCAACTGCATCCGCGTGAATACTATTTAAACCTGCTTGATATGCCTGTTCATCTAGGGGTTCTCTCCTATATTGTTGGACCTCCCTCTCTAAAGCATGAATATCCTTCCTGATATGCCTGAATGTGTCGGGCCTAGCCAGCAGATGGTGATTGGAATGGCTCTCACGGTAACACCCAAGCAAGTACTGTAACGAAATCATCTCATTGCGTAGCTTTACTGAAGAATCTCTGCCTCCTCATGTAGATGGTCCACTGAAGACTTGAGGAGGCACCCTGTTGCTGTTCTCAGGGCGGCATTCTGACAGGTTTGCATCTTTTCCCAATTCGTATCACATAATCTCGGGGACCAAACTGGAGCCGCATAGCTTAACACAGACCGACCTATCGCGTTATATGTGGTCAACAAGGTTTCTTTATCTGCACCACAAGTGCTGCCGACGAGGACTTGCGGACCTTGTTCCTGCTTTTCAGTTTGTCGCAGATAGCTGTGGCGTGTTCGCACGACTTGAATGTAGTGTCAAATGTGACCCTAAAAATTTTGGGGCAGTTTGTGGTCGGAATTCTGCTACTGTCTTCCATGACATTCAACTCTCGTCCAAACTGCGCTGTCTCTGTGTTGAACGGAGTGGCTGTAGATTTTGTGGCGGAAATCTGCATATTTCTCGAGTGGAAAAAGGTGGTAAGATCGGTTAAATAGGTGTTCAGTCTCTTATATGTACATATGTATTTGGTATTTAGTCTTCGTTCGGAGTACAAAACTTTCCAGCAGAAATTTGTCGCTATGGGCCCACGGCTTCAATGGCCCCCATAGAAAGATACCTCCCGATTTTCGGTATTTTAAAGGTTGTGGGCTCAATATACCACTGAAATAGCTGAAATTTGGGATTTAGTTTTCATTAGGTGTACAATCTTTACATCTGAAATTTGCCGGTAAAGGTCCAGTTCCTCATATAGCCCCCATAAAACGGTACCTCCGGATTTTCGGTATTTTGAAGGTTTTAGCCTCAATATCAAACCGAAATGGCTGAAATTTGGGGGTATAACATTTTTCACCTGAAATTTGTTGGTATAGGTCAACGTTTACATATAGCCCCTTAGATTGGTAACTCTTGATTTGTGGCAGTTTGAAGGTTGTGGCCTCAATATACCACAGAAATAGCTGAAATTTGGGATTTAGTTTTAACTGTCAGCCTTTTCATGTATGTCGACCGAAAGGTTTTTTTGCGCTTCGGAAGTGGAAAAAAATCATTTTCAGTTCATGTAAACGCCTTCGAGACGAAAATCTATGCGACCAACAAGCCATACGAACTAACACGTAAACGTACACTTTTCCATTGCATTTTGGTTTATGTATTTCGAAAGGACTATCTCTTATAGAAAGAGAATGTCAAAATACCTCACTTGCTTTGTAGCTGCCGAGTAGAACGTAAACTCGCGAATAATACCGAAAATCTTAAAACAAATTTATGCAACACATTCTTAAAGCAAAATAAAAATTTTATAGACACGTTTTAATGGCGGTTTCATTCACTATTTTGAAGAAATCAATAAAATAAAATAATTCCAAATACCGACACATTTTATTTTTCAAACAAAACAAATCACACATATTCCAATGTTTGTATGTATATGTGGATTTTGTTTTCATTTCTCATTTGGCTCTCATTTATGGAACATAGTTGTACAAATGTACATTAAAATTAGTAGTATTTCGCATAGGATACGTAACGGCAGTCGCACGATAGTTTGCGAAATACATGAACGCCTTTTTAGACGGAAGTGAGTGACTGGTTTCCTTTCTTACGGGTGCGACATACATGAACAGGCTGTGAAAATTGTCGGTATGGATCCACGCCTTCATATAGTACCTCCCGAAAAATAGCAAAAATTTGATATTTAGTCCTCATTGGGGGTGTATAACTTGAAATTTGTTGGTATAGATTCACGCCTTCATATAGCACCCATACTTCCCGATTTTCGACGTTTTAAATTTTTAGCAACAACATAATGAAAAGTTGGCATCACTGTTTGTGTCGGTAGAGACTAGCGACTACTTTTTATTCATCGTTAACTTACCGAAAAATTTCGTTAATTATCGAAATTATAAGCATTTTAATTTTACCGACAATTATCGATAACAGCAAAAATGAGTTACAGAATCCCACTACAGGAGTTCAAAAGCTCAATTCGGAAATTTATAAATATTGCTCTATGTTTTGGAAAGAACTATAATTTGGGATATACTACTCCTGCAATAAGAGGAAGAAAGGAAACTCATAGTACATATTTACTTTAATACAGTGGTAGTGGAGGGTATAAAATGTTCGGCCCGGTCGAACATAAGGCCCTTCATACTTATTTATCCAATTTAAGCATTTGGGGTATCTGCAGCTAAAATTGTGGACAGAAGAGGAAACTAATTATTCAATTTTAGTTCACACTATTACATGTAGGATTGTATAAAAATTTGGCCTGGCCGCATTTAACGATTTTTACTTGTTTTCGAATCATCTCATATGTAAGGTTTTATCTAATGTTAAATAGAAATTCATCAAACTATGATGCAGCGATATGAGGTTGTAAAAAAGTCATCACTTGGCAGTCATCAATTTGGCAACAGACGAGAAGGAGATTGCACTTTTAGTTTAAGGGTCTAAAAATGGCCTAAATATCTTTAACTCTTTAAAATACGTCAAAAGTACAATTTCTAAAATGGACTCAAAAATGTGAAACAATTTTAAGAAGTGTTACGATACCAACTTTTTTTAAGTAAATTTCAATATCAGTGGAAATTTACAAAGAAAGAACTAAAACATAGCGCCTCTTTAAATAAGTGTGTACAAGCAACGTCCCCTATCCTTATATCCATAACTAACATATACTAGCTGTCCATAGTTTACAATCTTTTGACTACAAAATATGAAACTTTAAACATTTTTATCCAATTAATTTAATAAAATGTCTTCCATGTTGAGGCAAAAATCTAAATCCATGTCTCTCCTTTGAAATTCACGTACACCGTTTCTTCTTGCCTAAGCACAACTATGTACTTTCTTTTATCTTTCGGCCTTGTTATTGTAGCCGTATTACAACAGAAGAACAAGAATTATAAAATTAAAGTTTATGTTTGTAACTCTGTTGATGTTGGTTTTTATTTTTGTGGACCCAAAAGAGGTTATGCACTTCAAAATGGCTTACACATACCCAGCCATGGATACAAAAACAAAGTTATCAGAGTTAAGAGTATAAAACGGCATAGTTAAAATATGAGAAGTATGCCGGAGGTATTACAATTATGCCATACATGGTACGTACCTACATGCTGTAACTGATGTTGTTAAGGATCAGTGTTATGTGCTGCATGTGAAGCTTGTATTTACTTCTTGAATGTCCTTTACAATAACACAATCACCCATAAAGAGATTTTCAAACACTGACACACTTTAGTTTGTGTACAGGGAGTGAGAGAGAGAGAGAAGGGGACAAATGAGGAATGGTAACATCAAGCAAATTTTTCAAATACCAACTATGGTTGGAAGTGGACGCAACATCTGTGAATTGTTGAAGCTTCTCACATATTCATTTAACTATGACCCATGAAGTGGTTGCAAATTTGTACATCCCTGCGATATAGGCATGATATAAAGGAAAATTCTTGAAAAAAATATTTTCTCAAAAGATATATTTATATTAAAATTTTTTCCATTACTTCCTGAAATAAATCTCTTTACAAAACTCTGACATCCAAACCATTGTTACCCTTTTAGCATAGATATGATTGTAGTAAAACGTTTATAGCGCCATAAACAAAATATCATTTTGTCACTATCCTTTGGACCAGCACAAATGCCACAATGCAATGTCGTCCATGTCCCAGAAGAGAGAGTAAATTGTTCTGGCAACAATTAATTCCTGACCTCCACCATGTGAATTTCTGTGTGCCAGTCGCTGACAATGTATGATGGAATAAAAAAGAAAAAAAATGAAAATTTCCATATTTAAATTCTCTGTGAATACTTTTCTTAACCGTGGCTATGTCTCTTTGCCGACAAAGAAAGCAGGCAGAAGATAGACTTTGTCCTTGTTTTTTATCTTTTATCCATTCTATTTTATTTTTCTATAGCGATGAGCGCACAGCGTTATGTCAGAATATAAAAATTATACGTGATACCTACATATAAGAATGTCAGAAATCTCATTTTTGGTGTTCAAAGTAAGAATTGTCCATCCTGATTAAATTCCCTAAAGAAAAAATGTAGCTAAAATTCCCAAAATACAAACACAATTAACGCTGGAGAAGTTTTTTGCCACAGAGATCTCAAAGAAAAAAGTAGATAATGAAAGAAATACATAACAACTTTTAAATGCCTGAAGTCGGGCGGTACCGTGTAATACTTTACAAATACTAAATTTCTGGTGGAGAAATGTTTTGACGACTAGGAATCCAAAATTACAGTTAATTCGGTCTGCAAGTTTAGCTAAAATCTAAAAATATCAAAAATTGGAAGGTGCAGGAAGTTTCGTGACTGCAGACTCATAGAACGGTAATTCCTGATTTTCGGTATTTTTAAGGTTTTAGCCACATTATTCATTCAAATTGAAAAAATTTTGCTCTTTTGGAGCTATAAAATTTTTCTGCACATAATTGTCGGTAGAGGTTTTCCCGATTTTCGGTATTTGTAGGGTTTTAGCTACATTTTTTGACTAACCACCCGTAACATCACATTTGAGATTTCCTCTAGTCACCACACTTTTCCACTAAAAATTATCATATATTACACTGGTCAACACGACTTTTGTTTCAACCGAAGTTGTTGTTGTTGTTTCTAAATGAAATCGGCGAGCTATTTTCAAATCTGGTCACGGTTTTTCTCCATCAGCTCTTGTTCTTGAAATATAGCTCAAAATCGGTTTTTACGAGTTTTACCCAGAATTTCGTTATTTTCGGATACAAACAAATATATTTTGCGGGTTTTTCGACACTCATATATTAAGAAGATGTTTTACGCTTGATACAAAACGTTTTTTGAAATAATTATGTCGATAATTTTTTAAAAAAAAATATAGAAAACATACGATGAATCTTGTAAAAATTGCATATTTTGAGTACTTTAAGCTGTAATTACGTCATCGTGGGAAGTCATAGAAGCTTCATATGGCATTTCAGATATGCTCAGGGTGTCTGCTATATAGTCCTGTATTCAAAAATTTAATATAAAGTTCATAGCGCCCACGATTCGCTCATAACCTAAAAATCGTCATGAAGTAACTTAAATATTTAAGCTTCATTTGTTGACCGGACTACCTTTAATTTGAACCTCCCAGTGGTCACAAAACTTTTCCGAAAAAATTGTCAACATAGGTCAACATTGTGGTATGTCCCTATGAAACGGTAGCACCAGTTTCATTTTTTAGATTTTATCTACATTTTCGAAAAAGATTGGGTGTGCTTTGGCATGTATTGTTCTCAGTGTTTAAAAACTTCTCTATCAAAAATTGTGAACATTGTCCCACGTTGTGGTATAGCCCCCATATAGCAGTATAGTCCTGACCAAATTACCCAGCTGAGGTATTTGGGGTTCCCAGTGCTAAAAAAAACTAAATCTCCACATAAAATTGTGAAAATTAATTATTTCATAAAGGTTCAGAATATTTCATGGTGGAGGGTATAAAAAGTTCGGTCCCTCAGCATTTATGCTAACGAGGGTATATGAGGAAACGTCAGAATATTTTAATATTCCATTTAAAAAAAATTAAAATTTGTTTTTGACGCTACAAGAACGATTTTTGGTGCATGCATTAAGAAAAAATTCCCATTCTCAAATCTGTTCGAGATACTAATTTTGGATATTGCGCGCAAAAGTTATGGCGGTTTCAATTCTGATTATTAGAAAAAATATTATAAAAACGCTATTCAAATCCGCGATATTTTCAAAAACATTTTACACACATTTTTCGGTTTTTGCAGTTGCTGTTTTCGCCGTTCTAGTAAATGGATTTTCACGATCTATGATTTATATGATCCGGGCCGTCAAAAAACTAAAATATCTCGGGGTCCCAGCACAATCGGAAGGATATTGTAAATACTGTACCCAAAATATATGGTTTTTATACCCTCAGCCTTTAGGCTAAAGAGGGTATTTACACTTTGATACGACCAAAAATGTGCCTCATCGAAATAATGGTTTTAGACCCCAAGTATGTTTGTACGATATCCGTTTCAGACAATTTTGAGTAGATCTAGCAATGTCCGTCCGTCTGTCTGTCTGTCCGTCTGTCTGTCTGTCCGTCTGTCTGTCTGGCTGGCTGGTGCGCACGATAACTCTCGAACGGATCAATCGATTCCGTTCAAATGTTGGGTATCAAAATATTTTGTCCAGATTTGATTTAAGTTCGAAGATGGGCCATATAGGACAACTCCTTCCGGTACCTCCCCCACAAAAGTTCGAAAATGTTCGGAAAATTTCTGCGCACGATAAATCTTGAAGGGAGTAACCGATTTGGTCCATACTTTGCCAATCGTGAAATGTGTACCAGACTTAGATAAGGTTTCAATATGGAATCAATCGGTCCACTCCTTCGGATACGTCCCACACACAATTTCGGAAAAGTTCAGTTTAGGGCCATCTCTCGAAACGCTTTGATTTTTGTTTTAGCAACTTGTATTCACTGCCCTCCATACGACGATACAAGTTTCATCAGGGGCAAGTCCATACTTCCTGAGAAAATAGCCTGAAAAGTGCCAAAAACCCCTATGACACCGTGTGAGTGGTACCGTAACTTTTGAAGGGAGTGGCCAAATTGGTCTATACTTTACACATCCTAATATATCTACCAGATATAGATCAGGTTCAAATATGTACGATATTTGTATCCTCCATCCGGTAACTCCCACACAAAATTTCGGATAAGTTCACATTTAGACCTGATATCGAATCACTTTGATTTTTGTTGAACAAACTTGCATTCGCTGCCTCAATTACGATGGTGAAAGTTTTTTTTAGGGGCAAGTCCATACTTCTTGAACAAACAGCCCGAAGAGTGCAAACCCCCCATGGCACCACATGTTGTGGCTGGAGATCCACTTCCATAACGGTAAATGTCGATCCATTCCTCTTAGTATCTCCTCAGCAAAACTTTTGATCTTTAATCCTAATCAACAAAATTTTGAAAAACATACGTATTTTGGGAAAGAATTGTTTCAATATACACAGGCTGAGGGAATATCTCTGTCGGCAAAGCCGACTGATACTTTTTTACTTGTTTGAAAAAATATCGCACTAAATTTTGGCCTTTGGCGGTGGATTGCTGTGATGCTGTCTGGGCTACATAGTCAATATACATATCAAATTATGCGTAATCGCGAGTACTTTAATAATATTATAAGTTTACTGAAATACCCGAATGCGCGTTGCAGTTAGACCAAAAGTACAAAAAACACCTAAAATCTGGCTTCAAAATGTCACCATCCATAAAAGGTGGATGCAGTGGAGATTTTGAAATGTGATACATTAGAGGTGTAATCTCTATTTTGTATCCTTCTACTTTTACTTTGAACAGATATCCGTAATTTAAACGGTTTAACCGCCAATCGAATAACAACGTAAAAAAACTCATTTGCTTCAACGTGTTTTTACCTATTTTAATTAATTTACGCGGTCATAGCTTCCGCGCAAATAAACTTTTTTTAGCCACATTTTTGAGCTTTGATTAAAAACACTTCGTTTGTTCCAACTATGGTCATATTTCGTGGTACACTGCAATATTTCGCGAATTATAACAGTACAAACCTTGGCTTCATCAATGTTAATTTTTTTTGACTTTTCGTCATATACACATATACAGACAATTTTGAGTGATTTAGCAATATCCGTCCGTCTGTCTGTCTGGTTGGCTGGTGCGCGCGATAACTCTCCAACGGATGAACCGATTTGGTCCAAAATTTGGCCTTCGTAATATTTTCTCCAAACTTAGTTTAAGTTCGAAGATGGGTTATATCGGTCCACTCCTTCAGGTACATCGCTCACAAAAGTTCGAAAATGTTCGGACAAATTGTGCGCACGATAACACTTGAAGGGAGTAACCTTAATTGGTCCAGCAAATAGTCTGGAAGGTGCAAAAAAAAACCCCTACGATACCGTGTGTAGTGATTGGAGCGCAAGATAACTCTCGAACGGTTCTGCCGATTTGGTCCAAAATATGGGATTCTTTGTATTTTGTGTCTTAGTTTTAGTTTGAAGATAAGCCATTTCAGTCCACTACTTCAGGTACTACCCCACAAAAGTTCAAAAATGTTCGGAAAAATTGTACACATGATAACTCTGGAAGGGAGTGACCGATTTGGTCCATACTTTACACATTCTAATATATCTACCTGATATAGATCAGGTTCGAATATAGACTATATTTGTCCACTCCTTCTGTAACTCTCACACGAAATTTCGGATAAGTTCCCTTTAAGTTCTGCTCTCGGATCACTTTGATTTTTGTTGAAACAACTTACATTCGCTGCTTCAAGTATGACAGTAAAAGTATTTTTCAGGGGCAAGTCCATACTTCTTGAGAAAACAGCCCGATAGGTGTAAAAACCTTCTAGATCACCATATGTAGTGGCTGGAGAGCACGAAAACCCTCGAACTGATCAACCGATTTGGTCCAAAAGTTGGCCTTCGTCATATTTTGTTCAAACTTAGTTTCAGTTCGAAGATGGGCAATACCGGTTCTCAACTTCCCCCCACTATTTAAAAAATTTCACTAAAATGGTATACGAGGCAACCAATTTACCTTCTAAAATGGTCCATACCGGTCCTCTCATTAGGTACCTCCCCCACAAAAGTTCAACATTTGTGTCTAAGTGCAGTTAGGTTCTGGTCGAAGATCCTTTGGAAATGTATACCGATGCTGTTCGTTTTGGTCCTGTTTACAGCGATACTATGTTTTTCGTGGGCAAGTCCTTGCTTCCTGGCATACCGGTCCAAACTGAAATGACTAGTGGGTGCGATATCTATCGCCCATAATTTTGAAAACTTCCTAAAAACATAAGTTTTTTTTTTTGAAAAAAAGTGTTTCGATTTATATAGACCTGAGCTTTGCTATGTTAAACCCGGTCAGGGCCGTCGCACAGTGCGAAATATGGGAAGTTTAGTGGAACTTTAAGGAATTTGGAAGTACATAAAATTAATTAAATTTTTGTTGAATTCGTTAGCTAAGTACTCCACTGCAAATGATCTATACTCAGTTTGGCGATTTACTCCGCGAAGCGACTTAAAAATGCACATAAATTTGCACTTTTTTTACATTTGAAAAATGAATGTAAAACGTAAAACGGCAGCCGGCGTTACATGAACGCTACAGGAAACCGCGGGCCTATGTGGCCCAATTTGAGCCAAACACTATCCGCTAATATAAGAAACATTTTTGCAAAATTTTATGAATCTACGCCCTTTCCTTTAAAAGTTATTAGTAAAGTTCCGCTAAAGTGCTCATATTTCGCATTGTGCGTCGCTTGGTACCTTCCCCTACGTTACCCACTGTTTATCCTCTACCTTTCAGAAATTTCATAGTATCCGTACGGTTAGAAATAATAATGTTTGTGAACCATGATGACATATGTGATACATTAAAGGTCTGCATAGGTCTACGCAGTGTAATAATATCCAAACTTTTAACAATGTTGCCCTGAGGACTGCAACATGTAATGACAAGAGTGAACAAAATTATACGTGGCAGCTTCTTGGGTACTATCTTCACAAACAACCTGTCACAATCTTGTAGCCAAGGCACATAAATATGCTCCCACTATTATCCTCCAAGGGACAAGAGAGCCATCTCTCATAGTAATGAGTGTACCCGATTCACATTAGTTCAATGATATTAGATCTCCGTGACTAAGGACACCACTTATAGAGAAGTTCTGCACACCTGAAATACTGATAAAACCTCGTCGATATTACACAAGGGGGTATTTTTGTGACAGTTGAAAACGTGATGTTGTCAGGTCAGGAAATTGAACCAAGACATTTAGTGTGCTAAGCGGGCGTGTTTACCGTGACACCGCGCCGACACCCAACCCAGGCACATTAAAAAAATATATTCATGATCTGTAGATAGAGATTTCGGAAGAAACAAACCTAAAGCCTTAGATCAACTGGTCAATCAGGTGTGAAGATAAGATGTTAAGATTGGGACTATACAGCTGACTCATTGAGCTTTAGGCCCAAGATATACCATCATTCATAATCATAATAAAAAAATGTTTTCATTACTTGAGCTTAATCCATAAAAATCGCGGCTAATGTTTTAAACTTTTCAGACTTTGGTTTGGCATTATTGCTTAGTACACTTTTATCTACTACATACATACATATATCAAAGACATAAATACAACAAGATAAGACATTTCTTTTGCTATCATTCTTCAGTGAATGGCTTTTGAATTTAACATAATGTTATGTTACGATATGGTGATATAACATTTTTTTCTTTTATACATTATTACGTATTTAACCGAATTTACCGATCCATTTGACATGGAATTATTCTTGAATAGATCCTTGAATTCATAAGTTTCGTTTCTGATACCATTACATGAAATGTTCCTCCTTGGTTGCGATTTGAATTAACTGCAACCTGTTAAGGGTAATGTTTCTATACATAGTTTCGTAAACATTTTTTTGTTGCATGCATTTTGTCAGGTCTTTATTACTTTATGTCTTTGCATATATAACAATGACATTAAAAATTGTCCAAGTCCTCAACAGCTGAGATCCTCATTATAAATATTTAATATATTTTTTTCTTTCTAAATCCTGATTTTCTTTTTTTTCAAAACCAACACAAATTTGTTTTTACACAATTTTAGGACAGTTTATGGTGACCTTAAATGTGTAGCGGATATATTTATCTCCATGAATTTGTTTGTTTCTTTCTTTTTCATTTTGTTTCATGTTCCTGCATCCATATTTAGTTCTTGATGTTAAAATTTATGGTTATAGTCTTGCCAACCAGCAACCATGACTGCGAAACAAGAATGCATTTTACGGGATACTGATAGTCTGTTGTTATGCCATATACATAACAGTAGAGGCAGAGAAGTACCCATGTATAAACTTTGTTGGCATATATAATACATATGTACATATAAATATGTATACATATGGTATGGTAGAGTCAAAGTGGTCTTATCTGAAGGCGCACGTTAAATTGTACACGGTTTATACAAACTACAAAGAAGACAACAATCATGCTGTCGTCTGTTGACGACAGATGTTAAAAATGTGAGGTTAAGTAAGAAGGCCTTTGCAAGTTTTTCGTTTGCTCTTCTTCAATTCAAATAAACATGCCAAGTTTATGTATGTATTTGTTTGTGGCATTTTTATAGCTTCCACCAAAAACATGGTAGGTATATTTGTATATTCTAAATATTCGTCTGAAATTTTAAGTTGATGTCGGTCTGAGGGAGCGAGGACGTCTTGCAAAATTTAAGATTGACCTTTTGTACACAACAATTTTTTATTCATGCGATGGGACAAGTTCCTAGTGGTCACGATGGGACAGGTTCATAGTGGTCAAAAAACTTCCCCAGTTAAACTTGTGGACATGGGTCCATGCTTTTGACTTTTTCAACTACATTTTCAGACCGATTTAGCAATAATTTGGCACTTAAAGTTCGAAGTGATCCAAAAACGTGTCTAACCAAAATTGTTGTCCATGTTTCGGTACAGACGCATACAAGGCGGAACGATAACTATCTGGCCTAACAATGAAAACGCGAATATTTACCTTTAAAAACGGTTTTATTGTTTTCTTAAGTAGTCTCCAGCATGATTTATACACTTTTTCGCGCGCTTGAACCTATTGGCGAAGCACTTTTTCCACTCCGATTGAGACACCTCCAAAACATGGTTTTTGAACGCGTTTACAGCATCTTCAGGCAACAAAAATTGTTGACCACGCCTTTTTTTCTAGATATACTGGAATCAAATTAAGTCATTGGATCCCCAGTCAGGGCTGTACGGCGGATGACCCATCAATTCCACGTTTTGTCCGGTCAAACAGGCGCTGCACATTGGGGCAAGATTCCAAAAAAAAACGGAGATTAATTCAGGGAAGCATTTGAGCGATTATTAACATTAATATTTTTCGAATGTTTACACTTCAATCAATATAACGAAACACAAGTTTGGTGCAAATTGAGGGACTGGAGAGGTATATTCGAAACCCTCATAATGCGTACCTAAAAACCATGAAGTGTTTTTGAGGTTTTGTCTACATTTCTTATTTGATGAAACTAAAATCTTCTAATATGATAAATTATTGGTTAGGCTAATAGTTGGCAAAAAATTATTAAGTTAGGTCAATATTTTAGTGTAGCTTCCATACAAGGGTATCTCCCGATTTTATGTATTTCGAGGGTCTTGACCACATTTTTAAGTACATTTATCTGTAAATTAGGATTTATAGTTCTGAATGCTACGACTTCATAATGTGAAAATTTGTCAATATAAGTCAATGTTTTGGTATAGGCCCTATATAGAGGTACAGTCAAATTCGGGGGGTTTTCGAATATTTTATGCATATATTGCAATTAAACTAGCTCAAATTGTTAATTGTGCATTTTGAAGGGATTGAAAATATTTATATGAAACATCATCTCTATATATTCTCGTTTTGGAATAACCTCCATATAAAATATTCCGCTACTTTTTAACTCAATACTTTTCAAAAATAGGGAAAAATGGATACATTTTAAATTAATTTTTAATATGCTTCTAAAATTCTTTGCCATAAATATATTTTTCTAAGACTCAGATTTCTAACTGGAGTTGACGATTCCATTCTAAAAAAGCTAAAAAAGGGCACCTTTGATGCGTAAAAAAATATTACTCTTTATACACGAAAAACATTTAATTGTTATGGTGCTCTTTAAATTATTAAAAATTCTTTAGCTTTATCACAGTGTAACTGTAGAAGTAAACAATATATGATCTTGACATTTTGGTTAAAGACTTAGAATTTTGTACCATATTACCCTGTAACGACAGTTATACCAAAAACCAAAATTAATTTTTTTAATTAATCTTTACTTTTTGCGATTTCACTCACCCCTTGTGCATCGCCATCATTTCATATTAATCATTATATATGTTGGGGCCACTCCTCAACTTCTCGACGGTGGGTCACCACGGAGATGGGTTTCCTGACCGACCGGAGTTCGCCACAAGCCTATGCCGGACGCTGGCAGCACCACAATGGGACGTGCAAGGAAGAGATGAGCGCTGGACGGGCGATATCCTCGAGGGCACTTACCCGGACGGTAACTGGAACACTCACGTCGTGTCCCTCGGAAGACAAAGTAGCACAGGAATCTTTTCCGTTCTCCTCCAGGTTTTATTATTATTTTCTATTATTATTCAAATTCAAGGTTTACAAATTTGTTTTGTGACTTTAAGTAGATTGATAGTTAACGCAAATCTATGTTTTTTCAAAAACAAAAAAGACTTTAATTTAAACTTTGATTTTTCTACTTTACGGTGCGGTGGAGTTTTTGACAATGAGCGACTAGAGTGCGAAAAAAGAGAATAATGGAGAACAAAACAAAGAACTCTATGTCGCCGCAATGCTGGCTACCGCCGTCAATAAAAACGAGGGTGGGTGACGTTTATGGCCATAACCTTTTGGAACAGTGATGTCACTGCAGCGTTATCCCAACTAAAGGAGCAATTCATTATGTATAGATATATATAATGGAAATAAATACAAATTCACTCTTAAGCAATAGATAATCTATAGAAAGTATACTGTTTATAGGGTATAGTACAACAGGAACCCGCCTGAGCACCTCGAAGTCTTCTACGTGGGTTGGAGTTAAGATCTCTTGGGCACCTCTCCAAAGAAGGTCCAACCAAATATGGTATTCTGGACGTACGGCATGTTGGGCTCCAAGATGGGAAGGCCCATGTATACCCCTTCTATAGCATCCTTTCCCAGGACTACACTTATGACACCAGGACGGTGGAGCTCGGTGTTAGCCACTGCATTCTTCGGGTAGACGAATGGTATTCGGTGGACATCAAGACAGTGCCAAGGCTCGATAATGCGGTCCGTTCTGGCGACTCGCAATGCTGCTGTGTATGTTCTAACGTTGTTGTTGGCAGACGTCAACACCACCTTAAGATAAGAGCCGAACTGGGAGCCATACGCAGGCAGTGGATGACCAAAGTATACACAACTGTCTTCCGCTAGTGGATTAAGCAGCACACGCACTCTCACGGGAGGCTCTATTTTCCCAGGGCTGTGGAGGAAGGCCTCTGCCGTCATCTTCATCCAATACTTCAGGCTGTTATCCAGGGGATGAAGCAGAGTATGATGGGCTAAACCGCAGATCCGACATCCTGTCGGCCATGGACAAGAGGAGATACGGTGTCCCATACCGAGGCAATTGACGCAGTATCCCGAGCTACGCACGAAAAATCTCTTTGCTTCGGGGTCCAACTGGAGAACGTCCTACAGTTACGCAAAGAATGCCGGGTGCGACATATGGGGCACTTGTAGTTATCATTATAACTCATCTGAAATGGAAAGAAGAGGCTATTAAGCAAAACGGTTTCAAGAGGTATGGGTTCAGAAGGCCTTTGTTTCGAGGGTAAGACTTCAGGGGACAGCAGTGGCGGGTCAGTGTGGGAGGTTTACTCAGACCGAGGAAGGAGGACAAGCTTATGGATCGGCCGAGAGATGGTCCCACTTTTTGTTTTTAAGTCTACCACCCGAAGTCGGTTGTCCTGCCCATAGTGTAACTTCACAATACGACCTAGACGCCACTCGTTTGGAGCCAGAGCGTCACTATGGACCACCACCAAATCGTTCAACTGCAGATCGGCTTCGGGCTCTTTCCATTTAGGGCGCTTGTGGAGCTCTTTTAAATATTCTAACTCCCACCGGCGACAGAACTCCTGGGAAATCAACTTAACCCGCCGCCACCGGTTAATCAACGATGTTTTATTCTCTTCTTCAGGCGGCTCAGCTGGGGAAAGGAGAGACCCCCCAATCAGAAAGTGGCCTGGAGTAAGGGCACCAAAGTCGTCAATATTATCGGACAAGGGGGTTAGAGGCCTAGAATTGAGGCAGGCCTCGATGGAAGCCAAAATGGTCGAGAATTCCTCAAAAGTGTGCCTGATTTGGCCTGATATCTTCTTAAGGTGGGTTTTGCTGCTTTTGACACCTGCCTCCCAGAGTCCACCCATGTGCGGCGCAGAGGCAGGTATGAAATGCCACTCCAGCTTTTGGAAGACGAACCGGGTAATAGCATCTTCCTGGACTTCTGAAACAACTTTCATGAATCGGGCCCTGATTTCTCGGTCAGCACCGACAAAATTCTTGCCGTTATCAGAGTAAACATGTCGTGGACAACCACGTCTGGCGACAAAGCGGGACAGGGCAGCGAGAAAGGCAGGAGTAGAGAGATCCCCTACGGGCTCTACATGGATGGCCTTCGTGACGAAACAGACGAAGAAGCACATATTCCCTTTGGACACACGCCAGCCCCTACCGTTGAAGTTCTTAATTTCAAAGGGCCCAGCAAAATCTACCCCAGTGGTGGAGAACGGCCTGTCAAAAGTGGTTCGCTCGGGAGGAAGAGCAGCCATCTGTTGTGTCTGTCGCCTCCTTTGGGCCATTACACACCTCATACACTTCCGGTAGCACGATTTCACAAGATTCCTCCCCCTTATGATCCAGCACTCAAGGCGGGTGGTTGCGAGAGTAAGCTGGATCCCTCCATGATTCGTCTGCCTGTGGACGTGGTCGACATAAAGCTCTGCGAACCTGCTCCGGTATGCCAACACGATCGGGTACCTTTCGTCGAATGACAAGGACGGGGTGCAGCCTAATCGTCCGTTCGCCCGGATTAGCTTATGTTGGTCCAGGAAGGGATTGAGAGAAAGCAGGGGACTCCGCGATTCCAGTCGGCAGGAGACAATCGTACTCCGCTGGGAAATAAAATTGCTGAGACAACAACATTAGGCGACGCCGGGCGAAGCAAATTTCCTCGGCGGAGAGCTTCATGCTGCCAAAGCTGGCCTCCTTTCTGCTCGCTGGGTGTGTTCTGCGGACAAAACGATACATATACGCAATCGCGTGAATAGCGGTTGAGAGGCGAGAAAACCTTTTTAGGACGTCTTCCTCCACGGCAGATCGAGCAAAATGCGCCCTAGACAAAATGCGCCCTGGACTGTAGATCCATAGGTCGCTGGTTCAGATCCGGCTCGAAGGACCATATGGGTGTGTTTCTGCGGACAAAACGATACATATACGCAATCGCGTGAATAGCGGTTGAGAGGCGAGAAAACCTTTTTAGGACGTCTTCCTCCACGGCAGATCGAGCAAAATGCGCCCTAGACAAAATGCGCCCTGGACTGTAGATCCATGGGTCGCTGGTTCAGATCGGGCTCGAAGGACCATATGTTGGGGCGATCCCCAACAGCTCGAAAACTGACCGCCACGGCTCCAACTGCCCGGGGTCAGTTTGGTTTGCCGGCACTAATGTCCACACAACAAAAAACTCACCGTTGTATCACTCACGAGTCTACAATGCTGGTGCGGGGAGCTGGTAACGCGTATTCCAATTGGTAGGACAATTTCTTCTTCTGGCTTACGAGCCCACGAACATTATCGTTCCCTCGGGGAAAACCTCTGCAGCAAGTTGATGCAAATGCTTTATTCTAATCTCGAGGCAATTTTATTTAAGGTGCATATACTTCCCGAGCCAATGACAATTTCTGCCTTCCAAGCAGGTACGACGAAAGTTGGTATTTGATCTTTGCTCCTATGAGCAATTTATTTTTTATTCATAATAATATCTTAAAATTATTTTCACACTTAATTTTTGAGCTAAATTCAATTAAACTTTAATTTAAAGGCAAACAACAAGATGGAAGTCTATTTAAACATTCCCCAATAAAACAAATGTTGTACTTGTACTCTCTTTCTCTTCTGCTTGGTTCACTTCGAATGTTCTTTTGGTAGTGATGGTCTGTGCCATCGAGCGCCGTATTGTGGCCCCAAAACTGGTTTTTCTATTATTAGAATAGCTGGAGAGAAGAGAGTAATAACAAGTGATAATGAGGAACAACGTTTATGTGAAGCATGTTCAGTGCAGCTACAGTGTTGTCATTGTAGCGTTTCTCACATAAACAATATATAGTAACTATAACATAATGGTGGACCTGCACACATTGTCTTATGTAGGGTGACCACAGACATTCAACCAAAACACGACATACTCTACAACAATAACAGGGAAAATGAAGACAAAAACACCAAAATGCAAAAAAATTTGAACCACAGCTACATATTTCCACCATTTTTGACATAACTCAAAATGCGCAAGCAAGACTCAAGTTTTATCAATATCAAAGACAACAATCAAGAGAAAAATACAAAAAAAAAAATTCTCACGACCTTCTCGACACTCTTTTTTGTTATACTCCAATACATTTCAAAATTATGCAAAATCTGGACACATTTTGACGAATTTTTTTAAACACATTTCTACAAGACTTTTTCAGAACATTTTTTTCCTAAAATATTAAGAATTACCTCTGTTTGAAATATCCATTTTGAAAATGCCAAGTTTATGTAACAAAAACTACGTTCTGGCTATTTAAAAGCAGCAAAATTTGAAACTTTTCACCTGTTTCTTAAATTTTAAAATATGTTCAACTTTAACACTGTGCTACACTGAAAGTAAACAACATACGACTTTGCTATTTTGGCTAGTGAGGTAGAATTTTGTACTCGTTAACCCTGTCAAGACAGATTATCAAAAATTTGTGTTTCAATTTTTCAATTAAGACTTGTTTTTTTCAATCTTGCCCCAACGTGCGCTGCACAATGGTTCAAGAAACGATTTTCCTGGCCAAAAATCAAAATTTAGTTTTGTAACAGATATTTAATGTCTACATGGGATTCGATAGTAAACATATTGAAACAAAGGAAACCAAAAAATTAGGTCAAAATATTGGAAGGTGCGGGCGTGGGGTGCCGCTTAAAACGAACATTTTTCCCATGTTTGAGAAATACGTAATTTTTGAAAACTTCTGGAGAAAGAAATAGCTATTTCTCGGAAACTATAACATATATTGCGTTCGCTGTTTATTTGTTAGGTAGGTAGGATTGTGGCCTTTAAAAATAAATTAAACAAATTACCGTGGCGTTTACACAACATGAGCTATTTTATTTTTCTTCAGGTACTAAATTTTATGAAATTCCAAATTTAGTGGACTAGAACTTTTGTGGAACAACGTGGAACAATGTTCTGTTTCCACAGAAATATGCCCGAGAGTCTCCTCTTTCAACCCATATATACTTTTGTTCCCGCCCGTTCCGTCCGTTGAACACTTTTTTAAATTTATTGAAATTACATGGGTAAAAACGTGTGTTTTTCCATACCAATTCCCATATGAATTACAGCTTTTTTACACAAATTAAAATTTTTTGGAGTATATGAGTTTTCATATGAGTTATATAAGTTTTATGAACACCCAAGGCACATTTTTTTTTAATTTTTGAAAAAATTTAAATTTTGTGTATTTTTTTATGTGAAAATTTTCTGAAAAAATTTTTTTTAATTTTTTTTCGGAGGGTGGCCTTTTTTGTTTGGGATGACTACTTCCATTTTGTTTTTCAAAATAGTCAGGCTTAATCCCATAGTCGTTGTTTTAATATTTTATTAAAACAACTTTAATTTATTATTGGGAAAAAATTGGCGATGTTTACCAAGGGGTAAGGCAGGGAATACTATAGTTTCAGATCTCGCCACAGATCTTCATCAGTTCCCTTATTTCTTGTTTTTCAACAAGAAACTTTTTATACCCAAGTGTCAATTGCTAGCTCAAATAGATACATGCGCAATTTTTTCGAAATTTTTTTTTTTAATTTTTTTGGCATTTTTTATAGTTTATTTATTGGCGTTTGGCCATCTTTAATATATAAGAAGATATAAAAACACAAAAGCACTGATATTTTGATGAAAAATAGTAAAAAAATTCAAAAGTTTTACTTTGACATTGAATTTCTCTGCAACTACCAAATTTGACCGCTTATAATTCACCGGAAAGCTGACTGTGTTGTCTGTCTAACAAAAGAAGAATTGTGAAAATATCTCTATCCGTTCAAAAGTTAGAGAATTTTGACCAGGAAAAAACGATTCTGAACCACTGTGCGCTGGTTTGAATCGATGTGTGAGAGCCCACATTGTCATGATGCAGAATGATCTGTCTTCTCTTTTTCGTTTTTCGAATTTCTTAGGAGACTTCAAGCAAACAAATTTTAGTGTAACACACAGAATTAACCGTCCTATATTTCTCAAGCCGTATAGTCGCTACATGGTCAGTTTTTCTGAACAGGCAACCTTTTGCTACATGAAAAAAATTCGTTTGATTTGGCTCGTTCTCGAAGACCCTATCGGCCGATTCCTGCTTTATTTCAGGCTCCTAAGCAAAGATCCTAGATTCGTCTTCTGTGACGATCTTATAAACGTCGTTTGAAGCACCGCGATCGATTTTGTGCACCATTTCTTTGAACTAACTCACAGGAACCTTTTTTTGAGCGATTGTCCAATTTTGCTGGATCTAACGAGAAAAATCCATTTTTGCGGCCAGGTGCTTTTGCAATATCAAATGTTAGTTGGTGGAAGAAATGCCCAAGGATGCCTCTATCTCACGGTATTTAACTTGGGGATCTCGTATTATCAATTGCACGGCATATTGTTTTCTGGCACAACGACCGTATTTGGGCGAACTTCACGACCTTCGTTTTTTGACGAGTGCCGACCACGGTTGAATTCATGTAACCAGTTTTTCATAGTCCTATAGGATGGTCCTACAAAGATTTAATTAGATCGATACACTCTTGCGGTGATTATCCACGTCGAAAATTGTTAAAAATTCTTGGACGAAAATGTTCACAAGTAAATTTCATTTTTTTTTTGCAAAGTGATTTTTTGAAGTCACTGTAAACAACACATAACATGGTCTCACGACAAACAGTCCTGAGTAAGAATAGGCTAAAAACTGTCAAATTTTCCAAAAAAAAAAAAAATCAAATGGCGCCTGGCAATACGCGGTGTTGCCTAGGCCAGGTAGTTTTCGTACATCCCTCGTATAACGATACCACCCGATTTCAGTAATTTTGAAGATTTTGTATACGTGATCTTTCCGAATTTCCTGTAATTTAACATTTAAGGCCAGAAAATTCCTCCACAAAAAAGTTGCGGATATAGGTCCACGTTTTGGTATGGACCCCATGTAACGATACTAGCCGAGTAAAGGCATTTTTAAGTTGTTTTATCCTTATCTTCATTTTAAATTGGCTGTAATTTGGGTTCAACAAAATTCTCAAAAATGTGGATATAGGTCCACGTTTTGGAATAGGCCCATATAACTACTCGATTTCCGGTATTTTCACTTTTTTAGCCATATTTATACCCCAGTATTTATGCTAACGAGGGTATATACGCCTTCATATGGGCAAAATGTCTTTGTCCAAATAATGATTTTAGACCCCAAGTATGTTTGGACGAAATCCGTTTCAGACAATCTGGAGTCGATTTAGCAATGTCCGTCCGTATGTCTGTCTGGCTGGCTAGGCGCACGATAACTCTCCAACAGATGAACCGATTTGGTCCAAAATTTGGCCTTCGTAATATTTTGTCCAAACTTAGTTTAAGTTCGAAGATAAGCCATATCGGTCCACTCCTTCAGGTACATCCCCCACAAAAGTTCATAAATGTTCGGAAAAATTGTGCGCACGATAACTCTTGATGGGAGTGACCGATTTGGTCCGTACTTTTACGCATCCTAATATATCTACCAAATATAGATCAGATTAGAATATGGACTATATTTGCCCTCCCACACAAAATTTTGGATAAATTCACTTTAAGAGCTCCTCTATAATCACTTTGATTTTTGTTGAAGCACATTATATTTGCCTCAATTACTACAGTAAAAGTTTTTTTCAGGGGCAAGTCCATACTTCCTGAGAAAACAGTCCGAAAGTTGTAAAAAAACCCTATGGCACCATATGTAGTGGCTGGAGGGCTCGAGTTGAATACTGCGTCCGTCCACACTTTAGATATCGTAATATTTCTTCGAATATTAGATGAAATTCGATGGTGGTGTTTTTAGGTCCACTCCTTCCGGTACCTTCCCCACAAAAGTTCGAAAATATTCGCACGATATCTCTTATACGTAGCAACCGATTTGGTCCAAACTTTGGATCTCTAAATATTGTCGAAACTTAGTTTATATATAAATTGGGGACATATCTGGCCAATCGTTGGGGTACCACCCACACAAATGTTAAATTTTTGTGTGGTTAAGGTTATGTTCAAGGATCCTTTGGACATTTTTACCGAAGGTTTTCCTAGTGGATATTAGTTTTCGTAGGCTAGTAAAAAAGCCCTATCTATCGATTTCCCGCCAAATTTTTAAGCATTAATCTTATCCATATTTTTGCCGGGAAAATATTTTTTTGGGGAAAATGTATTTCCATCCACACAGGCTGGGGGTATATCTCTGTCGGCAAAGCCGACTGATACTTTTTTACTTGTTTTTTAATATATACATCTTTAATTAATTCTCTTTCGAGTCAAGCTGTTATGACCGAAGTCCCACACATCCAACCATTGAGCTTAGTTTCACGGGTGGTTTTGGTTTATTCCGATCATCAGGCATATTAGGTTATTATTTATATGGCAGGCGAAGGCTAAGCCTGGTGACTAGTATTTATACGCAATTCATTCGATAAATGCATATGGGAATTTATGTTACTTTATTAAAAGTGCAAACTTTTCCTATAGTCAACTTACATCTTATTTCAAGAGAATAAAATAGCTCTTCCTGAATGGAATTCTGATAGTACATGGGTATTGGTAATGGGTACCACATGGTCGATCCCATCCCAACTGATTTACATCTCGTAAAGGAACTTTCAGTTTCCTCCTATTGAATATGCTAGTCGTACATCATTTAGTACCTTTAACTACATTTCATATATTCCTATTTCTATATCAACTGGCATCTGTATCAGATAAGTGTATGCATGTTGTCTAGTTTAAGTACGTATTTATTAGGAAAAATTATCCTCCATATACACTCCGGTTCATCTGAATAGAACCAACCAATATTTGCCTACAAATACCGTTATATCTGACGAAAGGAGAGGAATTGTAAATTATAATTTTGTGGGCATGTAAAGTATATAGTAGCCGATATTTTCAATACCTAACTGTTTCACATATACGTTATAACGGTACTTTTTACTCGCTTTATTAAAAAATGTCAAAATATTAGCATGTTTTAATGGTTCACCAGGATAGAACCATCCTAAGAATTTACACAAATCCTTTGTTAGATGTGCTAAACTTTAACAAAAAACTATTTATAATTATAAATAAATGCCGTGAGGGTTAATTGCCATCAAGTATTGTGCAAAAATTTGTATTGGGGTCTTAAAATTTGATGAAGATCGAGGCTTAGAGCTCCAAAAAATATTTTTATGAAGAAATCGGTAGAAACAGTTTATAAAGACAAAATTTTATACTGAATTATGTTCAAAATTTTCTATACTACAATAAAATTACAAAAAAGTCACATTTGATAGGTTTATGAGTCCGAAACAGAGGAAATATGGTAAAGATAATTTAAAATTCTACCTTTCCAATCCAAAATTTGATATTTTATCTCAGGAAAGTGAATGCAAATCGATGGGTTCCATCCAGTTTCGTTGGCTGTGGACATCTACAGGTCCCAAAAATAAAGAAAATTCCATCGCCGAACGCTCCATGTCTCCATCAAGTACTTGGAATTTCAAAAGGTTCTAAGACATTTGATGTGAAGAAACAGCTTAGCGATAGGGGAAGGCAGACGTTAATTTTTTCGAAAGGAAAGGGTTTAATTTTGATGGTTATTATGTTCACACATCTTTTCTTCATAGTACAAGTACCGAAAAATATTTCTGATCCGTTATTACAGAAAAAAGAGCGCCTATGTTTCTGTGTTTTCCATGTCATGCGATATCTTCTAAATTAAAGCCCTTGATGTTGACATGAAGCTTTCGGCGGGTGAATTTTCTTTATTTTTTGGACCTGTAGATATCCACAGCCAACGAAACTGGGTGGAACCCATCGATTTGCATTCACTTTCCCGAGATAAAATATCAAATTTTGGATTGGAAAGGTAGAATTTTGAATTATCTTTACCATATTTCCTCTGTTTCGGACTCATAAACCTATGAAATGTGACTTTTTTGTAATTTTATTGTAGTATAGAAAATTTTGAACATAATTCAGTATAAAATTTTGTCTTTATAAATTGTTTCTACCGATTTCTTCATAAAAATATTTTTTGGAGCTCTAAGCCTCGATTTTCATCAAATTTCAAGACCCCAATACAAATTTTTGCACAATACTTGATGGCAATCAACCCTCACGGCATTTATTTATAATTATAAATAGTTTTTTGTTAAAGTTTAGCACATCTAACAAAGGATTTGTGTAAATTCTTAGGGTGGTTCTATCCTGGTGAACCATTAAAACATGCTAATATTTTGACATTTTTTAATAAAGCGAGTAAAAAGTACCGTTATAACGTATATGTGAAACATGTTAAGTATTGAAAATATCGGCTACTATATACTCTACATGTCCACAAAATTATTATTTACAATTCCTCTCCTTTCGTCAGATATAACGTTATTTGTAGGCAAATATTGGTTGGTTCTATTCAGATGAACCGGAGTGTATCAGAAATATCCCAGCTCCTTTGCTCCCGATTGTTTTTCTAGTTTTCTACAATTATAAAATGTGCTTGTTACTCGAATCTTGTCAATGTGATTTTCTTTGAAGCCAGAAATGCATCGTATCAAAGTCAATTGTAAGCTGCCTTGTCGCCATAAAACAAAATTTCCATGGTAACTATGGACATAAGTATATGAGTAGTTTGTTCATTTGAATATCAAATGTACTGCTCACCAACAACAACAAGAAACTGTCCAGCATAGAGCAGACAACATTCAACACCTGTGTGTGTCCAAAGAGAAAAGCACATGCTGTGCTGTCTGTTGGTGCTATACAAAATGTCAAACAATAAAGACAATGAAATTAATTTGCCGCAATGTAGAAATTTCTTTTTTCCCTCATGTTTATACATGTAGGTGTATGTATGTAGGTGTGTATGAGTTATTTTTTGGAAGGACAAGAGAATTTGCTCTTTTATATCAATTCAATTCTAAAGAAAGATTACAATTTCACTGCAAATTGAAGCAATTAAATTTCAAATTAATTTCCGAGTTTTGCTTGCTTGGAAAATTGGCTATATACAATATAAGTTGATTTATCATATGTTCGTAATGTTTGAGTTGATGTTGTTGTTGTATTCCTTGCCGTTATGGTCACAGAACAAAAGATTTTGGTTTCTTTATTTTACAATTGCACTAATTGACTAATCAAATAACATATGATGATCTAGGTTAGATTAGGTTGAATAGAGGGAAGAGAATCTAAACATGTGCTGATGGACATACACCTATACCAGAGCTGAAAGGGAAGGTTGGTTGGTTACGTGAACTGTGCTAAATCGTTTCCTCTTCTTCTTAGTTCCGGCAACAGCGGCAGTAGTCGTTGTGCGGAATTAGTAGCCGGTTAGCACCGCAATTTTTACCCTTCATCATAGTATTTGTAACGCATCGATTCCTATATTCTTGATTAGGAAAAAATTCTGAGTCGATCTAGCCATGACCGACTGTCCGTTTATTGTAACCACTCTATCATCTTGTTTTTCCGTTGGCAGGTCAAATTCGAATATGGGATATATGGGTCCACGTTTTGGTATAACGATAACTCCGTATTTTTAGGGTTTTAGCTGCCTGTTTTGTCCAAACTAGCCGTTTTTTGATATTCATAAGTTCCCAGTGGTCTCAATTTATCCACAAAAAATAGTCTACATAGGTCCATGTTTTGTTAGAACCCTCATATATCGGTACCCTACGAATATCAGAATTTTTAGGCTTTAGCTAAATTTTTGGGCTGAACTACTCGTTATTTGACAGTTGAGGATCCCTGCAGTCACAAATCTTCTCCACCAACAATTTTCGATGTAGGTTGATATTTCTTTATAGCCCCATATAACAATACCTGCCAACTTTAGGTATTTTGAGGATTTGAAATAGAATTTTTAACCAACCTAGCTGTAATCTGACATTTGAGGTTCTCAGTGGTCACTGCACTTCTCCACGAAGTCCATGTTTCGGTATATGCTCCACAAAACTGTACCCGGACTATCAGTATTTTGAGAATTTTAGCTAGATTTTTTTACCGAACTAGTACCTCTAATTTGACATTGGAGCTTCTCAGTGGTTGCAAACCTTCCCCCCAACAATTTTCAACATAGATCTATATTTTGGTATAGCCCACATATAACGGTACCTCCCGATTTTTGCAACCGAACTACCTATAATTAACCGTTTGATGTTCCCAGTGACCACAAAACATGTCCACCAAAAATGGTCCATATATGTAGGTCCATGTTTTCGTATAGCCACATATTACGCTACATCTCGATTTTCTATATTTTTAGGGTTTTAGCTACATTTATTTGTCTGAACTACCTGTAATTTGGCATTTGAGCCACCCTGTTGTAACTAAACTTATCCACGAAAAATTTTAAACATAGGTCCATGTTTTTGTATAGGCCCATTTAACACCACAGTCCGATTTTTGACATTTTTTACCCTCCACCATATTGAAATCGAGATACAGCTCGCAATTTTGAAGATAAAGCTTTATAATATGGTATAGAAGTTTCTACTCCTCCTAGGATGTTTGGTATAGAACGGTATCTCCCGATTTTCGGTATTTTGAAGGTTGTGACCGCAACATCCTATCGAAATGCCTGAAATTTGGTATTTACTCTTCGTTGCAGGTACAAAACTTTCACCTGAAATTTGTTGGTATATGTCACTTCTTTATATAGCCCCCTGAAAACGAGACCTACCGATATTCAGTATTTTGAAGGTTGTGACCACAATATCACACCGACATGGAAATTTGGCATTTAGTTTTGGTTGGGGGTATAAAACTTTTCACCTGAAATTTGTCGATATAGGTCCACGTCTTCATATATCCACCATAGAACGGTACTACCCAATTTCCGGTATTTTGAAGGTGGGGGCCTCAATATCCCACCGAAATGGCTGAAATTAGTTTTTTGCTCTTCGTTGGGATATACAAAATTCCACGTCTATATATTGCCATAGAACGGTACCTCCCAATTTCGGTATTATTATGGTTTTAGCCTCAATATCCCGCCGAAATGGCTGAAAATTGGTGTTTAGTCGCCATTGATGGTATAACCAGTTTCACCTGAAATATGTCGATATAGGTCCACGTCTTCATATATCCACCATAGAACGGTACCTCCCGAATTTCGGCATTTTCAAGGTTATAGCCTCAATAAACCACCGAAATGGCGGAAATTTTGTATTTGAACTACATTGCTGGTATCCACGTCTTCGGTAGCCCCCATAGAGCGGTACCTCTCGAATTTCGGTGTTTTGAACGTTTCAGCCTCATTCTCCCACCGAAATGGCTGAAATGGCATTTAGTTTTCGTGGGGGGTACAAAACTTTCCACCTGAAATTTGTCGGTATAGGTCCACGCCTTCATATAGTCCCCATAGAACGATGCCTCCCGATTTTCGGTATTTTAAAGTTTGTAGCCTCAATATCCCACAGAAATGGCTGAAATTTGGTATTTGGTCTTCGTTGGGTGTATAAATCTTCCCTCCGAATTGCTGAAATTTGGTATTCCATTTGGGAATAAAATATTCCAGAAGAGAATTATCAGTATAGGTCCAAGCCTTCATATAGCCTCCATAGAACGGTACATCCCGATATTCGGTATGTTAAAGGTTGTGGCCACAACATCTCACTGAATTGGCTGAAGTTTGGTATTTAGCTTTTGTGTGGGGTACAAAACTTTCTAACTAAAATTTTTCGGTATAGGTCCATACCTTCATATAGTCACCATAGAACGGTACTTTCCGATTTTTGGTATTTTGAAGGTTGTGGCTTCAATATATCCACGAAATGGCGGAAATTTTGTATTTAGCCTTCGTTGGGGTTATAAAACTTTCCACCTGAAATTTGTCGGTATAGGTCCACGACCTGAGGACGGTATCTTCCGATTTCTGGTGTTTTAAAGGTTGTGACCTCAATATCGCCCCGAAGTGGCTGAAATTTGGTACTGAGTCTTCGTTGGGGGCATAAAACTTTTCACCTGAAATTTGTCGGTATAGGTACTCATAAAGGCCCCCATAGAGCGGCATTCACAGATTTTATTGAAGAGAAGAGAACCTTCATACAGAAAATTATCAGTATAAAGTGATTATCATCAGTACTCTCCTCCAAGGAATTATATTTAACGTAAAGAAAGAGCTTAGCAGATACCAATTGTTCATATTTACTTCAATACAGTGGTCGTGTAGGGTATAAAAAGTTCGGTCCTGCCGAACTTAACGCCGGGCAGATATAACAGACCTACTGGAAGTGCGATTGCATGCGAAAAGCGTTACAACAACTCCGAAAGGTAACCCACAAAGATGTTTGTTTTATTTTTGCATCCAGATGATGCAAATGGATTTGATTTTCTCATTCCACTACTGAATCGTATTATAAGCTAACCTAATATATATAACCGGATTTAGAAAACCTACTATGTTTGAAATGTCAATTCCCCTGTGTATACGTCAAATAAATCCTCATTAAGAAGGTATACCCTGCAAAAGGCTATAATATAAACATGACCTTAGGTAAGAAAATATTTTAGGAAAAAATGCAGAATAGTTGAAGAATATCCAATAACAACGTTTTTATTTAAATCGCTGTTAGAAATGTTAACTTGTTTATTTTATTACAGGCATTTCTCCTTTTCAGGCAGTAATCGAATCACTAACTTTTTTACCTCAGCTGTAAGCATGAACTGACCAAAACACTTGATTTACCGTGCACAAGATAATTTTTGATGTTTTTGTAGTTTGTATTTTTTTATATTTGTGATTTTCAATTCTAATTTAATTATGATTGACGTAATGCAATTAACGAACATTTAAATTATGTTTTTGATTAATTCAATTAAATTGCATGTCAATGTACTTCAATCAATCAATAATAACAACAATATGAAAACATGTATTAACCACAACAAGAACAGCAATAGCACCACTCTTAATGTCACCATAAAACCACAGACTCATTTATCTATAACCAAACCACAATAACAATAGCAACAACATCGTCATAATTATCATAACCATCATTTTAGTGTAATTAAATAATACAAAAGACAATCATTTATTTAATAATAACCATTACAGACGCATAATTAAGACAAAATAATTAAATTGATGGAAATTGTGTCTGTCTTCACAGCTATTAGTCTCTTTTCAAAGTTCTTGTGTGTGGGTGTGCTGGCATTGTGATGGGGATTTGGGGAGCAGTACGCGTATAATTTCATAAATGAAAACGCGAATATTTTTAAAAGGCAAATTCAAATTATTCTCTCAATTAAGGTATAAAGAAGAATAATACTCCTGCGATTAAATGCAATGCAATTTTAATAAAACAATGAAGATTTGTGTACCATTATGACGGTCAATTAATCACAAGGGGCTACATCAAAGTGTAGACCTATGTTGATAATTTTTGAAGAGACGTTTTGTGACCACTGGGATCTCAAATGTCTATTTCTCGAAATACTGAAATCGGGAGTTACATTTGTATGGGGTCTACAACAAAACATGGACTTATATTGAAAATTGTTGTTGGGGAAATGTTGTGAACACTACGAACCTCAAATATCATATTATAGGTTGTTCGGGATCAAATTGTAGCTAAAGTCCTTAAAATACAGAAAATCGGCATGAAGCGTTACATGTGGGCAATACCAAAATGTGGGCCGATATAGCTCAACTTAGAACTTGACCTAACTATGAAAAAACACTCGGCTGCAAAAAAAGAATTCTAAGCCAATTATTACGGACGCTAGAATGATTACAACAGACGGAAAGACGGGTCAACTAAAATTTGTATCTTTATCACGAACCAAATGATTGCTTGTTGACCATGTGGCTATTATACGGCTTGAGGACGGCGTAGGACGGTTCATTTTTAGTGGTATACTACACTTTGTTTGCCTGAAGTCTCCTGAAAAATTCGAAAAACGAACAAGAGAAGATGAATCATTGTGCACCATAACAATGTTGTCTCTCACATATCGATTCAAACCAGCGCCTTTTTGACCGGACAGAACGTGGAATTGATGGGTCATCCGCCATACAGCCCTGACTTGGCACTCAAGGACTTCATTTGATTCCTGCACATCAAGAAAAAAGTGTATGAATCATGCTGGAGACTACTTAAGAAAACAATAAAACTATTTTCGATAGTAAATATTCGCGTTTTCATTGTTAGGCCAGAGACTTTTCTATTTCCCGTCGTATACCTGCCATTTTGTATTATTTCGCATTCGAGTTATGCTATTGAGAACTACATAATTGCAATAAAAATCGTTTTCTGGGCAAGTTCAAACATTCTAACGTACATATTTCGCGAATCTTGTAACGTACATTTCTACCTGACAGATGATGTTTTTTCGGCTTTTTCAAAGATAGTCAGTAAACAACTGATGGAAACAGACGGGATATTGCTTTGAGCAAAGAGAGACTGACAGTAAACCTATAACACTCTGGGTTTCTTACATTTTCAAATTTAAACGGACATATCTTCTCTTTTCACCACGGATTTCTAGTGGTCCTTCTTCTTTTTAAAGGGGTGAATAATATCTCTTGAACAAGTTATTATTTGTTTAAATCGGTTAACAAATGGCTAAGTTATAGTGGTTTAAGTCTGAAAACTATAACGGAGATACCCAATCGAAATAAAGTCATTTTCGTTGTCCATGGATCCCAACACGATAGAATTTTGCATCAGAACCTAACATATGCTATGGTTAGGTGAATTCATCGAATTATCGGTTTGTAACGCATTGAAATAATCATTTGCGACCCTATAAAATATAAATATTCTTGATCAGGGTAAAATTCTGAGTCGTACTATGCATGTCCGTCCGCCCGCCCCTCTATTGTATTCACTCTAGTATGCACAAAAATGGAGATACGAGTCTGAAATTTTGGAAAGATGAGTATTTTGTTTGCAGGCATGATGAGCTACATCGGTTCACGTTTTGGTATAGCCCCCATATAATGGTACCGCCGGACTTCAGGTATTTTGAGGATTTTAGCTACATATTTTAACCGAACTAGCTCTTATTTTACATTTGAGGTTCTCTGTGGTTATGAAAGTGCTCCACTAAAAATCGGTAACATAGGTTCATATTTTGTTATAGTCCCTATACAACGGTACCTTCCGATTTTCGGTATTTTGGGAATTTTGGTTAAAATGTTTAACCAACCTAGCTGTAATTTGACAATTAAGGTTTCTCTGTGGTCGCGAAACTTCTCCACTAAAAATCGTCAACATAGGTACATGTTTTGGTATAGCCCCGTTAGCCTCCCGATTTTCAGTATTTTGAGGATTTCAGCTAAATTGTTTAACCGATATCGCAGTAATTTGACATTTGAAATTTTCATTGTTCACGAAATTTCTTCACTAAAAATCGTCAACATTAATCCATGTTTTGGTATAGCCCCATATAAGGGTACCTCCCGATTTTCGTCAACATAGGTACATGTTTTGGTATAGCCCCGTTAGCCTCCCGATTTTCAGTATTTTGAGGATTTCAGCTAAATTGTTTAACCGATATCGCAGTAATTTGACATTTGAAATTTTCATTGTTCACGAAATTTCTTCACTAAAAATCGTCAACATTAATCCATGTTTTGGTATAGCCCCCATATAAGGGTACCTCCCGATTTTCGGCATTTTGAGGATTTTATCTAAAATTGTTAACCGAATTTTAAACCGAGGTTCTCAGGTCTTTTACAAACGAACTTGTGCTTCTTACTTGTTTGTTTTTATCCTGGATATATACGTACTTATGTTCTCAAGTATTGGTCATTGGATGAGTGCCTCCAAGAGGATGTACTATCCATGAGTTATGGGAAAATTACCAAATACAAAGCATCCATCCGAGACGTGATAATGGAAAATTCTATGTAACAGAGAATAATTGCAAATCCCTACTTGAACTATGTACGAACGGGTTATGGATGGGGGATTGCTAACACTGTGCAACATTTTTAAGGAAATCTTGTGCAAACAATTCGAACCGATGATTTTTTGAAAGTACAGACCCAAACGACGAAAACCCTAGTTGGGTTTTGTTGTGTCAGATCCAACTCGGATTTTATGAATCCAACTAAACATGGTTAAATATAGAGTTTTTAAAGAAATTTGGGGCTAATATCTCTGAAACCAATGCAAAACTTCTTCTGGCCTCTGAAGCAAATTTGTAGATAAGAACAAGAATAAAATATTTGGAGAAATAATGAACTCAAAAAAACTACATTTATTGCCTCAAATTTCAAAATATATCAAAAAATTCCATAATTTATATACATTTCGCACTATATCTCTAAAACTGTTAATTTTTTCTTAATGTTTTCTTTTAAAAAAATGTTCGCTAGAATATAATACACAACTCTTCACCTCAATAATGTGGTGAAAACAGAAATGTGAGAATAAACTGTTGGTGTGAACAGTAGGGCTATAACCAAAAAAATACCACCACATAGCCGTGTAGAGCATGAAAAACTATTATGAAATACGGTGTCAATTTTTCTCTACGGCGAAAAAAGTTTCCGCACCAAATGCATTGAAGTTCTGTAATGCATTTTTTAATTTTATCTGTCATAACAACATATTTGCTTTTCATTAAAATTTTTATTTTTTTGTAATCTAATTTAAAATCATTATCAAAGCGTTCTGGACCAATTTGTTCTAAAATCGCGCCATTTCGGACCATATTAGGACTTTTTGACACTATTGCAATTTTTGGTTTTTCTTTACAAACTCTTGAATTTTATGTTTTTTAACCTATCGGACAAGAGAATATGGTGTCATTTGCAACGAATTCGCGAAAGTTACAGGCTGTTTTTGTTGACTTTGCTTGTGAGATGTTTGCACGTCCAAAAACATTTCATTCTATCCAAAAATATTTAATTTGTATAATATACAATCACAAGTCGCGTGTTCTAAAAGGGTAAACCTTGTCTTCAGCTATGTTAAATATTCAAAAATATTGGTGATATACACTTTCAAACGGGCAAAATGTGCCTCATCAAAATAATGGTTTTAGACCCCAAGTATGTATGTATGAACGAAATCCGTTTCAGAAAGTTTGGAGTTGATTTAGCCATGTCCGTCCGTCTGTCTGGCTGGCTGGAGCTCAAGATAACTCTCGAACGGATCTGCCGATTTGGTCCAATATTTGTCCTTCGTAATATTTTGTCCAAACTTAGTTTAAGTTTGAAGATAAGCCATTCCGGTCCACTCCTTCAGGTACCTCCTACACAGAAGTTCAAATATGTTCGGAAAAAATGTGCGAACGATAACTCTTGAAGGGAGTGACTGTTTTTTCCATACTTTATACATCCTAATATGCCTACCAGAAATAGATCAGGTTCCCACTCCGTCGGGTACCTCCCACACGAAATTTCGGATAAGACCAACTCATGAATTACTTTGATATTTTGTTAAAGCAACTTGCATTCGCTGCCTCAATTACGACGATAAAAGTTTTTTCAGGAGCAAGTCCATACTTTTTGAGAAAACAGCCCGAAAACCCCAATGGCACCATATGAAGTGGTTGGAGAGCACAATAACTCTCCAACTGATCAACCGATTTGGTCCAAAATTTGGTCTTCGTCATATTTTGTACAAACTTAGTTTCAGTTCGACAGTGGGCAATACCTAACCAAAACTTACAGTACTTCCCCAGATTATTTAAGAATTTCACAATATTTTGTCCAAATTAAGTTTAACTTCTAAAATGGCCCATATCGGTCCTCTCCTTAGGGTACCTCCCCCACAAAAGTTCAACAGTTATGGGTCTGTTCGAAGCCTCTACCGATGTATAACGATGCTGTTCGTTGTGGTCCTGTTTACAGCGATATTATGTTTCCCGTGGACAAGTCCAAACTTCCTGGCACACTGGTCCAAAAGTTATACGATGACCCACTGAAATAACTAGTGGGAGCGATATCTATCGAAAAGATATAACTTCCAAAATAAGATCCACTTCCATTAGGGACTATGTCGGTCCATTCCTTTAAGTACCTCCGCAACACTTTTGAACTTGTATCCTAATCCATATTTTTATCAGCAAGTTCAAATGTCCAAAAGGCCACAAAATTATGAGAAGACTCTAAATACATTCGATCTGTCCGTATATGAAAGTTTCAATTCACCTGGGCTGTGGGTATATCCAGTCGGCAAAGCCGACTGATATTTTTTTTCCTTGTTTTCTCTCAATTAGTTCCACAATGCTTAGGACATAATCATCGTTTTTCCTCTTGTTGTTATTTATTTGATGCATACATCCTTATACGCTTGTCCACTTTAGTGTTGAATAAATTGGCAAGAGCCAATGGGCTACTGATGCCATATTATTCTTAAGTAGGCTATTCCTCATTAACTCAGTATGGCTACGCGGTTTAAATTTAATACCATCCACGGGGATTGGCTAACTGACATATTCGATATCGCTGCTACCGTATTCCAGCAGTGAGGGACTCCAATTATACCATAATCTTTGCAAGCACTTTGAATTCTTTACAACTTTTTTTTGTTCGCCTATACAGGAAGAAGTGTCGGCAGCAAAGCTATCAGTTTGACTACTGTGTATCTTGATTCGCATCCTCAGGTTTTGTAATAGGAATTCTTCGACAAAGTTAGAGATTTCGTTTAAAGTTAAAGATTTCGCTGGCAATATCTCTTTTCTAATGTAATAGCCATTCTTCTGTTGTTTAGGACTTTTAAATAGTAAGCGCCTATAAAATATTGTTATGATATCAACAGTTGCTTTAACTTTACCAAATAAGTTTAAATTACAACTAAATTCTCTATCTACATTTTATGGCTCATCAATTTCTGGCTCAATTTTAAAATTAAGATTTGTGGACAAGGGTTTATAGTGTAAAAATTCAAACAAATCATTTAGGGAAGATTAAACTTAAATATAATATTCAAATCATCCTTGGATTTTTACATTAGCATACCACAATGCAATTTAATTGGCCATAATATGCTTAAATATGCGGAAATGTCAAAATGAATTAACAGCATAAAGGAGTCACAAAACGTTGTGTTGAAAGACACAAAGGACTCTTTACAATTTACATTTGATTTAAAATAATAAATCACATTTTCAGTGAGTGTGTGTGTATGTGTGCTTTTATATAACAATTGTGTCCGGGGTTTCTCTTATTTATGTACCAACAAACACAACACAGACTGTATACAAAGCAATACCATTCCTCATTTACGCTTGGTTTGTGTCCTTTGGATGGGATAATCTTTCGAGTGTGGGCACACGTTAGAAAAGTCCTTAAAACTAATACCCAACAAATTAATCCCACAATACTCATAAGTTTTCATTATGGTAATAAAAGTTAATATGGCTTTATGTACATACCAGCAATCATTCACAACTTTTTACATATGATTTTAAAGTAATTTTTGTTTTATTTATTCTCTAAGTTCTGGTTTGCTGTACAAATGTCCATGGGAATCTGTTATACTGTTGTGGTTTTTTGTTTTTGCCTATAAAAAAAACTACGATACTGCACATGAAAATCCCATTTTGACCGAAAATACATATTTAAGGCATACATACATATACATAAGTACATGCAGTTACCGTAAATCATATATTTTAATTTTATTATATTGTTTTACGTATGAACATGGCCTCCTTCCACAAATTCTGTACAGAATGAACGGAGATTTTCACACTTGAAGAGATTGCAATGAACATATGTTTGATAATTTATTAGAAACCCAGTAAGGAACGAATCAAAGTCGGGCGACATTTTTTCTAAAGTAAACTGCGTAAAATGTATTAAATTCCAATAAAATATTTTTCCAATTTTATACTTGGTACGTCGATTTCATGAGCTTTAAAAATAATTTGGAGCAATTACATTTAATGCATATTTTGGAAACCGGAACCTGTACCGTATATTCTGCGGGAATACCCACAACGAAGATTAAATACTAAATTGTAGTTGGGGTAATGATACTTTGGTAGCTACATCAGAACTTGGACCAACATATATCAATAATTCTCTGCAGAAATGTTGTATGCCTCCAATGGAGACTGAATACCAAATTATATCCATTTCGGTTGAATAATGTGGTTAAAAACTTGCTGTTACCGGCACCGTTTTATGAAGAATATTCTAAAAACCTGGACCTGTACCGCCCATACTATACGGAGTGTCTTATATCCCCAAACGAATGTGAACACTCAATTTAAACCATTTGGGTAGGATAATGGAGCTATAGTACAGTTTTATGAGGGCTACATAAAAATGTGGACCGATATAGCTCATTTTCAATGCCAAGCATCCAAGAGTAATAGAAACTTCTATACCAAATTATAAAGCTCAATCGTAAACATTGCGAGCTGTAACTTAATTTCAACAGACGGACGGTATTTCGGTATATCGGTATTTTTAAGGTTTTAGCCTCATTATCACACCGAAATCGCTCAATTCTCAAATTCTCTACTAGATTGATATTTTTGTAGATTTTACCATTTTTGAGATGTAGAGGTTCAAATTGAGACAATACACTGACTGTATCGTCTCCTTATAAAATAATGTCATGCACAATTCGCCTTAACATACTTTAATGGAAAACCGCTTACACCTGGGAAGTTTTTGCGGATTCTGAAACAGCAATGTTCATATATGATAAAATACCAAAAACAACAATCGCAATTGGCATTTTCGAATAAATCGCGGTCAAAGTTCACATTTCTAGGGTTTTTTAGGGTTTCAGGATTTTGCTTGGAAATGGCAAATCCTATAGAAATGGAATTAAAAAGATATTGTAGCAGAGAAAATTCTCTAAAGGATTGCTTGCTATGTTTTCGCGATTTTAATTGAAAATTTTTTTTTCGAAATGGGACTAGAGAAAATCTTATAGCTGCGAAAATTCTCTACAGGATTGGTTTTTTTCCTAGGTTGTACCATTTGTACCACTCAGTGCATTGTCCCATTTTGAACTTCTATATCTCAAAAATGGTAGCACTTACGAAATTTTTTACAGGTCAATCTTGTAGAGATCCTACAACATTTTCGGTAGTCCCATTTTAATATGACTTGCGGTTTCCAAGCAAAATCGTGAAAACCAAACATACCCCAAAATTGTGATTTTTGACCGCGATTTATTTAAAAATCCCTCCGGCGATTATTTTGTTTTTTGATTTTTCTCATCTATGAACATTGCAGTTTCAGAATTCGCAAAAACTTCCCATGTGTAAGCCCCTTTCATTTAAAGTTAATTGAGGCACACCGTATAAAGGACCAAACATTTTTACTTTTTTTTGTTTTGCTTTATTAAGGCGAGTTGAGCTCTTATGACCTAAGAGGTACATTGTCCCACACTTGCAACCATTATGCCACGTTTCAGGGGTGGTTAAGTCCGATCATCAGGTATATTAGAATGTTATTTTAGCGGATGGACGAAGACTAAGCTTGAAAACTAGCATTTATACCACAAATCATTAGAAAATTTTATATTCGAATTATTTATTTATTTTAATGTCAGTTATGGTCCGACTGGAAACCCTATCATTTAATCCTTCATTACAAATACTATGGTAGCTTTTTCCACTTTTTTATTTGTCTTTCTGTATCAGAAGATTTGGTCATCAATATTTGTCATCGGAAATTTTGACAAGTTGATGGTGGCTTAGTACGCTAAGACGCTGGCAACCGTGTTACTTGGTTGTCGGAGACCCAGGTTCTAATCCCAGCCTGGCTTTTTTGTTTTGCCTTATTAAGGCGAAGGTAATTTTATGATGATAATTGAATAAATTCTCTTTCGAGTTGAGCTGTTATGACCTAAGAGGTACATTGAAAATGTTAGAAATCCACTAAGTTTAAAGGGTGGTTAAGTCCGATCATCAGACATTTTTACATTTTTCTACCGAGTTGGTCGTTAATGAATTTTGTTTTTCAGTAAGTAGAAAATTTACTCGCAATGTCTAGTGAAGTTTAGTCGGTATTTTCCAATTTAATGCATTTTTAGGGGCTTTTGTAAAATTTTCGAACCCTGATTGCTGTAATTTAATTCTATGTGTTGGCAGAGGATACAAAAGTTCCTTTCGGAAAATTCTAAATATTGATTCATGTTTTAGAAAGAACAACGATATCGCCCCATTTGACCTCTGCTCCTGTAGGCCTCCTAGCCTTTAGGCTAGAAAGGGTATAAACACTTTGATACGACCAAAAATGTGCCTCATCGAAATAACGGTTTTAGACCCCAAGTATGTTTGGACGAAATTCGTTTTAGACAATTTGGAGTCGATTTAGCCATGTCCGTCCGTGTGTCTGTCTGGCTGGTGCGCACGATAACTCTCGAACGGATTAACCGTTTCGATCCATATTTTGGGGTATCGTAATATTTTGTCCATATTTTGGGTACCACCGTGGTGCAATGGTATGCACACCCGCCTTGCACGCTGAAGGTCGTGGGTTCGATTCCCAGGCCAGGCAACATCAACAATTTCAACGGTGGCAAAGTACCCCTCAGTAATATTGGCGACATTTCCTGAGTGGTGTCTTAAGACACGCCGTTCGGACTCGGCAATAAGCAGTAGGTCCCATATCATTGAGCTAATATGAATCGGGGTGCACTCATTGATATGAGAGGAGTCTCCCTTGTCCCGTATGGGATGTTTGTGGAACAATTATATAATATTTTGTCCAAACTTAGTTTAAGTTCGAAGATGGGCCATATCGGCCCACTCCTTTGGGGACCTCTCCCACAAGAGTTCAAAATTTATCTGCAAAATGGTGTGAACGATAACTCTCGAAGGGAGCAATCGATTTGGTCCAAACTTTGCCCATCGCATTACTCCTTCTAGATATAGATAGGGTTCGAATACGGAATATATTGGTCCACTTCTTCGGGTACCTCCCACATAAAATTCGGATAAAGTGAAATTTAAGAGCTTCCGAAAGGAGCTTTTTGAAATTTGTTTCAGTAATTTGTCCTTGCGGCTCCCTGTATGAAGGTACATTTTTTTTGCACAAGTCAATACTTCCTAAACTGGCCTAAAAGTTACCAGAAACCCTGACGGCACCAAGCAAAATGGCAAATCCCAAAGATAATTCTCGCAGGGAGTTTCAGATTGGTGCAGACGTTGCACATCATATTATTTCATCCAGTCATGTATCAGGTTGGAATATGGACTATATCGGTCCACTCCTTAGGATACCTCCCACACAAAATTTGGATAAAATGAAGTTTAAGAGCTCTTCTCGGATCGTCTTGATTTTTTTTAGTAGGTTGTTCAAGCGGATTCATTTAAAGCCGTACATTTTTTTTCGGAGTAACTCAATATTAATGGCTCATACTCAAATAGCTATTGCGCAAGATAACTCTAAAACTTTTTTCAAAAATGTCTTTCAAACTTAGTTTAACAAAATCAATATTTTTATATACCCCATAAGTATTGTGTTTGGTATGGTTTTGTTGTTGTTGTTTTTTTTCAAGTGGTTGAGGGTATGTCTCCGTCAGCACGGCTGACTGATACTTTCTTACTTGTTTTGCTTGAAAGATAAGCAACCAATGTCGGTGCTGTTGCAGAGGAATTCAAGGTCAAACTTAAAATGTTGAGTTTTTTTTTCATATTTTGCATCAAAATATGAGTGTTTTAAAGTTTTTCATATGTTCAAATCTATTAAAAACGGTCAAACGCCAATAAATAAACCATAAAATACTAAAAATTAAATTTTTCTTTTGTAAAAATTGTTTAATTTTTTTCGAAAAATGTAAAATTTAAAAAAAAAAAATAAAAAAATACTCCTTGGGTTTTCATAAAAATCATATAACTGACACAAAAACTCATTTATGTCAACAAAAGTTCATTTCTGTAAAAATGCTATAATTCATATGGGAAAACGGAGAGAAAAACACAAATTTTTGCACATGTAATTTCAATAAATTTAAAAATAAATAAAAGTACATATGGACTGAAAGAGGACACTCTCAGGCATCTTTCTGCGAAAACGAAATTCTTTTCTATAATATTGCCCGAAAGTTATAGTCCACTAAAATTGGAATTTCATTAAAATTTAATACCTGAGGAAAAGTAAAATAGCTCACTTCGTGTAAACGCTACGGAAATTTATTAAAAAGATTCTAAAAAACAACAATCCTTCCTACCTAACAAAAAAATGAATAGAATATCTGTTACAGTTGCCGAGAAACGGGTATTTCTTTATCCAGAAATTTGCAAAAATTACGTATTATCCAAAATTGGGGAAAAAATTTCGCCTTTAGGAGCCTGCCACGCCCACACCTTCAAGTATTTTGAACTATTTTTTGGTTTCCTTAGTTTCAATATGTTTACTATCGAATCCCATATATAATATAACAATCGGTGACAAAAAATGGAGTTTTGGCCAGGAAAATCGATTCCTGAACCACTATGCGCCGTTCTTACTTGTTTGCATTTTACTTCAATTCGTGGTGGAAGGGAAAAAAGTTCGGCCTGACCGTTCTTACTTGTTTATTCTAAAATTTCCTTGTTCTTATTCTCTTTTTTATATTTTACATACATATTTGTCTTTGCTGAAATGACCTCTTTAATAAAAAAAATAGTTAAATAGAAAAATATACACCAGGGATAATGAATATCTTCTTCTATTTAAAACTTTTTAACTTGACCCTAATCCCCAATCAGCTCTTTGAAATAACTATGAAATGTCTAAACTAAATGGTCTCTATTAAAAATATCTCTTGGGTATGATAGATATTCATACATAAACAGCTTGGGAAAATGTAAAAGGTTTTGCCTACTATTATTATCAGCCCACTTTATCAACTGTGTTTTGTTTACAAAGATGTGTAGATACGCACAAGTAGTCACATAACATAAGTTTTATATTTTTGATGAACATTTGTTACTTGTACTTCTATTTTGTTGGAAACAGAAAAGGAATTTACACATGGATACATCTAAATTAAAAGACTTTACAAAAATATTCCCTTGAGATCAAAAGTTTTACTGAGAAATGGTAGTAGAATAGCAGGCTGTAAAATTTCGAAAAAAAAGAATTAAATAAATACATATATTGGATACAGTGTTTAAAGGAAAAAAGTTTAAAAATATATTAGAAATTTTATGTAAATAAGAGGCGGTCATACTATAAACGTTATCACTATACACGGTGCTCTTGAAGCAAATTTAAATGGCAGGTGCTTACACGTGGGAAGTTTTTGCGGTTTCTGAAGCTACAACATTACAATAAGATCCTTAAGGCCTGAGCAAAAAAAAAAATCTGAATGATTGATCTGAACTTCTTTATCTCAAAAATGGTAAAACCTACAAAAATATTATGCAGGTCACTCTTGTACAGAATTGTCACTGCTACAACATTTTCTTTAGTCCCATTTCAATAGGACTTGCGGTTTCCAAGCAAGATCTAGAAAACCTATAAATGTGAATTTTGACCGCGATGTATATAAAAATCCATCCAGCGATTTTTTCTTGTTTTTGGATTTTTCTTACCTATGAACAATGCTGTTTCAAAATTCGCAAAAACTTTCCAGGTGTAAGCGGGTTTCACTTAAAGTTAAGGCGAACCCTGTATGACATTGTTTTATAAGGTAGTGATACAGTCAATGCATTGTCCCAATTTGAACTTCTATATCCCAAAAACGGTAAAACCTACAAAAACACCATGAATGTTTATCTTATTGAGAATTTTCATAGCTACAATATTTCCTTTAGTCCCATTTCGATAGGACTTCCAAGAAAAATTGTGAAAACCTAAAAAAATCCTAAAAATGTCAACTTGAATCGGGATTTATTTAAAAAGCGCTCCGGCGATTTTTTATACCCTCCACCATAGTATGGAGGGTATATTAAGTTTGTCATTCCGTTTGTAACACATCGAACTAATCATTTGCGACCCTATAAAGTATATATATTCTTGATCAGGATAAAATTCTAAGACGATCTAGCCATGTCCGTCTGTCCGTCTGTTGTAATCACTCTAGCGTCCGCAATAATTGAGATAGAGTGCACCCGAGGGTCTTTTTTCCATAGGCAGGTCAAGTTCGAAGATGGGCTATATCGGTCCACTCTTTGGTATAGCCCCCATATAACGGTACCTCCGGATTTGAGGTATTTTGACGTTCTTCGCCACATTTGCAGACCGAATTAGCTATAATTTAGCACTTAGGGTTCATAGTGATCAGCAAACTTATATCTCAAAGGATATGGGCATAGGTCCATGTTTTGGTATAGTCCCCATATAACGGTACCCCCCGATTTTCGGTATTTTGAGAATTGTAGCCACAATTTTTAACCGAACTATCTGCAATATGACATTTGAGGTTCTCAGTGGTCATGAAATATCTCCACGAAACATCGTCAACATAGGTCCATGTTTTGGTATAGCCCCCATATATCGGTACCTCCCGATTTTCGGTATTTTGAGAATTTTAGCTACAATTTTTAACCGAACTAGCTGTAATTTGCCATTTGAGGTTCTCAGTGGTATCGAAACATCTCCACCAAACATCGTCAACATAGGTCCATGTTTTGGCATAGCCCCCATATAACGGTACCTCCCGATTTTCGGTATTTTGAGAATTTTAGCCACAATTTGTAACCGAACTATCTGCAATATGACATTTGAGGTTCTCAGTGGTCATGAAACATCTCCACGAAACATGGTCAACATAGGTAAATGTTTTGGTATAGCCCCCATATATCGGTACCTCCCGATTTTCGGTATTTTGAGAATTTTAGCTACAATTTTTAACCGCACTAGCTGTAATTTGCCATTTGAAGTTCTCAGTGGTCATGAAACATCTCCACCAAACATCGTCAACATAGGTCCATGTTTTGGTATAGTCCCCATATAACGGTACCCCCGATTTTCGGTATCTTGAGAATTGTAGCCACAATTTTTAACCGAACTATCTGCAATTTGACATTTAAAGTTCTCAGTGGTCATGAAACATCTCCACCAAACATCGTCAACATAGGTCCATGTTTTGGTATGGCCCCCTTATAACCGTACCTCCCGATTTTCGGTATTTTGAGAATTTTAGCTACAATTTTTAACCGAACTATCTGCAATTTGACATTTAAAGTTCTCAGTGGTCATGAAACATCTCCACCAAACATCGTCAACATAGGTCCATGTTTTGGTATGGCCCCCTTATAACCGTACCTCCCGATTTTCGGTATTTTGAGAATTTTAGCTACAATTTTTAACCGAACTAGCTGTAATTTGACATTTGTGGTTCTCAGTGGTATTGAAACATCTCCACCAAACATCGTCAACATAGGTCCATGTTTTGGCATAGCCCCCATATAACGGTACCTCCCGATTTTCGGTATTTTGAGAATTTTAGCCACAATTTGTAACCGAACTATCTGCAATTTGACATTTGAAGTTCTCAGTGATCATGAAACATCTCCACCAAACATCGTCAACATAGGTCCATGTTTTGGTATGGCCCCCTTATAACCGTACCTCCCGATTTTCTGTATTTTGAGCATTTTAGTTACAATTTTTAACCGAACTAGCTGTAATTTGACATTTGAGGTTCTCAGCGGTCATGAAACATCTCCACGAAACATCGTCAACATAGGTCCATGTATTGGTATAGCCCCCATATATCGGTACCTCCCGATTTTCGGTATTTTGCGAATTTTAGCTAACATTTTTAACCGAACTAGCTGTAATTTGCCATTTGAGGTTCTCAGTGGTATTGAAACATCTCCACCAAACATCGTCAACATAGGTCCATGTTTTGGTATAGGCCCCACATAACGGTACCTCCCGATTTTCGGTATTTTGAGAATTTTAGCTACAGTTTTTAACCGAAATAGCTGCAATTTGACATTTGAAGTTCTCAGTGGTCATAAAACATCTCCAACGAAACATCGTCAACATAGGTCCATGTTTTGGTATAGCCCCCATATAACAGTATCTCCCGATTTTCGGTATTTTGAGAATTTTAGTTGCAATTTTTAACCGAACTAGCTGTAATGATCGGTATTTTGAGAATTTTAGCTACAATTTTGTCTATTTAAAAATAATCGTCATTATAGAAGTTTTGGTATATCCCCCCATATAACTGTACCTCCCGATTTTCGGGAATTTTCAGTGGTCACGAAATTTCTTCACTAAAATTCGTCAACATGGGTCCATTTTTGAGGGTCTACATTGTTTTGATGAAACTACCCTCAATTTGACTCTTGAAGTTCACTGCAGCTATAAAACTTTTCCGCCAAAAATTTAAAGATAGATTGACTCTTTGATATAGCCCCGTAGGTGGTACCTTTCACCTAGCTGAACACATTTTTTTAGATTAGATTAGATAACACTGTGCAACAAAATGGAGGCGAAAGTCTGGGGCTCGGAAAATTCCTCTTGGGGAAGAAAGGCCTTGGTGAGTCTATTATGAACCCCGAAGGACAGATCCGCCGTGAGTCGAACTTCCGCGTTATGGCGTGATGAAATTTTTGTTAGAGACCCTGTGGTCCATCAGGAATTAGCGTTATATCTTTGTTCACTGTTTCTAAAGTGCTCTACAAAAACAACAAACAAAGATATAATGCTAATTCATGATGGCTTACAGGGTCTTTTGCAAAAACTTCATCACGCCATAACGCGGAAGTTCGACTCACGGCGCATCTGTCCTTCGGGGTTTTTAATATACGCACACCAAGGGCTTTCATCTCCATAAGGAATTATCTCTGCCCCAACATTTGTGTTCACAGTGTAATTTAAGCAATATTGGGACTCAGTAGAAGTCTATCCATTGTCGAAAAGTTGTTACACCTAAAATTGTGAAAGGTCCCTAATTATTCCATTTTAATTAAGACTATTTTATGGTGGAGGGTATAAAAAGTTCGGCCCGGCCGAACTTAACAACTTTTTACTTGTTTTGTTTTTTGATTGTTCTCATCTATGAACATTGTACTTTCAGAATTCGCAAAAACTTCCTAGGTGTAAGCACCTGGTTACTTCAAGAGCGCCGTGTATATACACTTGACATTGAAACATTTCAAAAGTATGTAGTTAAACAATATTTTTGCTATTGTAATTTGAGAAAAATGGTGACGTAGGGGATGAAAGATTCCAAGGAACGGTCCTGACCCGCTTTAACGTGGCAAAGCCCCCGTGATGTCACCTGGGGAACTACCTTTAAGACCCGTTAAAGGTAGTGAGCTAACATGTGCCGCGAGTTCACCTATAAGAACGTTAAAAACTTGGGTTTTGTGCGTCGGGTTAGTAACCCTAATATAGAAAAAAGCAGCCTACTATGAAAAAGCGCAAAAAAAAAAACAAACCCATCTTAAGTTGACGAACACCGTAAACGTTTCCAGGACCATGATCTGCGAATCTGCACCTGAAATGTTCGCACTCCTTATAGAGAAGGTGAAGTACACGCGCTAAATAAATGAGATAAATAAAATAAATGAAATAAATGAAATGTTCGCACTCCTTATATAGAAGATGAAGTACACGCGCTAGCAGAAGTACTTGAAAAGTACAAAGCCGATATAACTGCCATACAGGAAATACGATGGATTGGAAAAGACGTCACATAAACACCTAAAGTTGACGCACTTTATTATAGCTGCCATGACACATGACAGCATGAGTTTGGTTGCGAATCAACGAGTGCCTAGAATAAACATATTTTAATTCCAAACATGGAAAGAAGAATATCTTCGACCCAACAGTCGGGAAGTTCAGTCTCCAAAGTGAAACATCTGACAATGGAATGAGGTTGATAGACTTCGGAGTTAGCAGTACCATATTTAAGCATCTCGATATTCATAAGGGCACCTGGCTGTCTCCAGATCAAAGAACAAGAAATCAAAGTGATCACGATGTGATAGATGAAAGACATTCATCGAGCGTGTTGGACGTGCGATCGTTCCGAGGAGCCAACATAGACTCGGACCACCACTTGATGCAGCAAAGGTACGTACCAGATTAAACGTTGCAAAAAATGGTACGAACTGACACAACTCTGAAATTGGACATCGGTAAGCTGCAATCACAACAGATAGTCACAGCATATTCCACTCAACTAGCCCAATTGCTTAATCAAAGCACTCCTCGTCCCGATAACATATCAGCACAATGGCAAATTATTGCCCACTCCATGCAAACAGCCGCAAAATCCATACATGGATTCCAGAGACCTCCACCAAGGAACCCATGGTATGACCAGGAGTGTCATGCGGCATATAGGACTACTCTACAATCAGCTGCAACGCGTAGCGCACGAAAGAGGTATCGGGAGAAAAGGAGAGCGAAGAAACGTCTTTTCCGCAAGAAAAAAATAGAGATTGAAAAGCGGGAGTGTGAAAAAATAGAGATGTACAGGAGTCAAAATGAAGTCCGTAAATTCTACCCAAGAGTGAAACATTAAACGGATGGTACAGGCACATCCTCCTGTATAGACCAGGAAAGTAATTCGGTAACTGATGCAGATAGTGTGCTAAGAATATGGACAGAGTAACATCCGGAAAGTTGAGGTAAAGACAGAAATAAATGAAGAATAATAAGGCAGCAGGAGCACATGGCCTACCAGCCGAGCTGTTCAAAACCGGAGGCGACACGCTAATAAGGTGTATGCATCAGCTAGTTAGCACCATCTGGCAGGAAGAACACGTACCCGACGACTGGAACCTGAGCATCCTGTGTCCCGTCCACAAGAAAGGAGATAAGACTGTATGCTCCAACTATGGGGGCATAAGTCTTTCCCCTATTGCCTACCAGATAGTGTCAGGGATAGTGTGCGAAACGAAATAATTGGACCATACGAATGCGGAGATTCAGATCGACACCTACCACCTTTTTGTCGATTATAAAGCAGCCTTCGACAGCCCCCTATGTTCAAAGGTATTCCAAGCCATGTCTGAATTTGGCATCCCCGCAAAGCTCATACGACTTTGTAAAATGACTTTAACTGACACTCGATCCTCAGTTAAAATAGGAAAGAACCTCTCCGAACAGTTTTTACCAAAAGAGGTTTCAGGCAAGGCGACATCCTTTCGTGTGATCTCTTCAACCTAATGCTGTAAAAGGTCATACGAGAGGCAAACGTTAAAATAAATTGCACAATCTACACCAATAGCCACATGTTATTTGCATATGCTGACGATATAGACATCATAGGACGATCAGTAAAAGAAGTAAAGAAGTAACCTTTGTGAAGATCGAAGGAGAATCTGCTAAAGTGGGTCTGGCTGTAAAAGGCGGGAAGACCAAGCTGATGGTGTTGACACGCAATGCTACCATACAGCACGGACCAACTGTTGAAGTTGACTCCTATAATTTTGAGGTAGTAAAAGACTTCGTCTACCTCTGCACCGCCGCAAACACAACAAACAACATCAGTTGTGAAATAAAAAGAAGAATTACACTATGCAACACTGAAAATGCAAACAACTTCTAGTATCAATTTTTTGAAAGTACATATTTAGACTACAAAAACCCTAGTAGGGTTTTGTCCTGTCAGATCCAGTTCGGATTTTATGGTCTCATCTAAATCGGGCTATATCTACACTTTTTTGCATTTATCAGGCCTTTATCGCAGAAACGAATAGGAATTTAGCCTTGCTGTCTTTAGCAATATTGTAGCCCTAATCTAGTAGAACCTATCTTTTAGAAAAACCAAATAAGGAAAACTCCATCTAGGGCATCAAAATCTATAAAATATAGAAAATTTTACATAATTGCTGAAATTCTGGCCAGTTACGGCTAAACTATTGGGAGTTGAACCAAGTAACCTTTTGCAAAAATCTTTCAAATAAAGTTCTCAACAATTCTTCAGAACATTCTGAAACTCTAAAATGCTTACTTCATGTTGTTTCAGCGGTAGTTTGCATCATATATTTTACAACACGTATTTCAAACACAGTTCACACCAACAGTTTATTCTCGCATTTCGGATTACACTATATTATTGACATTTTTATTAAATCGTCGTTGAAAAATGTACTGAAAACAACGGCATAGAGGCATTCTACAACAATGACATGAATATTTTCCCTAAAGAAAATATTCAGAAAAAATTAACGGTTTTGGAAATACGGTGCGAAATGTATAAAAATTGTGTAATTTTTGCATATAATTCGAAATTTGAGGCAATAAATGTAGTTTTTCGAGTTCATTATTTCTCCAAATATTTTATTCTTGTCCTTATCTACAAATTTGCTTCAGAGGTCAGAAGAAGATTCGCATTGGTTTCAGAGATATAGCCCCGAATTTCTTTAAAAACTCAATATTTAACCATGTTTAGATGGGGCCATAAAATCCGAGCTGATCTGACACAACAAAACCCAACTAGGATTTCTTGTCGTTTGGGTCTGAACTTTCAAAAAATCCACAGTTCGAATTGTTTGCACAAGATCATCTTAAAAATGTCGCACAGTGTTATATTGGCTAACAGATGCTACTTTGGCTTAAGTAAGCAGTTTAAAAACAAAGCCACATCTCGTCAAACAAAAGTAACACTTTACAAAACACTGATACTACACGTGCTGATGTATGGCTATGAAGCACGGGTACTTGCACAAGCGGACAAGGTAGTGCTTGGTGTATTTGAGTGAAAAATTCTTCGAAAGATCTACGGACCAGTCTGTGTTGATGGTGAATATTGACGTCGTATGAACCACGAGCTGTATCTGCTATACAACGACATCAGTATGGAAAAACGTATCGAGATACAACGATTGCGTTGGCTAGGCCATATCATACGAATGAGCGATGATGAACCCGCTAAAAAGGCATATAAATACGGGCTACATGGCGGTATACGCAGAACTGGCAGGCCAAGGAATCGTTGGAGCAAACAAGTGGAAGAAGAGATGAAAACGCGCGGTATTTCACAGAGCGAAGTAACAAATAGAGAGAATTGGAGATCTTTTCTTAGTTCAGCTTATAGAACAAATGTTCTGTAATGGGTCATCTAAGTAAGTGATAAGTAATTTAAGAAATAGTTTATATCAGTTAATATGAACATGGTGTTTTGAAGAAGTTTAAAGATATGGGACGTCCCTTTAATCAGCGAGTTCGAACGTAGCACCCAACTACTTAGAAACAACATGGACTGGGAAGCTGAGTCTAACATTTTAATAAGGACATTAACGCCTCTGAAGAATATGATGGAATCTTAACAGAAGTTTAACGAACGGCAGTTCTTACAATTGCACCATCGTGCTTTTCGTTATAAGACATACACCATGTTCGGCATGTAAACACTGTTTGTTAAAATTTATTCCACAAAATTAAGAAAAAAGCTAAACTCAAAGTACATATTTAGAATCGCACAAACAACTGGAGTCTGCCTATAACCCTCTTTACCCGTTTAAAAAGTTTTTGTGATGAAACTAATTTCAAAGTAATTACGATATCACAAAACTACTGACATTAGGGGAATTTGAGGAACAAACCAACAAAAAATGTTACTACAAAGCAATATCAGCAAAACTCACAGCACGTCAACAACAGCGGGAAACAGCAAAAACATTCATAGCTTCCAACTTATTTGAAGCCTTTTGATGGCAGAATCAGAAAACAAGAAGAAAAAAATAATCCACAACAATAGTTCTAAAAAGCATAGCAACAACGAATACACAAGACTTCGAAGATAGAAAGAAACTCAAAAAAGAGGAAAAATCCAATAAAAATCTGTTCATTGTCTTGGAAGCTGTCTAGGACACAACCCCAGGGTTCTGCTGTTTCATATAGTCTGCTGACAATAATGATTTTACTTTTCCTGTCTTTTCTCTGCAGTTCTTATTTGTCCAATGCTTTCACGGCTTGATACGACAAAGAAGTAGAATAAAACCAAGTGTAAAAGTGGAATCATAAATTTGTTTGTTTGTTTGCCATCTTTGACAATTTGGTTTGTGCGTATTTGACAAGGATTTAGATGAACTCCAATGTTGGTAGATGTTGTGAGTATGTGTTCCAACTGTTGGTCACAAAGACATTTTCAGTTGTTCATGTTAACAAAAGAGAAATGTTGAACAATTGGTGCAGTCGAACAGCAATAAATTGAGAGGAATTCCTGTTTGATTCCTTTTAAGGCACATCTACTAATGAATGTGTGAAAATTAGAGTAGCTTATAAGTGAATGAAAGGCTGAAGAATATGGGGATATTGGATGATATTCAGGATGTTAAAGCATATTTTTGCAAAAGGGGTTAACACTCATTCTTAGTTTAAAGCAAAACGTTATATAACATTTAAGGGGAGTACACACTATCACTGAAAACTGAGAGTCAACTTTTAGGACAATTTTTTTCAATATGTAAATGGTTATATAGATATTAGAAATATAATTATTCAGCTAGACTTTGGTATTAACGTAGGAGACCTCGATTACTGTCAGTTTTATTGGTCAATGTGTAATTTTTGCATGTTTTATTTAGTAAGAAAAAAGTCCAAGTTACATTTCTTAAATTTTAGTTAGTATAGTGATATTTCAAGAATATTGCTCTATTTAAAAACAAAACAGAAAAACGTTTTTAATCAATTTTTAGATTTTAGTATTTTTATTCAGAATTTAATGTTCTCTGCTTTAAGCTAACGAGGGTAATAATTAGACATCGGATTTTTGCATGTTTTTTATTTCTCATCCGATTGGACTCAAATTTTGGATCTAGGCGGTTTAAGGGTCAATTTTTCGATATTTGGGGTCATATCAAAAATATGCAAAAAATATGCAAAAAATATGCCAAAAAATATGCAAAATATGCAAAAATATGCAAAATATGCAAAAAATATGCAAAATATGCAAAAATATGCAAACAGTTTTTGGGCGAAAATCGTCATAAAAGTCGTCAAATTTACAATTAAAGTTGGAAAAATCATCAAAAAAACTTTAAAGTGTCCTAAATTAAGACTGTTGGCCATTTAACGTCGATTTTTTAGCAGACTATTATGTTATTGATACCTCTTACGAAGGTGTGGTGTAGGGTATATGGTACTGTAATACTATTTTTTATTGTTAAACTATGCAAAAATATAAAATTTGATAAACTATCAATCATTTTATGTAAATTCAATATTTTCTTTGTCTTAATTTGTAGCTTTAGGCTGGTTTTAACTCAAAGGGAAGAAATCGATGTCGGATTTTTTTAGGCGGAGTGCCGCCTAAACTATTTACTTAGATTAGATTTTAGATAGATTTAAGATTAAGATTGCCAATTGAGCACCATTGGAATAAGTTAACACGTGCTACTGGAGCCTCGAAGTTATGAAAATCTCGTCTCTCTCGGCAACCCATATCTGTGGAACGGTTAAAGCTACTTGCCCGTATTATACATTAAATAAAAGGCCGTTCTGTTTATTTTATATTCAAAAACAAAATGCGTAAGTATTACTGAATTCGAGATAGAAAGCCAGTGTCCCGATTAACGTGACTACGTACGCCTTAGGGCAAAAATGGAGCCTATCTGGGTACAGCCGACTTTGTAATTAATTGGCTGTAATCTGTTGTGAGCTCGACTCGGAGTTAATGTGACTTTTTTATGAATTTCGAACAGTTGTTCTTCTGTAAGTTTGTGTCGAATATTTCCGGAGAAGTTTCATCTTCGCTTTGTTAAGATTTTTGTCGCCATTTGACTCTTTACGGTGTTTTGCACTGTCGGATCAAACAATGCTGGTGATTTATCATTTTGTTATTTCCTTTTTCTGTCTATGTTTTCGTATTTCAATAGATTTTCAATGAGCTCTAGGTCTTCTTTTGATGCTAAACGTTTCGTAGAATCTGAGGAACCATCTGTCCCGAAAATAATCAAGCGCAGTTTAACAAAAACTCCTAACCATGAAATTGTCATTGCTGCTGGATCCCTGTAAGGTGTCCAATAGGAACGTTAGTCGCTTCATTTTATCTACAGTAGAAGCTCTCGGAGAGGACCCCAACAAATATATGATCTTTAGAAGCTTTATCCGTTTATCCCGGAGAATAAACAGTGAAAAATACTCGCAACAACTTCAAGGAAGATACCCCAAAACAAGGCTATTTGCGTGCACTGGCATGGAAAAATATTACCAGGTATTCCCAAAACAGTGCAGAAAGAACGGGTTGCTGTTCTGGTATCATCTGGTATGGGGGTAAAGAAAAACTCATGGGCGTTCCTGAAACTGACAGTAGCTCAAGGGAGAAACAAGCGGTGTGCGAATGCTTAGAATAATGGGTCTTACCAGCTTGAGGAGATGTTGAGTCAAGAGCTTCTGTACCTGCGTACAGACTTATAAGAAGTATTGTTGAAAGGGATTTTTGACTGCAAGTTTGGCAGCACATCCGGACAAATCCAATTTCGATGTAGGCGAGAATGTTTTAAAACTACTTCCCAGCTGATTTCCCAAGAACAAGAGATCGTAGAAGCACTTTGTGTTTTCATCTTTCGAGCCTGGTTTAACGCGCCCCGAACGTTTCTTATTTTGTTTATTTATTTTGTATCAAACGACAACAACTGAGTGTTATAAATGAGAGTGTGGGTTATTGATTTTACAAAACGTATAATGAACAAGATAATGGTTATGTAGATATAATAATGGATGGATTGGGTAAACATAATCAATAGGTTGAAAAGGATTAGAGACAATAGATTGAGTTTAATACAGCAAATAGTGAAAACGAAATTCAGAAATATTATTTAGGTCCAAAACAAGACCTAAACCGCATTGAAGATTTATTGAAATACGAAACAAATATCAGATAAAGAAAATAACAAAATGATAAATCATCTGTGGTATTTTAGTCCTGAACTTGTTGGCCTGATCTGATAGTTCAAACCACCGTAAAGAGCCAAACGCGACAAAAATCTTAACAAAGCGAGCAGAAGAAGGTGGAAAAAACCAAACTAATAGTACGGAATTGACATTTGAAATTCAAACCCACTGGGTTAAGTGTAACCGGGGTATAACAAAAGAACAACTGCCGAAATTTCCAAAAAAAAAGTCTACCAGACGTAATTACAGGGTATACTTACTTGTTGTTCAAGAGATTAAGCATTAACTCCGAATTTCTTGAAAAAGATCCTGCAACTTGGCCGCAGAACATCAATTACCAGGAAGGGTAAAGGTTGTTAAACAACTTGAAAGTTGTGAACGACATAGCAGAGCAAGGAGTCGAGTTCATCACCAAGTAGTCATCTTTACCCAGATGTCTCCAAAATCACATTATGTCAGTCCCTTAAATAAATTTAAATATGAACAAAATGTATAAGACATTTGTTTTCATTCGCAAAAATTGATAATATGGGAAGAAATAAAAAATAATTTAAAAAATTAAGTTTCAATGTTTTATTTATAAAAGAACTTAAAACTAGAACATAATTTTTAATGATGGATTCTCTCAAATAAAACGCTTGCCGTTTAATATTGTTACAATTTTTAATTCAAATGCAAGCGTTTTATTTGAGAGATTTAATAATTAAAAATTATTTGCTAGTTTTAAGTGCATTTGTAAATAAAACACTGTAACTTATTTTTAACTATTTTTTATTTTTAACTTTTCAGCATTTAATTTTTTTGACCACTGGGAACCTCATAACAAAATTGTAGCCAATTTAGGCCGAAAATGTAGATACAAACTTTAAAATACCTGACCTGAGTCCAAAATTTTTGGTGAGGAAGTTTCGGTACCATTGAGAACCCCATATGCCAAGTTATAGCCTATTCGGCCTAAAAATTTAAACAGAATCCTTAAAATACTTTAAATCGGGTGGTACCGCTATATGGGGGCTCTAAGAAAAAATGGACCCATATTGGTTTTGGTTTCATATTCATGTATTGTCATCCAAATCTGAAAAGTGTGCAAAGTTTTAGTTCGATTGGTCAACTACAACCGTGTGGAAAATAAGTTACTTGATTTGATCTAAACAGACACCAAAGCAAGTTAAATTAAACACAGTAAAAAGGGTTTTTTTCACAATAGACTCCATTTTATTATCTTGAATTCAGTACTACTTACGTATTTTGTTGTTCGGCAAGAAATATTAAGAATAGTATGGCATTTAATTTAATGCATAACACGGGCAAATAGTTTTAAGCGTTTCTTAGATATGGGTAGCTGAAGTCGTCAAATAGCCAAAAAATCGAGATTTTCATAACTACGACCAGTGGCATGTGTTAACATATTCCAATTGTGTTCAAACTTTAACAGTCTTAAAATCTAACCAAACTAAACACTTTAGGTGAGTGCCGCATAAAAATATCCGACATCGATGTCTTCCCTTTGAGTTAAAACCAGACTAATGCAACAAATTAAGACAAAGAAAATATTGAATTTTAAATAAAATATTTGACAATTTAACAAATTTTATATTTTTTAATAAGTTAATAATAAAAAAATGGTATTACAATATACATATAACCATATTTTTATATGCACACTGTGGTATGGGGTATCAATAGCATAATAATCTGCCAAAAATCGACGTTAAACGGCCAACAATTTTAATTTAGGACACTTTGATGATTTTTCCCAACTTTAATTGTCAATTTTACGACTTTTATGACGATTTTCGGCCAAAAACTGTTTGCATATTTTTTGCATATTTTGCATATTTTTTGCATATTTTGCATATTTTTGCATATTTTTTGCATATTTTGTGCATATGCAAAATATGCAAATATGCAAAATAAATACAAAATATGACCCTGCCATTGAATTTAGATTTCTTTGAAACGAATTTTGGTCCAATCAGAATCTTCGTATCTTTATTATTAAAAAATATGCAAATATGCAAAATCCGATGTCTAGTAATAATACCCTCAGAATTTATGCTAACGAGGTATATCACAAATATTGCCAATTATTTCACATTACATTTCAAAATAAGGATAATTTTTTTAGAGCTACAGCAAAGATTTTCTGTACATAGCTTAAGAAAAAATTCCCCAGTACCAATCTGCTCGCGAGCCAAGTTTCGGTTGTTGCGGACAAAAGTTATGGCGGTTTTCTTCCGGCTTTTAAGAAAGAATATTGTTACTAAAAAGTTCTCTCGAAGTGACTACAGCGAGTAGATTGCATAATACCTGCAAAATGTTACACAGAATTCGCGAATTATACATAAAATTGATATATTATTGAATTTAAGTCAACTTTTTTTCAAAATAAAGGTCCATTTACCAGTCATAAAATTATATAAAAATTTCTTGTGGATCAAAACTTCACGGCTAATCAAATGGTACTAAAATCATACAGAATTGATATTATAGTTTCGATGTTACAGATTAAGAACATATCGAGCCCTTCCCGCGAAAAAGGTGTAAGCGACAAAAAGCTAATTTTACAGGAGACGGTTTTTATTGAATAACTTTTGATATAACCAAAATTGTTTATTCAAATTTGGTATAGTTCTGTTATTAAATCCTATTTACTGAAAAAATAAAAAAAATTGTGGAATATCTTCAATATAACGGTAGTTTGCGTCGCTTACATCTTTTTCGCTGTCACGCAATCAGGCTTTTACTTTGAGAAGTGGCGGTTACATCAAAAAAAAATATTTGAAACAAATCATTTTTAGAGTAATTCTTATCTACAATTTAAAAACAAAGCACACTAATTTTATAGCAAGTACTTATTCGAAGAATTATAAGATTAAAACGTATTTCTTGTAATATAATTGAATAACGACATGGTATGTAAATGTGCAATTTGATGTAAGCGACAATTCGCTGTCACAAACAAATGTACACAAAAAGCAAAAATGGCGCTTACATCAAAATTGTTTTTGCTCTAATTTCGTAATGGTACATGGCTGAGTTCTAAAAATTTGGGATATGGTGTGTTGGAATATTCTTCATAGATTTCCGTAAAAAAACGAAAATCGAAAAAATGTCGCTTACATCTTTTTCGCGGGAAGGGCTCGATATGTTGGCCAAAAAAAAAATTTTTGTTTAAAAAAATATTTTCTCATATGCATTATGTAGTAGAAAATAATGGAAAAATCTGTACGAATACTTACTTACTTAGTTGGTCCATTACAAAACATTTGTTCCATTGTTGCTTCGCACTATGAAATACCGCGCCTTTTCATCTCTTCATCCACTTGTTTGCGCAATCTATTCCTTGGCCTGCCAATTCTGTGTGCACCGCCAAGCGGTCCGTATTTATACGCCTTTTAAGAGGGTTCATCTTCGCTAATTCTTATGTTATGTCCTAGCCAACGCAATCGCTGCATCTCGATACGTTAAACTATATTGATGTCGTTGTATAGCAGGTACAGCTCGTGGTTCATGCGACGTCGATATTCACCGTCAACGCAGATTGGTACGTAGATCTTTCGAAGAATTTTTCTCTCAAACACACCAAGCACTGCTATGTCTGCTTGCGCAAGTACCCAGGCTTCGGAGCCATACATCAGCACGAATAGTATCAGTGTTTTTTAGAGCGTTGTTTTGGTTTGACGAGATGTGGTTTTGTTTTTAAACTGCTTACTTAAACCAAAGTAGCATCTTTTGGCCAATACAATTCTTTTTTTTATTTCACAACTGATGTCGTTTGTTGTGTTTACGGATGTGCCGAGGTAGACGAAGTCTTTTACTACCTCAAAATTATAGGAACCAACTTCCACAGTTGGCCCGAGCTCAATGGACGCATTGCGCGTCGACACCATTAACTTGGTCTTCTCACCGTTTACCGCCAGACCCACTTTAGCAGATTCTCCTTCGACCTTCATAAAGGTATCAGTTACTTCCTTTACTGGTCGTCCCATGATGTCTATATCATCAGCATAAGCAAGTAACATGTGGCTATTGGTGTAAATTGTGCCGCTTCTTTTGACGTTTGCCTCTCGTATAACCTTTTCAAGAAGGATATTGAAGAGATCACACGAAAGGCTGTCTCCTTGTCTGAAACCTCTTTTGGTACAAAACTCTTCGGAGAAGTTCTTTCCTATTTTAACTGAGGACCTGGTGTCAGTTAAAGTCATTTTACAAAGCCGCATGAGCTTTTCGGGGATACCAAATTCAGACATGGCTTGGAATACCTTTGAACGCAGCGGGCTGTCGAAGGCTGCTTTATAATCGACAAAAAGGTGGTATGTTTCGATTTGTATCTCTTGGATCTTCCCCAGGATTTGCCGCAGGGTAAATATCTGGTCAATGGTGGACTTGCCAGGTCTAAAGGCGCATTGGTATGGTCCAATTATCTGGTTGACCATAGATAGGCTTTAGTCGTCCGCACAATATCCCTGACACGATCTTGTAGGCAATAGGGAGTAGACTTATGCCCTTATTGTTAGAGCACACAGTCTTATCTCCCTTCTTGTGGAAGGGGCACAGGATACTCAGGTTCCAATCGTCAGGTACTCGTTCTTCCTGCCAGATGGTGCTAACTAGCTGATGAATACACCTTATCAGCGTGTCGCCTCCGGGTTTGAACAGCTCGGCTGGTAAGCCATCGGCTCCTGCTGCCTTAATTACCAAATTACCTTGCTGGTCTCTACAGGAGGATGTGCCTGTACCAAAGCCATCAGTTTGATGTTTGACTCTTTGGTAGAATTTTCGGACTTCATTCTGGTTCCTGTACATCTCGATCTTTTCACACTCCCGCTTTCCCATCTCCCTCTTTTTCATGCGGAAAAGACGTTTCTCCTCTCTCCTTTTTCTCCCGATATCTCTCTCGTGCGCTACGCGTTGCTACGGATTGTAAAGTAGCCCTATATGCCGCATTTTTCTCTTCGGTAGCAGCACGAAACTCCCGATCATACCATGGATGCCTTGGTGGAGGTCTCTGATATCTAAGTATGGATTTTGCGGCTGTTTAGATGGAGTGGACAATACTTTGCCATTGCGCTGATATGTTATCGGGATTAGGAGTGCTTTGATTAAGCAATTGGGCTAGTTGAGTGGAATATGCTGTGGCTATCTGCTACCTTTGCTGCAACAAGGTAGTGGCCCGAGTCTATGTTTGCTCCTCGGAACGAACGCACATCCAACACGCTCGATGAATGTCTTCCATCTATCACAACGTGATCAATTTGATTTCTGGTTCTTTGATCTGGCGACAGCCAGGTGCCCTTATGGATGTCGAGATGTTGAAATCTGGTGCTGCTAACTACCATGTTTTTTGCCGCTGCGAAGTCTATCTGCCTCATACCATTGTCAGATGTTTCACTGTGGGGACTGAATTTTCCGACTGGCCAAAGATATTTTCTTTTCCAATTTTGGCATTAAAATCGCCTAGAATAATTTTAATGTCATGGGCAGGACAACGGTCATATGTTTCTTCTAAGCGCTCATAAAATATATCTTTGGTCAGTTCGTTTGTCTTCAGTGGGAGCATGAGCGCAAATAAAGCTGATGTTGAAGAATTTTGCTTTATTCGAATTGTAGCAAGTCTTTCATTCACTGATGTGAAGCTGGAGACCAGGTGTTTTAAACTCCGACCAACTACAAATCCGCAACCAAACTCATGCTTTATGTCATGGCAGCTATAATACAGTGCGTCATCTTTAGGTGTTGTTGTGACGTCTTTCCCATTCCATCGTATTTCCTGTATGGCAGTAACGTCGGCCTTGTACTTTTCAAGTACATCTCCCAATGCGTAAACTGCACCTTCTCTATAAAAAGTGCGAACATTCCAGGTGCAGATTCGTCAACTTTTGAGGGATTTGTATGTATTTTCTTTTGTTTTTTCATAGTAGTCTGCTTTTTCTAGGGGAGGGGTGAACGCGCGGCACATTTTAGCTCACTACCTTTAACGGGTGTTAAAAGCAGCTACCCCAGGTGACACCACGGGTAGGTCAGTGTCCCCTTGAGATGATAAATCCTGGACTTTGCCATGTTAAAGCCGGTTAGGACCGTTCCTTGGTACGTTTCATCCCCTACGTCACCCAAATCTGTAGGAATTTCCGCATTTGGATGCAGATTTCTATGAAACTGTGCAGACTACATTCACGACACATATATCAAATAACTATGAATCGCGAGTTCTACAATCCTATATATGATTTTTTGAAAAACCTGTTTGCGGAATAAAATTAGAAGAAAATTTAAAAAAAAAATGTAAATCTGGCTTCAAAATGTCAGCAACATTTTATGGTAGAAGCAGATCAAATTTTGAAAAAAAAAAAATGTATTAGTGAGATTATTCCTATTTAGTTGGCGTCGACTTTTACTTTCACAGGAAAATCGTGAGAAGTGTGGTTTACTCACAAATCTAGAGAAAACAAATAAAGACAAGTTTGGCTTCAACCCATTTTTTAACATAAATAAAGCCACAGCTTCCACGCAAATTATCTTTTAAGGCCAATATGTTTTGCTACCTCCAAAAATATTTCATTTTTTCCAAAAAAATTTAATTTGTATAATATACAATAACAAGTCGCGTGTTCTAAAAGGGTAAAACTTGGCTTCAGCTATGTTAAACTTTCAAAAATATTGGTGATATGTATTAACCACGTGAGTAATGTTTCAGAGTAAATGGAGTTGCCTACAGTGTTCTCATATGTGAGATTATATCATTACCGTTCCCCCTTTTGTTTGTTCTTTGGTCCTTCGGTAATTTCCTGTTTAAAATGTTGCTATATAAGCATATATTTCTCTTCAGAACTTCCGGTATTAACTTAAAAATTTAACAATATTTTTGCAAACATATTAAAAAGATTTACCAGAATTCATTTCAGGGTTTTTGTTTTCTGTGGAAAAGTAAGAAAAATGAAGTGTTCAACTTAAGCCGCTAAAGTAATAAAAGTAATTGCAGCACTTAACCGTATATGGATATCCTTCACTGCAATTCTTACACTTACACAAACGTATAATAGTACATTGGCATGGCCATTGCCAGCTGTAACCCACTATGCAACTGTGAACACTGAAACATAATACGAAAAGCCACCACCACCATTCAATAAAATATTGAAAAACGAAAAACGTTAACCAAAAGGTATAAACAAAATATTTCAATAACGGAGTTTTTTTCTATATTTTAATACTCTTCAGCGGAATGTAATACTCTTCAACGGAAAGAAGAAATAAACTCAAAGGGAAATACACCAGTTTAAAGGAATTTATATGGCAATAATTCTTAGTAAGTTGCAGTAGTAGTGAAAGATGGAACTTACTCGCGCCGTACAAAAAATTGCGTAAATAAGAGCATGAGATAAGTACTTACAAAGAAAGATGGTTAAATGTATTATATGAGAAATATTTACGAAGCAATACATACCCGATGTTTTTTTGGTTCAAGAACTGCCAGAACAATAATTGCAGCTACATACATATATACGGTTGGAAAAATTTTAAAAATAAAATCTTGCAGTTCTAACAAAATTGTAATCTCAGAACTTTTAAGAAAAACGAATAATTTTTAGTGGACTGCAAGGTTCCTTTAAACTTTGTTTACACTGGTGAATTTATATATCATTATTTGCGTTGTTACATGCCGTTATAAATAAAATAAAACACTTTGTATAGCGTACAACCTCCAAACATACCACACTGTGGTGTTTAAACCACACAACTTAATACTCACATGTCCTTACACGCGCCAATAAATCTGTATGTATTTGTGAAAATATCTTCTTTGCCAACAATGTCAATATACAACGATAAACGTTGAATATTTTCACGTAAAGCTTGTGGTGGTTAAAGAATAAATACATATTGGAATTTACTCGGGCTAACAAAGGCACCTGGGTTCTCTTTCTGTGTGTTTATTGAATATTTCCGCAAATGAAAATGTTGAAAAAATAAACAACAGCTTTGAAATGAAAATCCAACGAGTATGGCAATTTTAAGTAAGCTACATTAAAGGATGTACTTAAAGTGTTGCTTCGGTTGAAGGAAGTTGAAGGCATCCTTTATAACGAAGCTCAAGTCAATCTTTATTGGAAAGCTACAAGTTGCTTTTTTAAGTGTTGAAGATAACCTTTATAAATGCAGGTGATGAAGGGAATTTTTTACTGAAGAGCTGAAGGGAGTCTAGACGAACTGAAAAAGGAATCTTTAAAGTGGGACTAAAGGGTGTGTTAATGAAGGAAATAACTTTGTTTGTTTTGTTTTGGTTGAAGTTTCAGTCTAATTTGATTGCTTTTATGTATTACTCCAATGCACTGTAGGTAATCTGCCCACACGCAGAGAAAAAATATTTTTCGGTTTTGTTGGAACAAAAATATCTATTTTGGTTCCAAAAATGTGTTTGTTTTGTACAAACATTGTAATCCAAATCCAAAAATACCATCTTTTGTTCCGAACATAGAAAACTAAAACAACTTTCGATTTTCCGCAATATTGTAAAAATCGTTAACAATACCGATTGTAGGAACAATCATAATCTAATTTTTTTACAAAACATATTGTCAGCCCTGAAAACCAGATACAAAATTTTTTGATTTGAGTGTATATACTTCTCATATACACTTTCCACACAACTTTGATATAAATATCGCGTATAATATTACAAGCATTGATGAACGCAATACATGGTTTGCTACTTTAGCTGACAACAAAGACAAACAAAAAGCCACAAGCAAGCCACCACAACATAAGGAATAATTAAACACCATAACAAACATGAAAACGAAAGAAGAATGAAACAAAACAGAAACAAATAAAAACAAGAGTCTCATTGTTGGTATACATACACACAAAAACAAAGATAAAGGCAGCATGTCATACAAACACCACAACTCACCAAAATTGTTTTTCAACACGGCATCGAATAGCGAGAGAAGAGAAAAAAATTTTCGAAGAAAAGAGAGAAATATTGTTCAGTTGACACAAACTATTTTTGGATTTAACAAAAACGATTGTTGGATTCACAATACTACATAAAAAATCCAACAATATGTTAACAATACATATTTTGCTCTTGGAATATTGTTGAATCAAACATATTTTTTCTCTGCGTGCAGTTTTTGAGGCTAAAAGGCGATTTTGGAACTTTTAATAATAATAAGTTTTTTGTTGGCATTGAAAAAAGAACATGTCAAAATTTATTAATATGAATGATATTTTTTAAAATATTATTATTATTATTATTATTATTATTATTATTATTATTATTATTATTATTATTATTATTATTATTATTACTAACTAATTGTATGTAAGTTAAGCTTAATCTCATATTTGTTGTTTTCAAATTTAAAAACAACAAGTTTAAAGTGGGTGTAGTTAAAATTGATTACTTTTGGGGATGGCAGAGAATACTAGTTTCGTCCAACGCCACTTGGACTCATCAGTTCCCTTAGTTCTTTGTATTGAAACAAAGAACCCTTCCCCAATTTTATGACGACTCGAGCTCAAGAATCAGTGTGACTGATGAATTCGTTTAAATGCGAATTCAACCGAAACACCTAAAAACTCTCGCAGCCGCATATGTAAATCAAATTAACTACTCCCACTGTCATGTGTCTCCACATTGCAGAGAATGCACATAACTATTTTGATAGTTGTCGAAAAATAACAACAACCAATCCACCGTGCTTTGTGTCTATTTTAGATTCACTTTGGCAGTTTTGTTGAGATGTATGTTTTACTAACTAATTGTATGTAAGTTAAGCTTAATCTCATATTTGTTGTTTTCAAATTTAAAAACAACAAGTTTAAAGTGGGTGTAGTTAAAGTGGGAGTGGGAGTAGTTAATTTGATTTACATATGCGGCTGCGAGAGTTTTTAGGTGTTTCGGTTGAATTCGCATTTAAACGAATTCATCAGTCACACTTATTCTTGAGCTCGAGTCGTCATAAAATTGGGGAAGGGTTCTTTGTTTCAATACAAAGAACTAAGGGAACTGATGAGTCCAAGTGGCGTTGGACGAAACTAGTATTCTCTGCCATCCCCAAAAGTAATCAATTTTAACTACACCCATTTTAAACTTGTTGTTTTTAAATTTGAAAACAACAAATATGAGATTAAGCTTAACTTACTTACAATTAGTTAGTAAAACATACATCTCAACAAAACTGCCAAAGTGAATCTATTATTATTATTATTATTATTATTATTATTATTATTATTATTATTATTATTATTATTATTATTATTATTATTATTATTATTATTATTATTATTATTATTATTATTATTATTATTATTATTATTATTATTATTATTATTATTATTATATTATTATTATTATTATTATTATTATTATTATTATTATTATTATTATTATTATTATTATTATTATTATTATTATTATTATTATTATTATTATTATTATTATTATTATTATTATTATTATTATTATTATTATTATTATTATTATTATTATTATTATTATTATTATTATTATTATTATTATTATTATTATTATTATTATTATTATTATTATTATTATTATTATTATTATTATTATTATTATTATTATTATTATTATTATTATTATTATTATTATTATTATTATTATTATTATTATTATTATTATTATTATTATTATTATTATTATTATTATTATTATTATTATTATTATTATTATTATTATTATTATTATTATTATTATTATTATTATTATTATTATTATTATTATTATTATTATTATTATTATTATTATTATTATTATTATTATTATTATTATTATTATTATTATTATTATTATTATTATTATTATTATTATTATTATTATTATTATTATTATTATTATTATTATTATTATTATTATTATTATTATTATTATTATTATTATTATTATTATTATTATTATTATTATTATTATTATTATTATTATTATTATTATTATTATTATTATTATTATTATTATTATTATTATTATTATTATTATTATTATTATTATTATTATTATTATTATTATTATTATTATTATTATTATTATTATTATTATTATTATTATTATTATTATTATTATTATTATTATTATTATTATATTATTATTATTATTATTATTATTATTATTATTATTATTATTATTATTATTATTATTATTATTATTATTATTATTATTATTATTATTATTATTATTATTATTATTATTATTATTATTATTATTATTATTATTATTATTATTATTATTATTATTATTATTATTATTATTATTATTATTATTATTATTATTATTATTATTATTATTATTATTATTATTATTATTATTATTATATTATTATTATTATTATTATTATTATTATTATTATTATTATTATTATTATTATATTATTATTATTATTATTATTATTATTATTATTATTATTATTATTATTATTATTATTATTATTATTATTATTATTATTATTATTATTATTATTATTATTATTATTATTATTATTATTATTATTATTATTATTATTATTATTATTATTATTATTATTATTATTATTATTATTATTTATATTATTATTATTATTATTATTATTATTATTATTATTATTATTATTATTATTATTATTATTATTATTATTATTATTATTATTATTATTATTATTATTATTATTATTATTATTATTATTATTATTATTATTATTATTATTATTATTATTATTATTATTATTATTATTATTATTATTATTATTATTATTATTATTATTATTATTATTATTATTATTATTATTATTATTATTGTTATTATTATTATTATTATTATTATTATTATTATTATTATTATTATTATTATTATTATTATTATTATTATTATTATTATTATTATTATTATTATTATTATTATTATTATTATTATTATTATTATTATTATTATTATTATTATTATTATTATTATTATTATTATTATTATTATTATTATTATTATTATTATTATTATTATTATTATTATTATTATTATTGTTATTATTATTGTTATTATTGTTATTATTATTATTATTATTATTATTATTATTATTATTATTATTATTATTATTATTATTATTATTATTATTATTATTATTATTATTATTATTATTATTATTATTATTATTATTACTATTATTATTATTATTATTATTATTATTATTATTATTATTATTATTATTATTATTATTATTATTATTACTATTATTATTATTATTATTATTATTATTATTATTATTATTATTATTATTATTATTATTATTATTATTATTATTATTATTATTATTATTATTATTATTATTATTATTATTATTATTATTACTATTATTATTATTATTATTATTATTATTGTTATTGTTATTGTTCTTATTATTATTATTATTATTATTATTATTATTATTATTATTATTATTATTATTATTATTATTATTATTATTATTATATTATTGTTATTATTATTTTATTATTATTATTATTATTATTATTATTATTATTATTATTATTATTATTATTATTATTATTATTATTATTATTATTATTATTATTATTATTATTATTATTATTATTATTATTATTATTATTATTATTATTATTATTATTATTATTATTATTATTATTATTATTATTATTATTATTATTATTATTATTATTATTATTATTATTATTATTATTATTATTATTATTATTATTATTATTATTATTATTATATTATTACTATTATTATTATTATTATTATTATTATTATTATTGTTATTGTTATTGTTCTTATTATTATTATTATTATTATTATTATTATTATTATTATTATTATTATTATTATTATTATTATTATTATTATTATTATTATTGTTATTATTATTATTATTATTATTATTATTATTATTATTATTATTATTATTATTATTATTATTATTATTATTATTATTATTATTATTATTATTATTATTATTATTATTATTATTATATTATTATTATTATTATTATTATTATTATTATATTTATTTATTTATTTTCATTTATATGTATATTTTTTAATATTCTGCCATTAATAATGACTGATTTCTTGCGTCCCGCTTAAAACATTTTCTAATTGCTATATTATGCATGAGCATTTTGATAATTTTCATAGCCACTGAATGGAATTTAAAAATCACACACATATCAGAGGTCCGCAAAATGCCACTCGCTTTTAATGCATATTCGCGATTTCGTGCTTTTTTCATTGCTTGCTATTGCCATCTCTGTTTAATGCTATTGCTTGCTTTGCCTTTACTTTCATGAGTGTGTGCCAATTGCACACACACAACACACTACAAGAGCTCGTTGCCTTTTTTTTTGCACGCTGCCTTCGAAAAAGCACGTTGCATTACAAAAAGCAGTAGATATTTCTGGTCAAATTTACATGTTAATAAACATAAAAAATTAATGTTGAGACAATAAAAACAATTACTAGTTTAGTTTATCCTATTATTAAAGAAACTCAAAGAAAAAGCGAAATTTGGCAAATGTATTCATTTATTCAAACAGAAGATGGTACGATACTGTGTGGTGGTATGCAGTATTGTGCATGCTGCATTTGCGAATCGTGTGAATACAAATGTAAAAGCAAGCAAGCATGCACTAAAGCAGTGAATCATTTTTTGGGGTGAATCTGCTTTTTGCACATTCATATTTTTATATGCAAGGCACTGCACTATTCGCTTTTGGGAAAAGGCAATAGAGTGTGCCTTTTATATGCATTTTGCGGACCTCTGACACATATAACAATGTTTTTTACCCAACGTTTCTAATACCCGCATTTTTGATACGTCAAAGTACACGTTGACCATTGCTGCAAACGCTAATTACCTATAATGCTAATTTAATTGTAAAACATCGCCATGGAAAAGTTATTCAGGTAAGAGAAAGAGAGGGATTTAATTCATTGTTTACTTTTTGTTTAACAAAATCTCCAAACAAATTGTTTAATAATTCATCAGTTGACCACCACGTGGAAACTGCTGTGGACCGACGAATTTACCAAAAGACCGCAAATAATTTAAGTGCCACACATGAAATGGTAAAGCCACACATATGCTACATATGGTGTACATCCGCTTGTATAGTTATGTTCGAAGCAATACACACATTCATATGCATGGTATTGTATGAAAGTGAGACATTGTTTTTGCCAATCACGTTTGTTGGAGTGATTTCTGGTCTCTTTTATAGTACACTGTTGTGTATGATTGATATTAATTCAGCTCAATGTGTAAAACGTATACGCCGGGCAATAGCCTGTGTGTGAACTACAATTAAAAACATGCAATTTTAATTTTTACACAAACAAAAGAACGCTGCATGGCTCAAAATACGTCTAAGCTCCAGGTGGGTGGAAATAAAAACAGTGCGCAACCACTAGAATAAACAAATATTTTAAAATATTTAATTGTTCTCAATTTAGGTTTGAAAAAATGTAATCTGAGACATAATCATCAGTGAAAAAACAAACAACTTTGTTGCAACGTAATTTTTTTGGAAATATAATCCCAATGGAATTTTCATAGGAACTGTCAAATTACAGATACTTTGGTTAAAAATTGCGGCTAAACCCATAAAAATACCGTTATACCAGTTACTGTTATATGGGGCTATACCAAAACATGGACCTATGTTGAAGATTTTCAGTGAAGAAGTTTCGTGACCACTGAGAACCTCAAATGTCATATAACGCCTAGTTCGATTCAAAATTGTAGTTAAAATCCTCAAAGTCCCGAAATTCGGAAGATACAGTTTTTAAGGCATAGAAATCATCATTTGGGATTCAAGTGGCCGACTAGTTTATTCACTAAAATTAAGGATACCGCCTGATTTTAAATAATTTGAAGTTAGGAATTGTTTGTGCCATAATATGAAGGGTATATTAATTTTGGATCTCGCTTGACAGATCATGAAGATTTCTTCTGCCGTGCCTGGATGGGGGAAGCCTGTCCACTAGATCATGCCAAGAATGCTCATGACGGCAACACCCAAATACCAAATGCATCGACAATATCTTGTTGTGTTGACGTAGTGCTAAAACCTTTGCCTTCTCATGAATATGGTGCACTGGTGCCATGAGAAGGCGTCCTGTTGCAGTCCTCAGTAATGGGATTCCCTGACGCATTTTTGGTTACCGACAAAAATTAGTAAAATTAAAATGCTTTCGGTTATTAACGAAATCTGTCGGTAAATTAGCAAGCACAATAAAGTTGTCGATAAGTCCTACCAACCGCAACAGTGTTGCCAACTTTTATTCAAACTTTTAATTCATAATTTTGAGTTTTAGTTTCACCAATTTTTGTGGGTAGGCAAAAAATGCTTTAGAAAATCGCAGTACATGTCAACAATCTGGCAGGTTTAAAGGGTCTACCACTGCGTAGCGCCAACATTTGCGTGCCTCATATTTGCGTGCAATTGCTTTAAAAGAGGCCAACAAGGTTTCTTTGTCAGCACCACAAGAGCTGCAGGTCAGAGACTTGAGAGCCTTGTTCCTTACTGATCAGTTACTGATGATGTCGCAAATAGTCGTGGCTTGCGCGAACGACTTAAACATTCTGTCTAACACTGGAGTAGTTGGGGCAGATAGTGGTCGGAATCAGGACATCATCGATCAATATAATCAGGGGAAGTCCCATTTCAACCGCCAGGGTGGTGTACCCCCTATTTTCTTATTTCGCAATTCCACAAACGACTGATTGGCGTCCACACACTTAGTTGATTATCAAAGGTTTCAAACACAGCTGGTAGGAAATCTTCTTTATGTCCTCCAACAGCTTGACCATATCGAAGGCCTTCGATGGGTCAAGAACCACAATAAATGTTCGGTCCACGGCCTTTACTGGTGAATTCCTTAAGTTAAATGTATGGATAGGGCGTGTAATGCTGTTATGGTGAAGTGAATTTTGGGGAATCCCTGCTGATGTTAGACTCTGTCCGTATGTCTAAATATTCAAATCACTGTACTGTTCGCAATATTTGAAACATAAGTTTCTATTAATTCTAGGATGTTTGGTATTGAAAATGGGTTATATCGGTCTACGTTTTTATATAGCCCCTATAGAACGGTACCCCCAATTTTCGATATTTTAAGGTTTTAGCCTCATTACCACATCGCCGTAGCGGATGAAAGATACCAAGCAACGGCCCTGACCGGCTTTAACAAGGCAAAGCCAAGGACTTATCTTGGTCCCTCTCTCATTTCAAGTGACACTGACCTCCCGTGGTGTCACCTGGGGAACTGCCTTTAACACCGGTTAAACCCTGTTAAAGTAGTGAGCTAACATGTGCCGCGCGTGCACCCATAAGAACGTTAATGACTTGTGTTTGGGCTTTGGGTTAGTAACCCTCACCTAGAAAAAAATCCGCTCAGTGGTAAAATTTTGCCCACTCCATGCTTTATGTCCGTCCAGCTCGCAATTTTTAAGATAGAGCTTTGTAATTTGGTGTAGTAGTTTCTATTACTCCTAGAATGTTTGGCATGGCAAATGGGCTATATCGGTCCACTTCCACCCGATTTCCGGTATTTTGAAGGTTTTAGCCTTATTAGCCGAAATGGCTAAAATTTGGTAATAAGTCTTCGTGCAGGGTATATAACTGTCCCCCAAGAGGTTTGTCGGTATAGATCCACGCCTTCATATAGCCCCCCTAGAATGGTACCTCCCGATTTTCGGTATTTTGAAGGTTGTGGCCACAATAATCCTCCGAAACGGCTAAAATTTGGCATTTGGTCTTCATTTAGGGTATTAAGCGTGTGGTATGATACTTGTCGGTATAGGTCCACGCCTTCGTATAGCCCCCATAGAACGTACCACCTGATTTTCGGTGTTTTGAAGGTTGTGGCCTCAATATTCCTCACAAATGACTGAAATTTGGTATTAAGTCTTCATTAGGGATATAAAACTTTCTCTCAGAAATTTGTCCATAACGGTTCACGCCTTCATATATCCCCCCAAAGAATGGTTCCTCCCGATTTTCGGTATTTTGAAGGTCGTGGCGCCGGCAACCCAACGAAATGGCTGAAATTTGGTATTTAGTCTTTGTTGGAGGTAAAAGACTTTCTGACTGACATACATTTCGATAAAGCCCCCATAGAACGATACTTCCCGATTTTCGTAATTCTAAAGGTTGTGACGTCAATATTCCACCGAAACACTGTAATTTATTATTTAGTCTTTTATGGGGTTATCAAATATTCCAGAAGAGAATTATCAGTCAACATCAGCGGGTTCCTATATCCCCCATAGAAGCGTGCCTCTTGATTTTCGGTGGTTTTACCGAAATATCGGAAATTTGGTATTTAGTCTTCTTTTATTATACAAATTTTCCGTCAGAAATTGTTAGGTATAGATCGAGGTTTTGATATAGCCCCAAGGAACGGTACCTCCCGAACTTCGGTATTTTGAAGATTAGCCACATTGTTTTGCCGAACTGGATAAAATTTGGTATTCCATTTTACTTCAATACAACTCGTCGTGGAGTGTATAACAAGTTCGGCCTGGCCGAACTAACGCCGTTCTTACTTGTCCATATTATTAATTTTTTAGCCTAATTATCACACGGAAATGTCTTAAATTTCGGTGGGGTACAAAACCTTCCGCCAAAAATTTAACGGTACAGGTCCACGTTTACATATATCCCCAAAGAAAGGTGCCTCCCGATTTTCGGTATTGTTCGGGTTTTAGCCTCACTATCACACCGAAATGGGTGAAATTCCGTGTTTAATCTTCGCTGGGGCCTCAAAAGTCTTTCCCAGATATTTGCCAGTACAGGTCCACATTTTGATATAGTCTCCGATTTTCGATATTTTAAAGATTCTGACTTCATTATCATACGGAAATGACTGAAGATTGGTATTTAGTCTTCTTTGGGGCTACAAAACTTTTCCCCAGAAATTTGTCAGCACATTTTCACGTTTTGATATATCCCTCATAGGACGGTACCTCTAGATGTTAGATATTTTAAGGGTTTTAGGCTCATTATCATACCGAACTGGCTGAAAATAGTATTTAGGGCCACACTAGATATTTATATTATCCACTTTGGTTCAATTGTGAATTTCCTTAATAGTCGACTAACGTTATAACAACAAACTGCTTCATCTGCTCCATTTACTTTAATATATGTATACCAAAGGTGCCTTCGTAAAAAAATACCGAATAAATAAATATTGTGGTAAGTTCAATACAAATGCAAGCGAAGCGCACTTGTCAATACACAGATGTTTCTTGCCAATAATACGCGTCCTGAATATACAACAAATTATACAAACATCGATGCTACCATATCTTTTAAACCTGAATGCACGTAAATATACCAGCGCATGTTGTTGTACCGAGTAAAACGTTGTATTGATATAAACGTGAAATGCGCACATAACATTGTAAGCCTTCGCTATAAGTGGTGTGTATTTTGTTTTGTGTTTTCATGGCAATGCGATTATATTTCACTGTGGAAGACTGTGGAACTTTATGTACGAAAAAAATATTTATTTACATTTTATGTAAATTTTCCCGCAAAGAAGACTGTTTTTAACTAGTGACTGCAATCAACAAGTCTTTGAAAAATGTTTGCGAAATCCTAGAAAAATTACGAAAAGGTTCAAAACATAGTTTATAGTAGTGACATCGTGTAAAATGTAAAATCCTCCCCATGTAAAATTGAAATTGAATGAGGTTTCCGATTGGCAACTATTTGTAAAGCGATGTTTACTAAGCACAAATGACATATTTGACAATTTCCAGCCCACTGTGATCCAGTTACCTATGTTACAAAATTACCAACATACCTGTATATTGCACAAAATACATATGTACATACATACATATGTATATTGTGGAGCCTTTCATTGCTTTAGCATCAGCTGGGATGTTGATGCAATTCTATTGAATTTTTCATGTCAAAAACACCAGAGGTAAAATGTATGGAAAAACATACATACCCTGATCAACATACCTATTTTTACAGCATATGTATACGTTTATATAGGTATTTACTTTTATTCATGCCTCTGTGTATGTGTGTGCGTTGTGCCCGTGTATAGACACTATATGAACAATACATAAGTCAATGAAGCATGCAATTGCTTTTTTTTACATAAAATGCTAAGCGTCAATTTTTACTATGAAATCTTCTTATCAGAGGAAAAATAAAACGGACTTCCCATAAAATTACCTGACTGACGTATTGTAAAAATGTTTTCAATAACATTTTATTGAATATACTTGTTGTTGCTCGAATTTTGTGGAAGACAGGCAATAGAACGTTGGAAGTAAAACAGATTGGTAACATTGTAAAGCTAAAAACTTCACTCTTTAAATTTAATAACATTAGTCCCAATTTACATTAGGCGAGTTTACCTGCGGCAATTGTCAGTTTGTAGGTGAGAGAGGGTGCTGAGGGGCAAAGGGTTACCATATGCCTCACCTCTCTCTCCTACAAAATGACAATTGCCGCAAGTAAACTCGCCCAATGTAAATTGGGACTTAGTAAGGGGTACGATATCAAATCAGATATAAATTCCAATAAAGTATTATAAAAAACAACAAACAAGTAAAAAAGTATCAGTCGGATTTGTTGACAGACTTATACCCTCAGTCTTCGTAAATTGAAACACCAATTTCCCAAAAAAAAAAAACGTATGTATTTAGGGGGTCTTCAGAATTTTGGCGTATGAACTTGCCGACAAAGATATGGATTAGGTTAAAATCTCAAAAATTTTGCGGGAGAAGTGCCTAAGGGAATGGACCGATATAGTCCATTTTGGAATTATGTCTTATTTTGGGAGTCATTCTTCTCGATAGGACAATTATGTCAGAAAACAAGGACTTGCCCACGAAATCGTCATATGTGTGTGAACGGGGCTACTAAAAGTAACTTCGGTAAAAATTCCAAAGGATTATCGCACAGACCCTTAGCTGCACTTAAACAAAAATGTTCAGAGCCAAAGACATAATTTTCATAATTTCAACCATACAGGTTGAACGAAAAAATATTCGTCACTGTAAAGAACACGTTGCATTTGAAAGAAGAAAGTCCAATGACAGAGAAGCCACTCCCACAGCCGATATGTCTGATGAGCTGAAAAACAAACGGCGAAACTAGTCACACAAATTGGTGTTTGTGTGGGTTCGAATCGTCGGCTTTCCTTTTTCACTTGCAAAAATCATCGGTCATTAACCTTAACTCTAAACGAGAAAATGAATAAATATTAAATTGATGTTCGCCCTGACAGGCTAAATTTCAAAAATAAAAAAAATTTTGCTCATTTATGTGGGTGGTACCCCAAGGAATGGGCCGATAGGGCCCACATTTTAACATAATCGAATTTTGGACAAAATATTTCGAGATCCAAAGTTTGGAACAAATTAGTTGCTCCGTTTATAAGATATTGCGCTTACCATTTTAGCGGATATTTTCGAACTTTTGTGAGGGAGGTACCGGAAGGAGTGGACGTATAAGCACCACCTTCGAATTTCATATAATATTCGAAGAAATATTACGATATGAAAAGTGTGGCCACTACACTGCTGACCGTAGGTGTTTTTACAGTTTTCGGGCCATTTTCTCAAGAAGTATGGACTTGCCACTGAAAAAACTTGTACCATAGTAATAGGGGCCTTGAGGGCAATCTGTTGCAAGACAAATCAAAAAAATATAGGAGAAATTTGGTGTTGACATATATAGTCCATATTCTAACCTGATATATGTTTCGAAGAAATATTACGATGCGCAAAGTATGAACCAAATCGGTTACTGCCTTCGAGAGTTATCGTGCGCATCAGTTTAGATATGGCCCACTTTAAAACATGATTTAACTTTGGGTGAAAAATTACGATTGCCAAATTTTGGATCGAATCGATTTATCCGTAGGAGAGTTACCGCGCTCTCCATCCACAACACATGGTGCCATAGCGGGGTTTTACAGCCTTTAGGCAATTTTCTCAGGAAGTATGGACTTGCACCTGAAAAAACTTGCACCGTCGAAGGGGGGAGGGGCAGCAAATACAAGTTGTTACAACAAAAAAAGGATTCGAAAGGAGGTCTTAAAGTGCACTTTTGCGAAAATGTTGTGTGGGATGTACCCGAAGGAGTGGACCGACATAGTCCATATTCGAACTTCATCTATGTATGGTAAACATATTTTTATGTTAAAAATAAGGACCAAATCGGTCAGGCCTTTCGTGCGCATAATTTTTGCGAAAAAATTTGAACTTTTGTTGGTGAGGTACTCAAGAGTGTGCGCAAAATTTTTGCGAAAAAATTTAACTTTTGTTGGGGAGGTACCCGAGCAAGTGGGCCGATATGACCCATCTTCGAACTTAAATTAAGTTTGGACAAAAGATTACGAAAGCCAAATTTTGAACCAAATCGTTTAATCCGTTCGAGAGTTATCGTGCGCACCAGCCACCCAGACAGAAAGATGGACGGATATGGCTAAATCGACTCCAAATTGTCTGAAACGGATTTCGTCCAAACATACTTGGGTTCTAAAACCATTATTTCGATGAGACATAGTTTGCCTGTATGAAAGTGTATTAGGCCATGTTTATATTATAGCCTTTTGCAGACTTAACCTTCTTTATGAGGATTAATTTGATATATAAGCAATGGAATTGACATTTGAAACCCAGTCGGTTCGATAAATCCGGTTATATATAAACGTACTATTACCGTCGTTAGCATAAATGCTGAGGGTATAAAAAATATCATTCGGCTTTGCCGACAGAGATATACGCTCACCTTGTGTAAATTGAAACTCTCTTTTATACCCCCCACCATAATTAAGTTTTTCCTTTCGTTTGTAACACGTTGAAATATTCGTCGGAGACCTTATTAAGTATATGGCGATTTCTGAGTGAAATCGGACACTTTTTCAAAATAAGTTTTTTGATTTCCTTAATTTATTGCTGTGGTTATGTTGCTCATCAGCGAAACATTTCAGTATATTTTCAGATTTTTTGTACTAACGGCTCCTGAGATATCGCGTCTTGAAAAAGTCGAATTCTGTAAAAACTATATGCAAAGAAATACTCATAACTTTTTTAATATTGGCCCAATTTGAAAAAAAATCTGTTCTTGTATGTTTTGTTGTTTTATCAGCTGTTTAATAAAAAATAGAAAGAATTTCGAGATTTAATATTTAAAATCAATTTTTAACAATGATTGACCCCTTCAATTTTCTTTAAATTTTATGTATTAAACTACGATCAATTACAAAAATTTTAGGTCCTATTTGGTAGTGGTATTCGAATGATTACTATTTTTTCTTAATGCCGATATAGCCATGTCCGTCTGTTGAAAGCAAGATACATTTCGCAGTTTTTAAGAAATTTGTTATTTAATCTTTATTGTGGGTACAAAACTTTCCCCACGTTTATATATAGTTTCCATAGAACGGTCACTCCCGATTTTCGGGATTTTCAGGGTTGTGGCTCAAATATCCACCAGAATGGTTGAAATTTGGTATTTAGTGTCCGTTGGGGATATAAAACATTCCATATAAAAATTCCCACAAAGCAGAATTTTGGTGAGACCTATGGTTTGCCATTCGAAGCAACGTCCTAAAAGACCCCATCGATCTATATATGCAAAACAAAAGTTATTTGAGGTCAATCGTTAAATTTTAAGGGGTTTTTTAGGTTTTCGGATTTATTTTGTGAAAACAGTTGGTCTAATCAAGAAGTGACTAGCGCGAATATTGTAGACAGATAAATTATCTACAAGCTTGGTTTTTATAATTTTTTTCCTAGAAGGGACCATTCTTGAGATATATCTGTTCTAAAGAACACACCTCCCCGCCCCCAACCAAATATATGTTTCCTTTAAAAAGAATTCAACAAAATCGGAGCGTGTTTAGTAGAGTTATTCCATGTTAAAGTCATTTTATCCAAAAATAGCCCATTTACCCCACATGTGTAATCGAAAGCCCAACGGAAACGACTCCAACGAAAACTCTCCGATTGTTTTTAATTTTTGTCCGAAGGTATGGTTTGTTGCGCTGATTTCGGAAAAATAAAATTTTCATGGCGGCGTATGGTTATTCGACCAGAAAGCTCAGATTTAGACCCGGATCTACTGAACTGATTACTGCAATGTGGATATCGTTTGAAAGCTTATAGAACAGTGTTAATCACCACTGGGCTCGCGAGCCGTGTCTGTGTGAACACATACAATCTCAATTGTGGTGACTTTGAACGTTACTCTCACCACCGATCATCTCGTTTGTTTTTGCAATGAATTAACGCACACGATGTTTATCTAGAGAGGGAGAGATAATCTCGTGCGTGTGCCCAACACAAACGAAGTGGTTGCATTTTTTGTTGCTGGTGAACACTGTTATAGAAATACCTAAAACATAGTGTGGTTATTTTAGCCGGTTCGCCTCATAATGTACTTACGCGGCTAACTTTTAATTTGACATTTAGATCGCGATGTCTCGAAAATGGTAAGTCTTTTTTGAAAATCGTAAAGACCATTTTTGAGAAAAAAAACTGAATAGTGCCTCTAAAAAATTACCTTTGACCCCGAATAATTTTTTGCACACATGGGTTCGATGGGGACTTCTAGGACGTTGCTTCTAATGGTAAACCCTAACTCTCCACCAAAATTCAGCTTTGCAGGAATTTTTGCTATTTCCCCTTATACCAATGTATATTTTGATTGGGCTGGTCGATGTTATATAAATGTTATATAAAGTTCGGCCCGCCTTTCTTACTTGTTTTTTGGTGTTTTTTGTACATTTACATGTTAAGGAAACATAGCTTTCGACAAATCCGACTGATTATTTTTAATTTGTTAAATATAATATTGAATTGTATAGTAGAACTGAACTTACCAAGGCCACAGGAAAACTGAAAAATAATAAAAATAAATAGATTATAGAAATTTATGTATTTTTAATATGCAATATATTACAATTATTAATAAGATTCTTGCTTTTATCTACAAAAGAAACCTTTAAAGTCGGTGACAATATTTGCACAGGCAAAATGAATGGAATAACTTAGCATGAATAATATTTATGTATCCTTCAATATTTAATATTTATGTATCCTACAATTCCCAAAGGAAGTAATTCACTGCAGCACGAATTGGTATTAACATCGTTAGATGACAGAATAATACCCTTAAGGAATAATGGAGAAAATAAAATATTACACCTGTAAAGTGTTTCTTTAATAGAACTGTCAACAAATGTTGTGGATGATGATAAGATCAAGATGGGATGTTAGCTTTTCGTATGTAGTTAATCACATTACAGCGTGTAGCAATGTAATAAAGACAATAAATTAAGTATGATTATCGTCAAAATTAGAAATTACTCGGTTTTTAAGATAAATTCGTAAATAAAATAACTAAACAAATGTTAACGAAATTTAATTTTGTATTGACAGATTTTAAGAAATTAAAGAAAAATAGTAATCATTCAAATCCCACTACCAAATAGGGCTTAAAATTTTTGTAATTGATCGTAGTTTAATAAAAAAAATTTCAAGAAAATCATTGTTCAAAATTGATTTTAAATATTAAGTCGCGAAAATTGCATCCAACCCCACTGTGCAATATTATTTTCTATTTTTATTAAATAGCTGATAAAACAACAAAACATACAAAAAAGATTTTTTGGACCAATATTAAAGAATTTCTTTGCATGTAGTTTTTACAGAATTTGACTTTGTCAAGGCGCGATATCTCCGAAACAGTTAGTCAAAAAATCTGAAAATATACTAAAATGTTTTGCTAATGAGCAGCATCACCACAGCAAAAAATAAAGGAAATCAAAAACCTCATCCCCATATATATATAATTGTTATCAGCATAAAATTCTAAGTCGAAATAGCCATGTCCGACCGTCTGTTAAAATCAAGATACAGCTCGCAAATTTTAAGATAGAGCTTTGTAATTTGGTGCAGGAGTTTCTATTTCTGGGATGTTGGGTATTGATATAGCCCGCATAGAACGGTACCTCCCGATTTTCGATATTTTGAAGGTTTATACTTCGTTGGGGGTATAAAACTTCCGACCTGAAATGTGTCGGTATATGTTCACGTCTTCATATAGCCCCCATTGAACGATACCTCCCGATTTTCGGTATTTTGAAGATTTTAGCCTCTATATCCTACAGAAATGGCTGAAATTTGGTATTTGGAACTTGTTGGGGGTATAAAACTTTCCACCTGAAATATGTCGGTATAGGTCCATGTCTTCATATAGCTCTCATTGAACGGTACCTCCCGATTTTCTATATTTTGAAAGTTTTAACCTCATTATCCAATCGAAATGACTGAAATTTGGTACATATTATTCGTTGGGGGTATTAAACTTTCCACCTGAAATTTGTCCACGTCTTCATATATCTCCCGATAAGAGCTGGCAAACTATCGATAGTCGCACCATTCGATAGTTTCGATATTTCACTATAAAAATATCGATAGTATCGATACTATCGTCAGTTTTCCAATGGATTTATTGGCTAATAGTACGTTTATATATAACCGGATTTAACAAACCCACTGGCTATAATATAAACATGGCCTAAGACTCATTTGAAGTATACGCAATAGAAGTGAACATTAAAATCCAGTGGATTTCCTAAATCTAAAACGCCATACACATTATAGCTTTTGTCCAGTTATACTACGTTTACATTTACGAAATCGAGTGGATTTCAACTTTCAATTCCTACGTCATATGAAAACTAGTCTGAAATCCACTGGATCTCATTTGACTTTTAAACAATGGAATTTATAGTTGAAATCCACTCGATTTCATAAATGTAAGCGTACTTTTAACCTTCTTTATGAGGATTAATTTGATGTACATATATGCAATGGAATTAAATCCGGTTATATGTAAACGTACTAAAAGTGTGTGTTCCCATAAACAATAACATGTAAACGTTTTTAAATTTAAAGTAAAAAGTGCCTTGAGAGCATAAACGGGCTATTATTTTACAAATTAAATGAACAACTAATTGAATTATATGGCTTATACGGTATGAAAAACATAAAAATAAAAATGACTGAAGACTTTCCAACTCTAATTGATCCAATCAATTTTCATTTGTGTTGGTTTTGGGGTTGTTCTTTTACTTAATTTACTTTTACTGATGATGGCATTCTGTCGATAATATCGATAGAAAAAATAAATATCGATATTAGCCCAAAAAAATAAAATATCGATAGTATCGATTGTGCTATCGAAATTGGCCAGCTCTACTCCCGATTTTGGGTATTTGGAAGATTTTAGCCTTTTCAGCATTTTGAGGGATTAAGCCTCAATGTCCCACCGAAACGTGGCAAACAAAGTACGAACAGACACAACACGAAAGTTAGACATCGGTAAGCTGCAATCACAACAGATAGCCACAGTCAAAGCACTCCTCATCCCGATAACATATCAGCGCAATGGCAAAGCATTGCCCACTCCATGCAAACAGCAGCAAAATCCATACTTGGATACCAGAGGACTCCACCAAAGAATCCATGGTATGATCAGGAGTGTCGTGCTGCCACCGAAGAGAAAAATGCGGCATATAGGTCTACTTTACAATCCGTAGCAACGAGTAGCGCACGAGAGAGATACAGGGAGAAAAGGAGAGAGGAGAAACGTCTTTTCCGCAGGAAAAAGAGAGAGATGGAAAAGCGGGAGTGTGAAAAAATCGAGATGTACAGGAGCCAGAATGACGTCCGAAAATTCTACCAAAGAGTCAAGCATCAAACTGATGGCTTTGGTACAGGCACATCCTCCTGTAGAGACCAGCAAGGTAATTTGGTAACTGATACAGATAGTGTACTCAGGATATGGAAAGAACATTTTTCAAAACTGTTGATATCCAATAGCAGCGAAGACGACGAAGATACCACTGTCCCAATCCCAGAAGATGGTATTGAATGTATACCGCCCAGCCAAGATGAGGTAAAGACAGCAATAAATCGAAGAAGAAGAATAATAAGGCAGCAGGGGCCAATGGCTTACCAGCCGAGCTGTTCAAAACCGGAGGCGACACGCTGATAAGGTGTATTCATCAGCTAGTTAGCACCATTTGGCAGGAAGAACGAGTACCGGACGATTGGAACCTGAGTATCCTGTGCCCCATCCACAAGAAGGGAGATAAGACTGTATGCTCTAACTATAGGGGCATAAGTCTACTCCCTATTGCCTACAAGATCGTGTCAGGGATATTGTGCGAACGACTAAAACCTATGGTCAACGAGATAATTGGACCATACCAATGCGGCTTTAGACCTGGCAAGTCCACCATTGACCAGATATTTACCCTGCGGAAAATCCTGGAGAAGACCCAAGAGATGCAGATCGACACCTACCACCTTTTTGTCGATTATAAAGCAGCCTTCGACAGCCCGCTGCGTTCAAAGGTATTCCAAGCCATGTCTGAATTTGGTATCCCCGCAAAGCTCATCCGGCTTTGCAAAATGACTTTAACTGACACGAGGTCCTCAGTTAAAATAGGAAAGAACCTCTCCGAAGAGTTTGGTACCAAAAGTGGTTTTAGACAAGGAGACAGCCTTTCGTGTGATCTCTTTAACATCTTGATAGAAAAGGTTATACGAGAGGCAAACGTCAAAAAAAGTGGCACAATCTACACCAATAGTCACATGTTACTTGCTTATGCTGATGATATAGACATCATAGGCCGATCAGTAAAATAAGTAACTGATACCTTTATGAAGGTCGAAGGAGAATCTGCTAAAGTGGCGGTAGTGGCGGTCTGGCGGTAAAGGGTGAGAATACCAAGTTGATGGTGTCGACGCGCAATGCGTCCATTGAGCTCGAACCGACTGTGGAAGTTGGTTCCTATAATATTGAGGTAGTAAAAGACTTCGTCTACCTCGGCACCTCCATAAACACAACAAACAACATCAGTTGTGAAATAAAAAGAAGAATTATATTGGCCAACAGATGCTACTTTGGTTTAAGTAAGCAGTTTAAAAACAAAGCAACATCTCGTTAAACAAAAATATCGCTTTACAAAACACTGATACTACCCATTCTGATGTATGGCTCCGAAGCCTGGGTACTTGCGCAAGCAGACATGGCAGTGATTGGTGTGTTTGAGCGAAAAATTCTTCGAAAGATCTACGGACCAATCTGCGTTGACGGTGAATATCGACGTCGCATGAACCACGAGCTGTATCTGCTGTACAACGACATCAATATTGTTAAACGTATCGCAATGCAGCGATTGCGTTGGCTAGCCATATCATAAGAATGAGCGATGATGACCCCGCTAAAAAGGTGTATAAACACGGACCGCTTGGCGGTGCACGCAGAATTGGCAGGCCAAGGAATAGATGGCGCAAACAAGTGGATGATGAGATGAAAAGGCGCGGTATTCCAGAAAGCGAAGCAACAAATATAGAGAATTGGAGATCTTTTCTTAGTCGGCCTATAGAACAAATGTTCTGTAATGGGCCAGCTAAGTAAGTAAGTAGTAAGTAAGTCCCACCTAAATGGCTGAATTTTGGCATTTGGTCCTTGTTGGAGATATACAATTTTCCACCTGAAATTAAGCGGTATAGATCCATGTCGATATAGCCCCCATAGAAGGGTACTTCCCGATTTTCCGTATATTTTGAAGTTTGCGGCCTCAACTTCTAGCCGAAATGACCGAAATTTGGTATTTAATCTTCGTTGGCGGTATACAAATTTCCACCTGAAATTTGTCAGTATAGATTCACGTGTTTATATAGCCCCTTAGAGCGGCACCTTCCGATTTTCGATATTTTGAAGGTTGTGGCCTCAGTTTCTCTCCGAAATGGCTAAAATGTGGCAAATACAATTTTCCATTTAAAATTTGTCGGTATAGGTTCACGTCTTCGTATATGCCACTATTACTGCATTTCCCGATTTTCGGTAGTTTGAAGGTATTGGCCTCAATATCCTACCGAAATGGCTAAAATTTGATATTTAGCCTTCGCTGGGGTATAAAGCTTTCCAAGGGAAATTTGTCTGTATACGTCTTCATATAGCCCCCATGTCTTAATACAGTCCCTCCCGATTTTCGGTATTTGGAAAGTTTCAGCGTAATTATTAAACCGAAATGAACGGAATTTGATATTTAGTCTTTGTATAGCCCCAACAGAACAGGTTTCCAATTTTCGGTATTTTGAAGGTTTTAGAAGCCACATTATCTTACCGAAATGGCTGAAATTTAGTATAAGGTTTTCGTCGAAGTTACAAAAGTTTCCTCCAAAAATTTCTCGATACAGGTCCACGGTTTGATACATCCCCTGTAGAACAGTACTCCATATTTTCGGTATTTTGCAACTTTATGCCATATTATTGGGTGCCACCGTGGTGCAATGGTATGTACACCCACCTTGCACGCTTAAGGTAGTGGGTTCGGTTCCCCGGCCAGGCAACATGAAAACACTTTTCAACAGTGGGAAAATACCCCTCAGAAATGTTACCGACATTTCCTGAGTATTTCAGCAATGTAAAACTTCTCTAGAAGTGGTGTCTTAAGACATGCCGTTCGGAGTCGGCAATTAACTGTAGGTCCCATATCATTCAGCTAATATGAATCGAGGTGCACTCATTGATATGAGAGAATTCTTCCTTGTCCCCTATGGGATGTTTCTGGAACAATTATTATTATGTCATATTATTCAACCAAAATGACTGAAATTTGGCATTTAGTTTCGCCGGGTGTACAAAACATCCCCCCATTAAGGAATTGGGATTTTGTTGTACTAATTGTTATGTATTTCGAGGGGTTTTCTTGTCAAATTTTCGAAATGAGATTGTTGTAATTTGGAATTGCGTGCTGTCAGAGGATACAACAGTTTCGGAAAATTGTAAATATTGGTTCCATTGGTCCCATGTGAGCTCTTTTATAAGCGTTCTGCTAAATTGTTCTTGTGGAGTGGATTTTAATTGATATTTTGAACTCTCAATGGGTAGGAAACCTTTACGCGGAAAGTTAAAAATATAAAAGATTGTTGGCGTTTTTTATTGTTGGACTGCAGAATTTTACATCTTTGTGTTTATTTCAGCTTTAGTCCATATTTTTTTGTAATTCAATTGTTTGAATAAGAACAAAATATTTTAAAGTGGATATGAAATTGATTAGTTGCGGGCGAAGGGTAGGGAATACTATAGTTTCAGTTGTCACCAAACAACTTCATCAGTTCCCTTTTTCGCCGACTCTGTATCGATAAACAGGTGAATAAAGCCATCTAGCAAATTAAATAAAATGAGAAATTTGCTGTATGGCCCTAAAGCTGTTTACCCTACAATTTGAGTCGAACTAAAGAATTTCATATCCACCACTGTTTTTATGTCGTGTTTGCTTCGCAAAGAATACGAACATAGGAGTGTTGCTTTAATAAGCGGGGGTAAAAACAACAAGAAAGTTGTTTTTGCATTACGCATTGGTCAACAAGGCCGTGCTGATGCCTATTATTGTTGTTGGCGTTTTTTATTGTTGGACTGCAGAATTTTACATCTTTGTGTAATTCAATTGTTTGAATAAGAACAAAATATTTTAAAGTGGATATGAAATTGATTAGTTGCGGGCGAAGGGTAGGGAATACTATAGTGTCAGTTGTCACCAAACAACTTCATCAGTTCCCTTTTTCGCCGACTCTGTATCGATAAACAGGTCAATAAAGCCATCTAGCAAATTAAATAAAATGAGAAATTTGCTGTATGGCCCTAAAGCTGTTTACCCTACAATTTGAGTCGAACTAAAGAATTTCATATCCACCACTGTTTTTATGTCGTCTTTGCTTCGCAAAGAATACGAACATAGGAGTGTTGCTTCAATAAGCGGGGGTAAAAACAACAAGAAAGTTGTTTTTGCATTACGCATTGGTCAACAAGGCCGTGCTGATGCCTATTATTGTTGTTGGCGTTTTTTATTGTTGGACTGCAGAATTTTTCTTCTTTGTGTTTATTTCAGCTTTAGTCCATATTTCGTTGTAATTCAATTGTTTGAATAACAACAAAATATTTTAAAGTGGATATGAAATTGATTAGTTGCGGGCGAAGGGTAGGGAATACTATAGTTTCAGTTGTCACCAAACAACTTCATCAGTTCCCTTTTTCGCCGACTCTGTATCGATAAACAGGTCAATAAAGCCATCTAGCAAAATAAATAAAATGAGAAATTTGCTGTATGGCCCAAAAGCTGTTTACCCTACAATTTGAGTCGAACTAAAGAATTTCATATCCACCACTGTTTTTATGTCGTCTTTGCTTCGCAAAGAATACGAACATTGTTGACCAATGCGTAATGCAAAAACAACTTTCTTGTTGTTTTTACCCCCGCTTATTGAAGCAACACTCCTATGTTCGTATTCTTTGCGAAGCAAAGACGACATAAAAACAGTGGTGGATATGAAATTCTTTAGTTCGACTCAAATTGTAGGGTAAACAGCTTTAGGGCCATACAGCAAATTTCTCATTTTATTTAATTTGCTAGATGGCTTTATTGACCTGTTTATCGATACAGAGTCGGCGAAAAAGGGAACTGATGAAGTTGTTTGGTGACAACTGAAACTATAGTATTCCCTACCCTTCGCCCGCAACTAATCAATTTCATATCCACTTTAAAATATTTTGTTGTTATTCAAACAATTGAATTACAACAAAATATGGACTAAAGCTGAAATAAACACAAAGATGTAATATAAAAGATTTTCATCAAGGCATAATCTTCAACGTGGAGGAAAATCTTAGTTCTTTCATAAACAAAAGGAAACTACTTGTTCCTATTTACTTCCACGCAGTTCGTGGTGGAGGGTATAAAATGTTTGTCCCGGCCGAACTTAGCGCCGTTCTTGCTTGTTTTATAAACGATGACAATCTTGTGAATGAATCTGTTTATCAAAATTATAAATGATTTTCCTTTTTGAGGCCACATTGTGGTTTGTGCCACATTCTATGGCAGGCAAACTTAGGTTATTTATCTGTTCCCTTGGATAATGCCAACATTATAAATTAACTTTCATAAATTTAAATCTTTTTTATCCTCACAGAGAGTTCCATCATACATTCTTACAGATAAAGGATAATTTACATTCATAAAAAAACAAAAAATAATATTTATTTGTTGTCATAGCCTATCATCTCAGGTGTAAAAGGAAAACAAATCATGTAAGTACGTGTATGTAAGAGTGTTTATTTTCGTTTTTTGGTTGATCATAATTTCATTTTTCTTAAGCTACTTAAGCTACAAACATTTTACATGATGATAGCTATTCTGCTACCTTAACATTGTCATGACTATGTTGTGCCCAGGCTACCTTTCTTCATTTTTGCGTTTTTTATTCTTACATTTTGATAGATGATACAAAAGGTCATATAACACAAACATGATAAACATGTCGGTAACAAAAGCAACGGACGTAGCATCAAAAAAAACATCGTTTACCAGACTGGCTTGTTTTAGTGGCTGTTATCGGGTTGAGAAGTTGTTGTCCCTTTTATCTATTCAACATGATGGTAGTATATATTTCGTGTACTTTGATGATACGAACACAATATCTAGGGTTTGCTTTTTTGGTTGGCTGTCAGTTAGTTATACCTTTGTTGTTAAGGCAACCAAAAGAAGTTGACACAAAGGGGGTTGTCTTTTATTTTAAAAATAGATCATCAACTGTGAACTAAATTAAATATTTAGGGGTATTAAATTAAAAATGTCTATCTAATCTGCATTAAAACCAAACATTGCCTAAGCAAATGGTTATCTTGTTGTTTATACACTCCACCATAATATGGAGGGTATAATTAAATTGATCGGCAACACATCGAAATATTCATCGGAGACCCTATAAAGTATATATATTCTTGATCGATATAACCATGTTCGTATGTTGCAATCAAGATGCAGCTCGCTTGTTAAGTTAGAGCTTGTAATTTGGTATAGAAGTTTCTGTTACTCCTAGGATGTTTGGTATTGCAAATGGGCTATATTGGTCCACGTTTTGATAAAACCCCCATAGAATGGTACCTCCTAATTTCCGGTATTTTGAAGTTTTTAGCCTCATTATCACAGCGATATGGTTGGTATTTAGTATTAGATGGGTGTACAAAACTTTCCCCCAAAAATTTGTCGCTATAGCTCCACGCCTTCATATAGCTCTCCCTATTTTCGGTATACGGAGGTTGTGGCCACAATAATGCACCGAAATGGCTGAAATTTGGTATTTATTCTACATTTGGTAATACAAAAATTTCCATAGGAAATTGGTTGGGATAGCCCCCATAGAACGGTACCACAAGATTTTCGGTATTTTGAAGGTCGTGGTCTCAATATTCCTCCGAAATGGCTAAAATTTGGTATTTAGTCTTCCAACCCCTCCTGATTTCCGGTATTTTGATGGTTGTGGCCTCAATATTCCACCGAAATGGCTGAAAATTGGTATTTAGTGTTCATTTAGGGTACACCTTCATATGGCCCCCATAGAACGGTACCTCACGATTTTCAGTATTTTGAAGGTTGTGGCATTAATATTCCTCCGAAATTGCTGAAATTTGGTATTTAGTCTTCCAACCACCCCCTCCCCCCTTCATTTGTCGATATAGGTCCACGCCTTCATATAGCCGCTCTATGGCGGTACCACCACATCTCCTAAATTTGTCGGTATAGGTCCATGCCTTCATATAGGCCCATAGAACGGTACCTCCCAATGTTCGGGTTTTGAAGGTTGTTGCATCAATATTCCACCGAAATGGCTGAAACTTCGTATGCAGTCTTCGTTGGTGGTATAAAACTTTCCCCCAAAAAAATTTGACGGTACAGGTCCACGCCTTCATATAGACCCCATAGAACGGTACCTCCCGATTTTCGGTATTTTGAAGCTTGTGGTCACAACAACCCACCGAAATGGCTGATATTTAGTATTTAGACTACGTTGGAGGTAAAAACCTTTTCGATTGAAATTCGTCGGTATAGGTCCACGTTCCGATATAGCCCTCATAGAACGGCATCTCCCGATTTTCGTAATAGTAAAGGTTGTGACTGAAAAACTGAAATTTGTTATTATGTTTTTGTTATTTAGTCCAGAAGAGAATTATAATTCTCTTCTGGACTGATAATTATCAGTATATTTTATATAGCCCCCATAAAATGGTACCTTTCGAATTTCGGAATTTTGCAGGTTAGCCGCACTGTTTTATCGACATTGCTGAAATTTGGTATTTAGACTTCTTCATAAACGAAGGGAAACTAATTGTTACATTTTACTTCTATACAACTCGTGGTGGAGGGTATAACAAGTTCGGCCCGGCCGAACTTAATGCCGTTCTTACTTGTTATTTTTGTCTTCGGGATGAGTATTTTATCAGGAAATTTTCAACCGAAAAAGCTATAATTTGACATTTAAAATTCTTAGGAGTCACTACACGTCTTCACCAGAAATTGTCAACATAGGCCATGTTTAAGTAAAAACCCGTCCAGCCAGCATTTTTTGAAAATTTTAATCAAATTCGAGTCTTTATGGTCCGACTGCACCATTAAAAAGCTGGAATATGAGCTGATTTTCTGATCATAAACCCCTTTGTCGGGAGGAAAACGTAACCTCAGGCGACTCTTCTAAACAAATCACAAATGAGTCTTCCTCTGCATTTGTTTCGAGTCATTTTTCCCATTTTCTGATGATAGATAACGTCTATTTCGAGTCGTATTTTAATCATTTATTGGTGATTTGATGATTAATTTGTGACTCTTTTTCGAGTCTTTGCTGAGTCATGTTTATAATCGTTTATGAGTCTTTAGTGAGTCATTTATGAGTCCTTTCTTCTTTGTTTTTTGTTTGTTTCGTTCCGTTTTCTATTCTGCTTTGTTATGACTTTTCATTATCCCTTTAGACTTGTACAAATTATTGAGTAAACGAACACTCCTAATATGTTCTTGTTCGAAGAAATTTCTCCAGCAAGAACTTGCAAGTTCGCAGTGAAGAACCGTAAACAAAGTGTGTTAACAGACAACTTTTTTTAATATTTTATACAAATTTTTAAAAATTTTTCTGTAACCATAAAGACCTAATACGCCGTTTGCACTTAACCAATTGCATAGCGCAAACGTCAAATAAATCCTCACAAAAAAAAATTGTCAACATAGGTTTTTGTATAGCCCTATAAAACGGTAGCACCGACTTCAGGTTTTTTAGTTTTTATATACAGTGTTGCTCAAAACATTTGCAAGTGGAATGACTAGTTCATATTTTATATAGTTTTGAGGTAGTTTGTGGATTTGAACTGGAAATATTTTTATAGATTGATTGTTTATTTGGTCCCTTTTAAAGTTTTAAAAATTCATTGGCAAAAATGCAATTATTTTACAAAAACATTAAAACAAAGCTCAGACTCACTTTTGGTTCTGCTCAAAACATTTGCAAATGAGAAAATTTAATTCAAAATCTGAAGAAATTATATTACCAGTTAAACATTTTATTTACTGTCTGGAGACATCTTAAAGGAAACCAGTAAATTAAAATGGTGCGATTTTGACATGTTATCTGTCCGATTAGTTCTTGGATCTGATAAATATCTCGGACTCATGCATCCAGTCATATAACTTAAATATTTATTTTAATCGAACAAAAGTACTTGGTTTCAGTACTCCAAACACAATACCAGATATTTTTTTTGCAAAATTTCTATGAAAAATTCCATTTTTCCTGGAAGTTATTGTTTTCCCAAAATTTGCCCATTTTGGTATACCGGTGTCCTTGGTTAGTATCGGAGGGGTTTGTATAGAATTATCGATGTCAAGTCTTATTTAAAAATTTGTTGATGACCTCTGAGAGACCTGCTTAATAATTCGTATAATTATTTGATCACCCCCTGCTGGAGATGTTGTTGTTCTTACACCTCCTTCCCATCTTATGGCGATTTAAGTTCTTTTCACGCGGTATCCAGCTCCGTTTAAGATATTGTGGTGTTCCTGTGATTATTTTTTGACATCGTTGTATCCAAAATTTTCAACAATTACCATTTTAGCAAAGCTTTGATATAAATTTATGGTCATAATTTAAGTTTTTCTTAAAAGATTAGACATGTCTTATTTTCGGCATACTTGTCTGTCAAAAGTAAACCTAGGTGGGATAAAATGTACTCCTCATGAAAGATTTTTGCCCCCTTCTGATTAAAATCAATTTGATGTCAATCAATACAAAAAACTCGTCAAAATTGAATTAATAGATATTCGTACGACGGAGTTGCAATTGTTTTGAGCAGGCTAAAACATGTCTTCCTCCGATATTTCACACATTTTTGTAACATAAGTGTTCATAACTGAATGATCATTTTTAAATCTTTAAAAATAAGGTCACTAAAGAATCAAATAAGAAAAACAAATATATTTCAAAATTTAAAATGTCCCTAAAAATAGATTGAATGTGATATAGGGATCTAAGTTGCAAATGTTTTGAGCAGCGCTGTACATTTTCGGGCAAGATTGGTTAAAAACTTCTCTATCAAAAATTGTGAACAGTGGCCCACCTTGTGGTATAGCCATATAACGGTATCCCTCGATTTCACTTGGCCAAATTAGCTAATTTATCTAACTTAGGTATTTCGGGTTCAAAGTGGTCAAAAAAAATCTCCACATAAATTTGTGAAAAAATTGTGAAAAGTTCGGTCCTGCTTTTTTAATTGTTTTAGTTTGTATTTCGGCCCGGCCGAAATTAAAGCTCTTCTTGTTTTTTTTTTCAATTTTCATGTATAGCATAGTGTTTTCATTATATACATATAATTTTTACCAGCTGAAACTCAAGTCCCTGAGTTCGAATATAATGCTCCACATTTTTAACACCAAACTCATAAATGTTTACTTCTATTACAAAAAATAGAAGATTGAAAAACAGATGTGATTTAATTACATCTTAATTGCCAACATAAAGTCATGGTTAATGTTTATCTATTGTCATAAAATATTGTATTTTTTACAGCGTGCATCACCCTTATCGCCTCTTCCTCTTATTCATTGACACTTTATTGCTGCTCATAAAAATTGTCGAATATTATCCTTATGAACAGCAAACAGCAACATGCTGTTGAGTGCCATCAATGTCATCGTTATTGTCATAAAATATTGTTAAGAATTTTTCCTTAGGGGAAAAATGAGTATTGTATACAGCAGTATTGATACTGGGGGTCAGATTGGGGGCAGGGCTAAGCTTGTATTGTGCTGATGCACCAGAAATCCAGTTCGTATCTGTTGCATGTTGAATATAAGAAAATTGCATATTTCTTGTTTTTATTCTATTGGTGTAATATGTTGCATTGACATGTCAACCAAAATAAGCAGTCTGGGAAACACAGAACGTAAATTGGGGATGTATGCAAGTGACATGTATAATAAGAAGTTTGTACAACACAGCATAAAAGAGAGCAGACTTTGAAAGGATAAAAAAATATGATGTGTAAGAGTTGTGGCTTTTAGAAGAATTGTCCATTGAGTAATTATTTTATGAAAAACACAAGGAAGTTTATAATTTAAATAAGCGTTTTCCATAGCATGAGCTCATACATATGACAGTCTAGCTAAATTATGCGTAATTAAGAACCTGTATAATTAAGACCCTTAAAAATTTCCATTTATTTCCATTTAAATCAGACAATGTTTTTTTTCCCAAGTAATATTATTCTGAGTAAGCTTTTTAAGTTAAATATGAACACAAAATACATATTCATATATATCGTAAAAAATGATTGATATAATGGGAACACATGCATATGTGTGTACACAGATGTCTGTAAAAATATCCCTTCGAGGATATTACTAGAAAAATTGCGTACATAAACAAAACAACATTTGTATCTCATTTGAATGTATCAGTTTGCATTCTTTTGTTTTTTTTTTTCCTGTTATAAATTATTCCCAGTAGCTTGTCATGTTCAGTTAACTACTGCTAAACATTATTCAACAACAAACCCAATGTGAAAATGCAAAATACAATACGTGCGTGAATGATGGCGCACCATTGCTGCTGCAAAAGCAGCAACAGCGTTAATACAAAACAAATATTTGAATAAGTTCTTAGCTTGTTGCATTCATTTATCATTTGTAACAAATGTGCAGTTTTTGTTGAAATCGTTTTGAAAGCAAAAAAAAAAAAAAAACAGTAAGGAAAGATATTATACCCTACACCACTACGATTTCAATATAATATTGTGTAACATTTTCTAAACTTCATCAAAATATATGTCCAATGTTGTGTATGGTGCGACAGACACATGAAATCGCCGGAAAATATATATGGCAGATATATCCAAATCTGCACCGTTTTCAAAAAAATATGGCGAACTTATTTCCAGACCAAATTCCGTCACATTTTTTACATATATATAAATGGGAGCTATATCCAAATCTGAACCGATTTCAATATAATTCACGGTGCTCTTGAATGAAGTTTAAATAGAAGGTGCTTACACCTGGAAAGTTTTTTGCGGATTCTGAAACTACAATGTTCATAGATGAGAAAAATCAAAAAACTAAAAAAATCGCCGCAGCGCTTTTTAAATAAATCGCGATTCAAATTGACATTTTTATGGGTTTTTTAGGTTTTCACGATTTTGCTTGGAAGCTGCAAGTCCTAGTGAAATTGAACTGAAGAAGATGTTGTAGCTATGAAAATTCTCTTTAAGATTGACCTTTATGATATCTTCGTAGTTTTTACCGATATTGAGATATGGAAGTTCAAATTAGGACAATGGATTGACTGTATCGCCTCCTTCTAAAACAATGTTTTACACATTGCACCTTAACTAACTTTAAATGAAAACCGCTTACACCAGGAAAGTTTCTGCTAATTTTGAAAAAGATATGTTTACAGTAGCGAAAAATCCAAAGACAAGAAAAAAATCGCTGGATGGATTTTTTAATAAATCGCGATCAAAGTTCACATTTTTAGGTTTTTTTATGTTTTCACGATTTTGTTTGGAGACCGCAAGTCCTATTGAAATGGGACTAAAATGTCAACTTGAATCGATATATTTAAAAAGCGCTCCGTCGATTTTTTTTAGTTTTTTGATTTTTCTCATCTATGAACATTGTAGTTTTAGAATCCGCAAAAACTTCCCAGGTGTAAGCACCTTCCATTTAAATTTGATTCAAGAGCACCGTGAATTTGAATAATTTATTTCTAGTCCGAATTCGGTGGCATTTTCCAAAACTCATCAAAATTGGACACACATAGCGAGGTTGGTGGACCAAGTACCTAAAATCGGGCGAAACTATATTCGGTGGCATTTTCCAAATTGCATAAAAATTGGCCAGAATTTGCGTGTTTGCTGCACCAAGTACATGAAAACGGGGAATATATGGGAGTTATGTCTAAATCTAAACTGATTTAAATATACTTTGGCAAGCTTTTAGGGCAAATTCCGTCACACAATTTAAATTGCATCTAAATTGAGCACACATATCGAGGTTGGTGCACCAATTACATAAAATAAGGCGAAAATATATATATTGGGGCTATATTCAAATCCGAACCGATTTCAATATAATTCGGCAGACTTATTTCTAGTCCGAATTCGGTGACATTTTCGAAATTGCATCAAAATTGGACAGAATTTGCGTGTTTGGTGCACCAAATACCTCAAATCGACCGAAAATATATATGGGAGCTATATCCAAATCTGAACCGATTTTAATATAATTTTGCAATATTACTTCTATGCTGAATTTTGTGTCACTTTCGAAATTGCATCAAAATCAGACAGAATTTGCGTGTTTCGTGCACCAAATTGATCGAAAATATATATGGGAGCTAAATCCAAATCTAAACCGATTCTTACCAAAATAAATAGCGTTCGTCCTTTGGGAAACAAATGATATTCGCCAATTTTTATTTGAATCGGACAATAAAGGCGACCTGTATTTTGATTACAAAAATACATGGACAAACGGACGGACATGCATACATCGAACCAGAAAGTGAACCTATGTATATCACTAAAAGGAACTATGGGTCTATCTTCCTTCTTTTTGTATGTTACATACAAATGCACAAAGACATGATAACCGTAACCACAGTGCGGTGTAGGGTATAAATCGGACCATAAAATATCTTTTATATATAATTTTATATATGTATGTTTATTCTGTATGACAACCAAAATTTTTAAGAGAGCTTTAAGATATGAGCTTCGCAATATAATTACTTCGGCAAACATTAAGGGGTCTATGATGAGATAGCAGAAAACGTTGTTGTAGTGTCAGAAACAATTTACAGAATATAACAAATCTTCCAAACATACACGAAAACAGAGTCTATCCGTAAACTCCTACCAGTTCGTCCCCAACACAAGTTAAAATACATGCTAATAGCTGCTTGAAACCCGTTTTGACATGTTTGCTGAAAGTAGTCTTTGCCGTCTTAATTAAAATTATGCAATTTTTATACCCTCAACATTTATGCTTACACACTTTCATGCGGGCAAAATGTGCCTCGTCGACATAATGGTTTTAGACCGCAAGTATGTTTGGACTAAATCCGTTTCAGACAATTTGGAGTCGATTTAGCCATGTCCGTCCGTCTGTCTGTTTGTCTGGCTGGAGCGCACGATAACTCTCGAACGGATCAACCGACCGATCGGTCCAAAATTTGGCTTTCGTAACATTTTGTCCAAACTTAATTTAAGTTCGAAGATGGATTATATCGGTGCACTCCTCTCGATACATCCTCCACAAAACTTCGAAAATGTTCAGAAAATTTGTTGGCACGATAACTTTTGAAGGGAGTAACCGATTTGGTCCATACTGTGGTGGTTCCAATATGCACTCAAGCGGTCCACTCTTTCGGTACCTCCCACACAAAATTTCGGAAAGGTTCAGTTTAGGACCTGCTCTCAAATCGCTTTGATTTTTGTTGTAACAACTTGTATTCATTTCATTTTTGTTGTAATAACTTGTATTCACTACCCTCCATACGAAGGTATATGTTTCATCGTGGACAAGTCCATACTTCCTGATAAAAAAAACCCCTATGACACCGTGTGTATTAGTTGGAGCGGTCCACAATCCTTCAGGCACCTCCCCCACAAAAGTACAAAAATGTTCGGCACAATTGTGCGCACGATAACTCTTTAAGGGTGTGACCGATTTGGTCCACATTTTACACATCCTAATATATCTACCGGGTAAAGATCAGGTTCGAATATGGACTATATTTGTCCACTCCTTCGGGTACCTCCCACACAAAATTTGGGATAAGTTCACTTTAAGACCTGCTCTCGAATCAATTTGATTTTTGTTGAAGCAACTTGCATTCGCTGCCACAAGTTTTTGAGGGGCAAGTTCATACTTCTTGAGAAAACACTCCGAAAGGTGTAAAAAAGCCCCATGGCACCACATGTAATGGCAAGAGAGCATAGTAACTTTCGAACTGATCAACCGATTTGGTCCAAAATTAGGCCTTCCTCATATTTTGTCCAAACTTAGTTCTGTTCGAAGATTGGCAATACCGGTCCACAACTTCCGGTACTTCCCCCCAATATTTAAAAAATGGCACTAAAACATTATTTTAAGAACAGGGCAACATATTTGTTCCAAACTTTGGATCTTATAATATTTTTCCAAATTTAGTTTAACTTCTAAAATATGGGCCATCGGTCCTCTCCTTAGGGCATTTCCCCCAACATTTGTGTTTAAGTGCAGTTAAGGGTCTGTTCGAAAATCCTTTGGAAACGTATACCGATGTTGTTCCTTATGGTCTTGTTTACAGCGATATAATGTTTTCGGTGGACAAGTCCATGCTTCCTGGCATACTGGCCCAAAAGTTTGCGACACCTATAAAAAAGATATGACTGCCAAAATAAGATCCACTTCCATAATGGACTATGTCGGTACATTCCCTCAAGTACCTCCTCCGCAACACAACATATGAAAGTTTCAATTCACATAGGGTGAGGGTATATCTCTGTCGGCAAAGCCGACTGATACTTTTTTGTGAATACATCCATACTTAACGAAATAAATTTGGGAAAAATTTTACGATACCCAAAAGTTGGACCAAAATCGGTTGATCTGTTCGAGAGTTCTCGTTCGCACCATTCGGACGGAATTGTCTCAATCAACTGCAAATTACCTAAAACTAATTTCGTCCAGACATACTTGGGATCTAAAACGATTTATTTATGGTCCTATGTTGACAAACAAAATACCGAAAATCGGTAGGTAAGGTTATACGGGGCCTATACCAACACATGGAACTATGTACATATATTGCAAATTTTTAGTGAAAAAGGTTTTATGACCACTGGGAATCCAAAATGGCAAATTATGGGTAGTTTGGTCAAAAAATTTAGCTAAAACTCCAAAATACGGGAACGCGGGAGGTATCGTTATACGGGGCTAATAGAAAACAAGCACCTACGTTGGCAACATTTGGAGGAAAAGTTTCGTGGCCGCTGAGAATCTAAAATGTCAAATTACAGGTAGTCCGGTCAATAATTGTAGCTAAAATTCTCAAAATACTAAAAAGCAGGTGGCACCGTTTTATGGGGGCTATAATAAGCCACGGACCTATGTTGATAATTTTTTGTAGAGAAGTTTCGTAACTGCAGTGTACCTCAATTGGGTAGTTTGGTCAAAAAGGTAGCTACAACAACAAAATGCAGAGAAGCGGGAGGTACCGTTATATGGGACCTATATCAAAACATGAAACATGTGTTGGCAATTCTTGGTGGAAAAGTTTCGTAACAGCAGGGAACCTCAAAAGTCAAATTACGGGTTGTTTGGTTGAAAAGGTACTAAAACCCCAAAATACTTAAAAGCGGGAGGTACCGTTATATGGGGGCTATACCAAAACATGGATCTTTGTTGACAATTGAATTTTTGTACTTGCAGGGAACCTCAAATATGAATTTGCGGGTAGTTTGTTCAAAAAAGGTAGCTAAAACTGCAAAATACGGACAAGCGGAAGGTATCGTTATATGGTTCCCATGCCACTATAGGTAATTTCCCCTTTTTTGAGACAAAAATTAATAAAGACGGAATTAAAGGATTTTAAACTTTTTAAATTATTTATGTGCAAACGTGAGATAAAACAAAGATTTCTACAGATAAATTCGAATATAACGAACAACGGTTATAAGCAACAACGTATATAACGTACAAAGCTATTGCTTCCAATGCCATTTTCATTAGTTTTCTTATACACAACAAACTGTTGAAGGATCACGGTAGTAAGTAACAAAAATTTTGACCCCGCGGGTAGATTTTCAGACGAATAACAAATAACATTTTATAGGGTGAACAAATTCAAAACCTAAATACTACTTCAAACAAAAAATGCTTCAATATGTTGCTGTTGTTTGTATTTTATACTATACATTCTACTATATATTCTATAAAAATATGTAAATATTGTTGAATACAATGTGTTCATGTTACATCACCATATAATAAATTTACACATACAACGAAAAATATACCACTGCACGAATACATACATTGATAGATTCACACTTGAAAATACATACTTTTTTATGGCACCGTAGAATCAAAATAAAATGTTTTAACCGAACTGATGCTGCTTCATGCATTTGTACAAATTGATAAAAATTTATGTATTGTACACACACACCGTACACACATATTAGCATGTACTTGTATGTAGCTGTACAAGGGAACATTTTACCTATTTGTTGTTTTTCGTACTGAGCTCGGTGATAAACATAAAATTGATGAAAGAGTTAGCCTTTATTTATTGCATTTACGCGTTTATCGTCATTTCCAAATATTAAATTGCTATGTTTGACACTCAAGTGTTATTTATGGTGGAAGGTATTTGACATTTGTAGAGGATTGGGTCTCAACTCATGTTCTCTTTACGAGGGGAACTAGACATGTTTTTAGACACCATTTGAAATTTTTTGGAAAGTTTTACAGTTTTTTGGATAAATGTACTCAGGACAGTTTGACAAACGATCATGCGTTGTGTTGCTTATTTGCTAAATTAAATTTATTTGTGAACATTTACTTGAACATTTTTCACAATAAAGGACCATCCTATAGCGCAATGAAAAACTGGTTTAATGAATTCATTCGTGGCCGAAACTTGCCAAAAAGCGAAGGTCGTAAGGTCACTCAAAATCGGACGTTGTGCCAGAAACAAATAAAGCCGTGCGTGAAAGAATAATGCAAGATCGCCATGTTATATACCTTGAGATAGAGGCACCCTTGGACATTTCTTCCACCAACTTACATTTGATATCGCATGAACACTAGACCACAAACATTGATTTTTCTCTTTGGACAATCGCTCCAAAAAAGGCTCTTGTGGATTGGTGCAAAGAAATTGTGAATTAAAACTATCGTGGTGCTTCAAACGACGTTTATATAAAATTGTCACAGACGAATCTTGGACCGTTAGGTTCTTCGAAAGCGAGCCAAATCCAACGAAAGTTGTTCATGTAAGAAGCGCTTCGAAGCAAGTGGTCGCCTGTTTCTTCGGCACATCCGTGGCAAACGTGTGGCGACTATACGGCTTGAGAAATGTGGGATCGTTAATTCTGAGTGGTACACTACAATTTTATTGTCTGAAGTCTCCTGAGAAAAACGAACAAGTGAAGAAGAATCATTCTCCATCATGACAATGTGAGCTCACACATCGATTCAAACCACAAACCGTGGAATTGATGGGTCATCTGCCGTACATCCCTGACTGGGGATCAAACGTGTTGCGGAGGAGGTACTTGAAGGAATGGACCGTCATAGTCCATTATGAAAGAGGATCGAAGACCAAATTTTGGACCAAATCGGTTGATCAATTCGAGAGTTATCGTGCTCTTCACCCACTACATATGGTCATAAAACCCCTACACCTTTCGGGCTGTTTTAACAAGAAGTATGGACTTGCCCCTGAAAAAACCTTTACCGTCGTAATTGAGGTAACGAATGCAAGTTGCTTCAACAGAAATCAAAGTGATTCGAGAGCAGGTCTTAAAGTGAACTTATCGGAACTTTTGTGTGGGAGATATCCGAAGGAGTGGACAAATATACTCCATATTCGAACCTGATCTTTATCTGGTAGATATATAAGGATGTGTAAAGTATGGACCAAATCGGTCACTCCCTTCAGGAGTTTTCGTGCGCACAATTTTTCCGAACATTTTTGAACTTTCAAAATTAAAATAAGTTTGGACAAAATATTACGAAGGCCAAATTTTGGACCGAATCGGCAGACCCCTTCTACAGTTATCTTGCACTCCAACAACCACACAAGGTGTTATAGGGGTTTTTTTGCACCATTCAGGCTATTTACTTAGGAAGTATGGACTTGCTCCTGATGAAACTTGTACCGTCGTATGGATGGCAGTAAATAGAAGTTGTTACAATAACTATCAAAGCGATTCGAGAGGTGGCCCTAAACTGAACTTATCCAAAATGTTGTGTGGTAGGTATCTGAAGGAGTGGACCGATATAACCCATCTTCGAACTTAAACTAAGTTTGTACAAAATATTATGAAAGCCAAATTTTGGACCAAATCGGTTGATCCGTTCGAGAGTTATCATGAGCCAGCCAGACAGGCGGACGGACATTGCTAAATCGACTCCAAATTGTCTGAAACGGATTTCGTCCAAGCATACTTTGGGTCGAAAGCTATTATTTCTATGAGGCAAAATTTTGTCCGTATGAATGTGTATATACCCTCGTTAGCATAAATGCTGAGGGTATAAAAGGCATTTCGGAAAATGGGATAACATTGCAGAAATTTGTTGTAATGATGGCTTTCGTAATATTTTGCCCAAACTTAATTTAAGTTCGAAGATGGGCCATATCAGTTCACTCCTTTGGGTACCTCCCACACAAAAGTTCGAAAATGTTCGGAAAATTATGCGCACTATAACTCTTAAAGGGAGTAACCGATTTGATGCATACTTTGCACGTCGTCAAATTTCTACCAGGCATAGATCAAGGAGTAACCGATTTGATGCATACTTTGCACGTCGTCAAATTTCTACCAGGCATAGATCAAGTTCGAATATGGATTATTCGGTCCATTCCTCCGGGCACCTCACACACAAATTTTGGAAAACTCCAGTTTAAAACCTCCTCTCCAATTGTTTTGATGTTTGTTGTAACAACTGGTGTTCGCTGCCCTCTTTACGACGGTAAACGTTTTTTCCAGGGGCAAGTCCATACTTCCTGAGAGAATGACCCGAAAGCTGTAAAATCACACTAAGGTACCACGTGTAGTGGATGCAGCGCACGATAACTCCCCATGGATAAACAAATTCGATCCAAAATTTGGCAGTTGTAATAATTTGTGAATCTAGTTATAAGATGGGCATAATCGGTCCAATCTTTTGGTACTGGCACTACAAAAGTTCAAAAATTTTCGCTAAAATGGGGCCAACCATTACTCTCGAAAGCAGTAACCGATTTGATCCATACTTTGCTCCTCCTAATATTTCTACGAGGCATAGATCAGTTTATAATATGAAATATATGTCAACCCCTTCGGGTACCACCCACACAAAATTTCTGAAAAGTGCAGGTTGTACTCAATGCCCCTATTAGAATGGTACAAGTTTTTTGATTGGCAAGACCATATATCTTGCGAAAATGCCCAAAAGCTGTAAAAAAACCCTACGGCCAGCAAGTGTAGTGGCTGGTGCGCACGACAACTCCTGAACCGAATAATGCGTTGGCCCACTGCTCGGGGTACCACCCACTCAAATGTTCATCATCTTTGTTTTTGTGCGGTTAAGGGTCTATTCGAGGATCCTTTGGAAATTTTTACCGAAGGTAAACCTAGTGTCCCTGTTTACAGGGATAATGTGTTTTTCGTGGACAAGTCCATGTTTCCTGATATAAAGTCTAAATTATATGGTGACCAACTGAAATGACTGGTGGGCGCGACATCTATGAAGAGGAATGTCTCCCAAAATAAGACCCACTTCCAAAATGGACTATGTCGGTCCATTCCTTTAGGTACCTCCCCGTAAAACTTTTGAACTTTAATCTAAATCGATATTTTTGTCGTCAAATTCATACGCCCAAAATTCTGAAAACCTCCTAAATACAACAGTTTTGTTTTTTTTTGGGAAAACATTGTGTTTCACTTCACACAGGCTGAAGATGGACCATATCGGCCCACTCATTCGGAGACCTCTCCCACAAAAGTTCCAAATTTGTCTGTAACTCTCGAAGGGAGCAATCGATTTGGTCCAAACTTTGCACATCGTATTATTCCTTCCATATATAGATCGGGTTAGAATGTTGATTATATCAGTCCACTCCTTCGGGTACCTCCAACACAAAATTCGTTTAATTCGTCCTGAAATTTTTTTCAGCAGTTTGTCCTTTATTACGGTGCAATTTTTTTCTGGGCATACTTCCTAAATTCTCAAAGAAATCTGACGGCGCCAACTAAAATGACAAATCCGCAAGATAACTCACTCAGGGATTTCTGATTGGTCCAAACTTTGCACTTATTACTATTTTATCCAGTCATGTATCAGGTTGGAATATGGAATATATGGGTCCCGTACTTCGTGCACCTCCCACACAAAAATTTGGGAAAATGAATATTTGAAATTTTTAGCAGAAAGTTGTTTTCACGGTCCTTTTACAACGGTACAATTTTCTTTCAGAGTAAGTCCATACTTCCTGAGATAATGGCCCAAAAGCTCCAAAAATCCTGCCGGCACATACTAAAAGGCTAGTGTGCAAGATAACTCTCAAACTTTTTCAAACATTTCTTCCAAATTTAGTTTAACGTAATTTAATATTTCAATTTCTCTATAAATCACAAGTTTGCTTACTAAAAATTTTGCACTATATGTCAATGATTTGGTATAGCCCCACTATGTACCTACAGATTTCATCTATTTTGAAGTAGAGTGTGATACAAATCCAATATATTTTATGTATATGTTTGGTCAGAGGCTGAGGGTATATCTCCGTTAGCACAGCTGACTGATACTTTCTTACTTGTTTTTATTTTATTTTTGGTACATATTTTAAATTATGCAGGACATATTTAGGCAAACTAGCTTATGTGTGGGGGTGCCACCGTGGTGCAATGGTATGCACACCCGCCTTGCACAATAAGGTCGTGGGTTCGATTCCCCGGCCAAGCAACATCAAAGCACTTTTCACCGGTGGCAAAATACCCCTCAGTAATGTTGGCGACATTTCCTGAGTATTTCAGCCATGTAAAACTTCTCTACAAAAGTGGTGTTTTAGACACGCCGATCTGACTCGACGATAAACAGTAGGTCCCATATCATTGACCTGATATGAATCGGGGTGTACTCATTGATATGAGAGAAGTCTCCCTTCTCCCATATGGGATGTTTGTGGAACAATTAAGTTATTAGCTTATGTGTGGAAAATGAACTCTTGACCTTTCCCTTGATGCAAATTATAATATTGTAGCGGTTATATAACGGAACTACTGCCTAATAAATATGTATGTTAGTGGGTTCCTTATTTTTTTGTTTGGTGTGTAAAGAACTACATTATCCTTCCATTCTACAGAATGTACCTATCATGGTCCGAAAGGAATTATCCAAAATTAAAAGAAAACACGTCCATACTTACCATTTTCATTTTTAATCACCTGAAAAATTTAGAAAAATTGTTTATTAGTATAATTGGTGCTGATAACATCATGTATTGCAATTTATATAGGAAAATACAAAGCGTCTTTGAATATTGATTAGTACAAATTGAAAATGTGTTAATATCGTGGAATGGATGTGGGCTGGTTAACTTTTTTTAATTTAGCTAAATGTTCAGCGTTAAGAAGATTCATATATCTATTTTATGCTTTTTTATCCTCCCAACTTCCATGTCATACCATCATTTTATCTTCATTTCTTCTTAGTAGAATTAATGTTATTTATACCCTAGTTCAAAGCTATTAAGAGATAAAAATTTCCCTGAAACTTAGTCTCATAAATGTCACTCCAAACTAACAGGTTTTCTTGTCCATGTAGCACGTTTTAACAACATGTGTATATCATAATCAACATCGAAGGTTTGACTAGAATTTGCTGCCGTTATTATAAACACACATTCACATAAATCTACATTGAATATGTTTATAACATTGTAATCTATCAAGAAACATAAGAAAACCCATGTCGACAAATGTGCCATTAGTTGTGACTTTCTTGACACCCGTAATTGATTAATAAATTTCTAAAACTTTTAGACTTTAGATAATGTCTAAGGTTTATCGTCCTCTAAGGATACCACAACAAATTCGGCATTTATTACAGTTTTATCTTTTCAATAGAAGACAATAGATGACCTAAACTTTGAAAAGATGTAACAAATATTGTTTGGTTGGGTTGTTCATAATACTCTTCTATATTTCTACATATTGAAAATATTTGTATTTGCTTTCGGTTTGAATGGATTTTAATAAAAATATATTAATATTAAATATGATTAATGAAGTTCGACATAAGATTGAGAACGATTTTTGATGTTTCTATTTCTATTTTTTTTTTTTTTTTGATATTTTATCACTTTTGTATATACTATACTTTAGAGATTCACTTTGCCATACATACATATATATGTGCATAACAATTTTGTTTTTGGTAAAACATAAATCGTTATTTCCTGTAGAGTTTTTTATATTTACCTAACATACTTATGTACATCACAGAATATATGCTAGGATTGATTCCTTTTAATTCATATAAAATTCTAACAAATTCAATTTCAAAAATTCTATTATATTTATTTACTTAAAATTGTTTTCATGGAACAACTAGGATGACAAAAAATATTTCGGAATTAATAAATACGTTTTCAATTTTATGGCATGGCCCTAAGACATTTTTTTTTAAATAGAAAATCTATTTTTAATATTATTTTTTTTTTTTCAATTTAATAACAGGTAAGTGACATAAGGAAGTTTTCTAAATAATTATTGCAAACTCAGACGCATAAACTGTTGTGATAAAAATAAACAATTTTTAAAATGAAATACGTCAGTAATTTCTTATTTGGCTTGATATTTTTGTGTTCCAATACCCACGCTCGGAACTACCACCCTTCTGCATATGCTTTTTATGGTTTAACATTTATTTTAAGGAGATATTTTCATAAATTACGTCAAACTTATGTCCTATACAACATCTACCAAGTCCTCTGAAAACTATGGCTGAAGTATACAAAGTCCCACGAAATGAGTAGGTTGGGTAAATACCTGGTAAATTCCCGATAAATGCCTTTTTCGGGTGTTTATTTGGGTATTTAAAAAATTATTTTGAAATGAAAATTTTGTTTTTTTGTCAGACAGAAAATCAAAAAGACAACAAAAAAGCGGTTTAACCTCGCGGACTATACTTTGTATATGTAAAATGGAGTTGTATGTAGGAAGGAAATCAATGCAGACCGCAGCAAATATAGCTTTGTCGAAGAGGACCAAAATCTCACGATTATCAGCTGAAATCAAAAGTTAAGCCATTAGATATATGAAACAAGTAAGAAAAGTCTATAGTCTGACGGAGCCGACCATGGGATACCCTATACCACTATCCCTGGACGATCGCTCTCCACGGAACTTCTTTTCAATGATTGTGAAAATTTAATTTAAAAAAAAATAAGAGATGTAATGTATAATACTTATGACCAAAACCAAAAAGTTATCTAGCATGACAAAGACATTTTTGTAGCAGGAAAGGAAAATTTAGTTCACACAAACTAAAATGTAATGAAACCCACTTATGTAGTACTACTACTTCCGTTGTTTAACCGCTACGTTATTGAAATTTTTACAAATTTCACAAAACAGTTTCAGTCCATTTAACCCGCTAAGTATTATCTGATCTTCACGTTGGTTTGTACGCTTTTTCTTCATCATAAACTCAAACTTTGTTTAAAATTTTGCGGGTTATTATTTTGACCTACAGAGCCGCTACAAAATTGGTTAAAATTTTGTTTTTGGTCCATTTCATCCCCTGAATATTTCACGATCATCACCAAAACTAATCATTTCTATTCTGGCCCGAACCCAACCTCCTTAAAAAATTCGTTACAATCGGTCCATAATTGAGGCCTTAAGCTTGTTTACAATTTTTAATGGACGGACACACATCGCTAAATCGCTTTATTACGTCGAGATATGAATTTTGGCATACCAAATAAGGGGTCTAGGACGAATATTTCGTGGTGTTACATAAACTTTTGGAGAGACAATATGTAGCATGGGAAAAAATGTGGTTCTCTACACAGAACCCATTATATATTAGGCAGTAGGCCCGTTATCTAGCAAACACTTTATTGCAATTTACATCAGAGTTTTTTTCCATATGTAGGCTACTTTGCGAAATATAATGTCCTCAAGGAATTAAAATATCGACCAAAAATAAAATTGTTATATTTTTCATACAAACGTAATGGTCCATTTCACCCGCTAAAGAATATCAGATCATCATTCAAAATTGTAGGCATCTTTTTCGACCTATACTCTTACCCGGTGCAAAATTTCGTGACTATTGATTTATAATTGCGACTTCTAGCGAGTTTATTATTACACTACAAACAAATAACGGAATATATTAGGCTGTAACTTTGTTATCTGATCATGCAAACCAACATAATTGGCATCAATTGAAAGGTCAAGCGTTCCACTTTCAAGTATATCTCACTTGTCCAGAATGTCACTTCCAGGAATTAAGATATAAGCTGTATATTAACAATTTTCACAATTTTCACACTAAAGTTTTGGTCCATTTAACCCTCTAAATATTATCCGATCACCATCTCAAATTGCAAGCTTCTCCTTTGTGATATACTCTTACCTTATTTAAAATTACGCGTTGATAGGACTATTATTGAGACCTACAGAGCCGCTAGAAAATTGGATAAATATTATGTTTTTGGTCCATTTCACCCGCTAAATATTTCACGATCATCACCAATAAGAATAGGGATCTATTCTGATCTGAACCCGACCTCCATACAAAATTTCGTGACGATCGGTCCATAATTGCGGCCTGGAGCGTGTTTACAATTTATAATGGACAGACGGACGGACGGACGGACACACATCTCAAAATCGCTTTATCTCGTCGAGATATGAAGATTGGTATACCACATTGGGGGTCTCCGACGAATATTTCGCGGTGTTACATGAATTTTTACCAAAACAAACTTATAATACCCTTTTCCACATTGTGGTATAGGGTATAAAAATAAGAATATAGGTCCAGCATTTACGTTTTTCCGCAAAAAGGACTTCAACAAACCGTTCTAAAAGCCCTTATATGTCAAAAATTACGCTATAATTATATATGAGAGATTAACCAAAAATATGGACCAAACTTGGTAAAATATTAACTAGTCACATTTCCAAAAAAGAAAGTTTTATTTATAGTCAGTTAAAATTTGTTAAAATATGTGTTTTCGCGTCCAATTGGATGATTTTAGTTTCTGTAGTTTTTACCCACATATTGGGTAAATACCTGGGTATTTACCCATTTGTACCCAATTTACCCATTTTAATGGGTATTTACCATTTGGGTATTTACCCATTTCCCATCTCTAAACATAAGGAATTCAGAATTTTATAAACGAAAGTTTCAATTAAAAATAAAAACATTTTAATTTCAAATATAAGCGGTCTAAACTAAAGCAACCCCCAATTTGAGGTACAACAACAAGTATTGAAATCAATATTTCGTTGCGTATCCTTTATTCTGGATGACACAAGCACATCTTTTAGGCATAGAGGATATTAAATTTATAATTATTTCAGCTGAAATAATTAATGTTTGGAAAATGTACCTTAAATCCTCAAAATACTGAAAACCTGGAGGTACGGGTGTATGAGAGCTATACTCAAACGTGGATCCAGGTCCACAATTTTTGGTGGAAAAGTTTTGTGACCACTAGGAACCCTACGTGCCAAATTACTGTTAATTTAGTAGGAAAATGTGGCTGAAATCCACAAAATACCGATAATCGGGAGGTACCGCTATAAGGAAGATATACCAAAACATTTGCCGATTTTGTTCATTTTCATCCAAAAGTGATGCTACATCGTATTCTGATCAAATACAAAATCGCAACGATTTAAAAAGCCTGACTGGAAATCCTTTAAATTAAACTTAGATTCATAAGATAACAGAAGAGACCTCTATCTTATGAGCCTAAGTTTAATTTAAAGGATTCAGATGGCATAGACGTGTACCAAATGGGCAACAGTTAAATCCTAAATATCACTGTGTGTAATTTTTTGAGTTATGATTTATTAACCATATTCTGACACCGCAGCGTGATGGAGGACCAAAAATAAGAAGAAACGTGTCTTCGGCGTTTTTCTCTATCATTTCAACTTTCGGGGTTATAGGCCCAAAGACCTGAGGCCTTATTGTCAAAAGGGATCATTTTGTCAGGCTCATATCTTCTAAAACGGTAAGAATTTGGATTCACACAAGGAAGCAAAGTTGTAGCTCTCGTCTTATATAGGAAAATACAAAGCGTCTTTGAATATTGATTAGTACAAATTGAAAATGTGTTAATATCGTGGAATGGATGTGGGCTGGTTAACTTTTTTTAATTTAGCTAAATGTTCAGCGTTAAGAAGATTCATATATCTATTTTATGCTTTTTTATCCTCCCAACTTCCATGTCATACCATCATTTTATCTTCATTTCTTCTTAGTAGAATTAATGTTATTTATACCCTAGTTCAAAGCTATTAAGAGATAAAAATTTCCCTGAAACTTAGTCTCATAAATGTCACTCCAAACTAACAGGTTTTCTTGTCCATGTAGCACGTTTTAACAACATGTGTATATCATAATCAACATCGAAGGTTTGACTAGAATTTGCTGCCGTTATTATAAACACACATTCACATAAATCTACATTGAATATGTTTATAACATTGTAATCTATCAAGAAACATAAGAAAACCCATGTCGACAAATGTGCCATTAGTTGTGACTTTCTTGACACCCGTAATTGATTAATAAATTTCTAAAACTTTTAGACTTTAGATAATGTCTAAGGTTTATCGTCCTCTAAGGATACCACAACAAATTCGGCATTTATTACAGTTTTATCTTTTCAATAGAAGACAATAGATGACCTAAACTTTGAAAAGATGTAACAAATATTGTTTGGTTGGGTTGTTCATAATACTCTTCTATATTTCTACATATTGAAAATATTTGTATTTGCTTTCGGTTTGAATGGATTTTAATAAAAATATATTAATATTAAATATGATTAATGAAGTTCGACATAAGATTGAGAACGATTTTTGATGTTTCTATTTCTATTTTTTTTTTTTTTTGATATTTTATCACTTTTGTATATACTATACTTTAGAGATTCACTTTGCCATACATACATATATATGTGCATAACAATTTTGTTTTTGGTAAAACATAAATCGTTATTTCCTGTAGAGTTTTTTATATTTACCTAACATACTTATGTACATCACAGAATATATGCTAGGATTGATTCCTTTTAATTCATATAAAATTCTAACAAATTCAATTTCAAAAATTCTATTATATTTATTTACTTAAAATTGTTTTCATGGAACAACTAGGATGACAAAAAATATTTCGGAATTAATAAATACGTTTTCAATTTTATGGCATGGCCCTAAGACATTTTTTTTTAAATAGAAAATCTATTTTTAATATTATTTTTTTTTTTTTCAATTTAATAACAGGTAAGTGACATAAGGAAGTTTTCTAAATAATTATTGCAAACTCAGACGCATAAACTGTTGTGATAAAAATAAACAATTTTTAAAATGAAATACGTCAGTAATTTCTTATTTGGCTTGATATTTTTGTGTTCCAATACCCACGCTCGGAACTACCACCCTTCTGCATATGCTTTTTATGGTTTAACATTTATTTTAAGGAGATATTTTCATAAATTACGTCAAACTTATGTCCTATACAACATCTACCAAGTCCTCTGAAAACTATGGCTGAAGTATACAAAGTCCCACGAAATGAGTAGGTTGGGTAAATACCTGGTAAATTCCCGATAAATGCCTTTTTCGGGTGTTTATTTGGGTATTTAAAAAATTATTTTGAAATGAAAATTTTGTTTTTTTGTCAGACAGAAAATCAAAAAGACAACAAAAAAGCGGTTTAACCTCGCGGACTATACTTTGTATATGTAAAATGGAGTTGTATGTAGGAAGGAAATCAATGCAGACCGCAGCAAATATAGCTTTGTCGAAGAGGACCAAAATCTCACGATTATCAGCTGAAATCAAAAGTTAAGCCATTAGATATATGAAACAAGTAAGAAAAGTCTATAGTCTGACGGAGCCGACCATGGGATACCCTATACCACTATCCCTGGACGATCGCTCTCCACGGAACTTCTTTTCAATGATTGTGAAAATTTAATTTAAAAAAAAATAAGAGATGTAATGTATAATACTTATGACCAAAACCAAAAAGTTATCTAGCATGACAAAGACATTTTTGTAGCAGGAAAGGAAAATTTAGTTCACACAAACTAAAATGTAATGAAACCCACTTATGTAGTACTACTACTTCCGTTGTTTAACCGCTACGTTATTGAAATTTTTACAAATTTCACAAAACAGTTTCAGTCCATTTAACCCGCTAAGTATTATCTGATCTTCACGTTGGTTTGTACGCTTTTTCTTCATCATAAACTCAAACTTTGTTTAAAATTTTGCGGGTTATTATTTTGACCTACAGAGCCGCTACAAAATTGGTTAAAATTTTGTTTTTGGTCCATTTCATCCCCTGAATATTTCACGATCATCACCAAAACTAATCATTTCTATTCTGGCCCGAACCCAACCTCCTTAAAAAATTCGTTACAATCGGTCCATAATTGAGGCCTTAAGCTTGTTTACAATTTTTAATGGACGGACACACATCGCTAAATCGCTTTATTACGTCGAGATATGAATTTTGGCATACCAAATAAGGGGTCTAGGACGAATATTTCGTGGTGTTACATAAACTTTTGGAGAGACAATATGTAGCATGGGAAAAAATGTGGTTCTCTACACAGAACCCATTATATATTAGGCAGTAGGCCCGTTATCTAGCAAACACTTTATTGCAATTTACATCAGAGTTTTTTTCCATATGTAGGCTACTTTGCGAAATATAATGTCCTCAAGGAATTAAAATATCGACCAAAAATAAAATTGTTATATTTTTCATACAAACGTAATGGTCCATTTCACCCGCTAAAGAATATCAGATCATCATTCAAAATTGTAGGCATCTTTTTCGACCTATACTCTTACCCGGTGCAAAATTTCGTGACTATTGATTTATAATTGCGACTTCTAGCGAGTTTATTATTACACTACAAACAAATAACGGAATATATTAGGCTGTAACTTTGTTATCTGATCATGCAAACCAACATAATTGGCATCAATTGAAAGGTCAAGCGTTCCACTTTCAAGTATATCTCACTTGTCCAGAATGTCACTTCCAGGAATTAAGATATAAGCTGTATATTAACAATTTTCACAATTTTCACACTAAAGTTTTGGTCCATTTAACCCTCTAAATATTATTCGATCACCATCTCAAATTGCAAGCTTCTCCTTTGTGATATACTCTTACCTTATTTAAAATTACGCGTTGATAGGACTATTATTGAGACCTACAGAGCCGCTAGAAAATTGGATAAATATTATGTTTTTGGTCCATTTCACCCGCTAAATATTTCACGATCATCACCAATAAGAATAGGGATCTATTCTGATCTGAACCCGACCTCCATACAAAATTTCGTGACGATCGGTCCATAATTGCGGCCTGGAGCGTGTTTACAATTTATAATGGACAGACGGACGGACGGACGGACACACATCTCAAAATCGCTTTATCTCGTCGAGATATGAAGATTGGTATACCACATTGGGGGTCTCCGACGAATATTTCGCGGTGTTACATGAATTTTTACCAAAACAAACTTATAATACCCTTTTCCACATTGTGGTATAGGGTATAAAAATAAGAATATAGGTCCAGCATTTACGTTTTTCCGCAAAAAGGACTTCAACAAACCGTTCTAAAAGCCCTTATATGTCAAAAATTACGCTATAATTATATATGAGAGATTAACCAAAAATATGGACCAAACTTGGTAAAATATTAACTAGTCACATTTCCAAAAAAGAAAGTTTTATTTATAGTCAGTTAAAATTTGTTAAAATATGTGTTTTCGCGTCCAATTGGATGATTTTAGTTTCTGTAGTTTTTACCCACATATTGGGTAAATACCTGGGTATTTACCCATTTGTACCCAATTTACCCATTTTAATGGGTATTTACCATTTGGGTATTTACCCATTTCCCATCTCTAAACATAAGGAATTCAGAATTTTATAAACGAAAGTTTCAATTAAAAATAAAAACATTTTAATTTCAAATATAAGCGGTCTAAACTAAAGCAACCCCCAATTTGAGGTACAACAACAAGTATTGAAATCAATATTTCGTTGCGTATCCTTTATTCTGGATGACACAAGCACATCTTTTAGGCATAGAGGATATTAAATTTATAATTATTTCAGCTGAAATAATTAATGTTTGGAAAATGTACCTTAAATCCTCAAAATACTGAAAACCTGGAGGTACGGGTGTATGAGAGCTATACTCAAACGTGGATCCAGGTCCACAATTTTTGGTGGAAAAGTTTTGTGACCACTAGGAACCCTACGTGCCAAATTACTGTTAATTTAGTAGGAAAATGTGGCTGAAATCCACAAAATACCGATAATCGGGAGGTACCGCTATAAGGAAGATATACCAAAACATTTGCCGATTTTGTTCATTTTCATCCAAAAGTGATGCTACATCGTATTCTGATCAAATACAAAATCGCAACGATTTAAAAAGCCTGACTGGAAATCCTTTAAATTAAACTTAGATTCATAAGATAACAGAAGAGACCTCTATCTTATGAGCCTAAGTTTAATTTAAAGGATTCAGATGGCATAGACGTGTACCAAATGGGCAACAGTTAAATCCTAAATATCACTGTGTGTAATTTTTTGAGTTATGATTTATTAACCATATTCTGACACCGCAGCGTGATGGAGGACCAAAAATAAGAAGAAACGTGTCTTCGGCGTTTTTCTCTATCATTTCAACTTTCGGGGTTATAGGCCCAAAGACCTGAGGCCTTATTGTCAAAAGGGATCATTTTGTCAGGCTCATATCTTCTAAAACGGTAAGAATTTGGATTCACACAAGGAAGCAAAGTTGTAGCTCTCGTCTTAAAGAATAATAATTGTGAACACATAAAATCCATTCAATCTCATCTTCAAGGTGAAAATCGTCAAGGTAAAATTTTCATTATAATTTTTTCTCGGATTTTGGTCTACAGATATAAAACCGATCAAAAGTGAATCAAACAACCAACTACAAAAGTGTACCATATATCTCAATAAACAACTTTCTAGAATATACAAACTCTGTAGAAACGGTTCTTAATGGTCAAAATAGCAAAACAATTGAGATTTTTATCCTATTTTCTCGGCTTCTGCTCCATAGATACTAAACCGTTCAAAATTCGAGAAAACAATCAACCACAAGAATGTAGCAAAGACATTAGTAAACAACTTTCTGGAACATACGAACTGTCTACGAAGAGTTCTTAATGGCGAAAATAGAAAAAAAATTACAAATATTCGATTTTTATAATTTTTGCTCCAATTCTGGTCCACAGATATCGAACCGCCCAATAATTAAGGATGCAGTCAACTACTAATATGTACCTAAGATCTCAATAAACAACTTTCTAGAACAATGTTCACAATTATTATTATTTAAGACGATAGCTACAACTTTGCTTCCACGAGTGAATACAAATTCTTAGCGGTTTAGAAGATATGAGCCAGACAAAATTATCCCTTTTGACAATAAGGCCTCAGGTCTTTGGGCCTATAACCCCGAAAGTTGAAATGATAGAGAAAAACGCCGAAGACACGTTTCTTCTTATTTTTGGTCCTCCATCACGCTGCGGTGTCAGAATATGGTTAATAAATCATAACTCAAAAAATTACACACAGTGATATTTAGGATTTAACTGTTGCCCATTTGGTACACGTCTATGCCATCTGAATCCTTTAAATTAAACTTAGGCTCATAAGATAGAGGTCTCTTCTGTTATCTTATGAATCTAAGTTTAATTTAAAGGATTTCCAGTCAGGCTTTTTAAATCGTTGCGATTTTGTATTTGATCAGAATACGATGTAGCATCACTTTTGGATGAAAATGAACAAAATCGGCAAATGTTTTGGTATATCTTCCTTATAGCGGTACCTCCCGATTATCGGTATTTTGTCTTTGGGGGCCCATAACCGCGAAAGTTGAAGTGATAGAGAAAAACGACGGGACACGTGTCTTCTTATTTTTGGTCCTCTATCACGCTGCGGTGTCAGAATATGGTTAATAATTTTCGTGTTTCATAGTGTATTGCAAAGGCGAAACACGATGGTTTGGATTTTTTTTTTTTTCAGGCAAGGGATTGGACAAATTCATAAAATTAATGGAATTATGGACCGTTTCAAGTATCGTAACTTATTAAAAGGCGTGATGTTGCCTAATGCTGAAGAAGAGATGCCACTTAGATGGAAATTCGAGGAAGAGGTTAAGGAGTGATTTCAAAACAATTCAACAGAAGTTCTCCATTGGCCTGCCCAATCCCCTGATCTTAGCTCTCGATTGGGACTTGTGGGAGATCGTTAACTCAAATATCAACCGGTACCTCCCATTTTTGGCATTTTCAAAGTTTTAGCTTCATACCTCCCGATTTTCGGTATTTTTACCATTTAACTTCATTGTCTCACCGAAATGGTTGAAATTTGGTACGTAGTCTTCGTTGGGGGTATTCAACTTTCCCACGAAGTTTGGGTGTATATGTCCACGCCTTCATATAGCCCCCATAGAAAGGTACCTCCAGAGTTTCGGTATTTTGAAGGTTAGCCACATTGTTTTACAGAAATTGCAGAAATTTGGTATTTAATCTTCTTCATAAACGAAAGGATACTAATTGTTCCATTTTACTTCAATACAACTTGTGGTGGAGGGTATAACAAGTTAGCCCATGCCGAACTTAACGACGTTCTGACTTGTTTTCTATTTTGACTAGACTCCAAAATATTCCACACCTGTACAAAATGTTAGTGTCCTTTTTTAATTTGTTTTAATGCTCGAGTGATTACCACAGATGGAGAGATATTGCAAGACCAACATTGAACTTGATGCATTTCGATCCGTTATAAATGTAAAATAAACTTAATTTCCTTCTATGGTTGATGGAGAAAGTATTGTTGAAATCTACTTTTGTGGGAAAAAACTTTTTCTTTGAATTTCCCACAAAACTTTAATGCTCAGTTCGATCCCCAAATATTATCCGACAATTACAAAAATGTATGAAGTTCGTCACGATCTGATCAGCATTGCAATCGGTGGATGGAGATCAGAACTTATTTAAATTTTTATTTATTTTTATGTATCCCATATAATCTCCAATCTCCCTAAAATTGTCATCGATTATAATTTTTTTTATTTACACATAGAAAAGGTTTTCCTTTCCCTTGGTTATTTCCATAATCGATGAGAGTTAAGAACTTTCTAATTAAGTTTGATTTTAACTAAGCACATAAAAATATTTATATTTGTTTAAAAATTTTAAGGGTCATTCAACATTGTCTGCATTTTATTAACTTTTGCTTGTCCAAACAGCAACATCAGCCATCAATCTATGGAATTAAGTTAAAATACAACAACAATAATAAATGTAATAAACTCTGGAAGTTAATACACCTACATTGTATCTATCTATCTTACAAGTATCAGATATAAAAAATATTGCAATAAAAGATATGTTATTGCCTGCCATCCATCCATATAAGCCAAATAAGTCTTAAGTTTTTTGGTTAATAAAAGATGAAAGATACCGGAATGACTGAAGAGCTCAACTAAATCAAATTAAAGAAAATAAACACAATAACGGTGCCAGGCAACCAAGAAGATCGACAGACAGTCTGACTGTTTGCCAATTGTTACAACAATAAAATCATACAAAAAGAACCACCAAACAAAAGAATGTTCGATTGTATAAGATATTGAATTGAATGCTGTATTGGAATGATGCTGATGATGATGACGATTCAACTTAAGATTTCTTTGGTAACGCAATAGAGAGGATAAATGTCTATACCACTTTACAAAGAAGAAGAAGATGAAGAACGAAAAAAAACGCTTTCCGTTAAACTGTCAGTTATTGAACAGAAAGATGCCAAGTTGTGAAGGAGGAAGAAAAGGGTACCTGAACATTAGCAATACTCTTCTTTTTACACAATATCCCTTTTTATTGATGAGGATTAGAACATATGTTGTGCATCACGAGATAAATGGATGAGTGTTTATTTAAGTAAGTACACTTTCGAAGTAGTGACGCCACATGAAAAGGATTTTAAATGAAAGTATAAAAATATTTCTTTTCCACAATAACTCACCGAATAAGGGTAACGCATATAAAAACGCCGTGGTATTGTCAAATAAGTGAATGGGGAACATAATTGATTCTGCGAAATGTAATATTTGAAAAAATGGTCACAATGGGTGTTATTTAAAAGGTTTAGGTATGAATTCTATCGAAAAATAAATAAAAAAATTAATAGAAGGTAAAGGGGAGTTCTGCGTTGGTTCTCCGCAGTAGATACATTCAAGTACTAACAAATAAAAACATTAAGTTCGGCCGGGAAGGACTTTTTATATTCTCCACCATAAAATATTCTAAACTAATATGGAATAATTAGCTTCCTGTTAGGTGCAAAAAATTTTCGTCCACGGATACCCCAAGTGTCTAAATTAGGTCAAAGCCTGTGTGAATTGAAACACTTTTTTCCCCAAAAAAAAATTTTAAATTTAGGGGTTTTCAAAATGTTGGGCGTATGAACGTACACAAATATGGATTTGGATTAAAGCTCAAAAGTTATTCGTGGGAGGTAGCTAAAGGAATGGACCGACATAATCCATTTTGGGAGTTGGTCACCATATAATTTAGAGCTTTTGGACCATTTATATCGGGAAACATGTATTTGCCTACGAAAATCATAATATCGCTGTAAACAGAGGCACAAGGAGTACCTTCGGTAAAAATTGCCAAAGGATCCTCGAACAGACCCTTAACCGCACAAAAAAGTTGCATTTGGCACCCCAAGAAGTGACCGATAAGACCCAATTGGACAAATATTCCGAGATCCAAAGTTCGGACCAAATCGGTTGTTCCTTTTGTGAGATATCGAGCGTACCATTTTAGTGAATGTTTTCGATCTTTTGTGGGGGTGGTACGGGTGGACCTATAAGCACCACCTTTGAATTTCGTCTAATATCACTGTGCAACATTTTTAAGGTAATCTTGTGCAAACAATTTGAGCTGAGAATTTTTTGAAAGTACAGACTCCAATTTAAAAAAAAAACTTGTTGGGTTTTGTTGCGTCAGATACAGCTTGGATTTTATGGCCCCATCTAAACATGGTTAAATATTGACTTTTTAAAGCAATTCTGGGCTACATCTCCTCTGAAGCAAATTTGTAGATAAGGGGAAAAATAAGATAAATGGGAAATACGAACTCGAAAAATTACATGTATTGCCTCAAATTTTACAAAGTATTGAAAATTTCCATAATTTGTATACATTTCGCACCATATTTCCAAATCCGTTATTTTTTATACCCTTCACCATAGTATGGAGGGTAACGCATTGAAATAATAATTTGCCACCCTATAAAGTATATATATTGGGCTGGGGCGATTTGTGTGGAAGGAAAAAAACCTTAATGGGCCCTTCGAGTTTGCGATTCATGGGATTGAACTGAGCAAAAAAGTCCACTAGACCATATCGCTTATTTACTCAAAGAATGACATAACACAAAAAATGCGTTTTCTGAGTTAGCAATTTCTACGACTTCTACTTTATCTTGTGTCAAATTTTCATGCTGATATCTCTAAAACTCGATGAGTTACAGCTCATTTACTACGAGTTTCGCATAATTCAACACAAAAGTTTTTCGAGTTTATAAGCACTAAAACACTTCAAATCATGCTGGATCATGCACAGAAATTTAGCACTGATATCTGGCTATCTGGTTGAAAAGTATGGTCCAAGTAGTTATATTAGTTTTAGTGTAATAATCTTTTTATGTTAAGAAGTCAAATTTCAATCGTCAACCTTAAACGCGTTTTTCTCGAAACTTGATTTTGGAATGTTTCTTCAGGCAGTTTTGGCCTTGAGATGTTCGATGATGGGCTATATCGGTCTACGTTTTGATATAGCCCCCATATAACGGTACCGCCCGATTTCAGGTATTTTGACGTTTTTAGTCACATTTTCAGACCGAATTAGCTATAATTTTACATTTAGGGTGAAGGTACCTCCCAATTTGCGGTATATTGAGGATTTTAGCTATATGTTTTAACCCAACTAGCTGTAATTTAACATTTAGGGTTCTCAGTGGTCACAAAATATCTCCACCAAAAATTGTCCACATAGGTCCATGTTTTGTTATAGACCCCATATAATGGTATCTCGCGATTTTGGGCATTTTGAGGGTTTTAGCTAATTTTTTTTGGCCGAACTACCTTAATTTAACATTTGAGGTCCCCAGTGGTCACTAAACATCTCCACCAAAACTCGTTAACATAGGTCTATGTTTTGGTATAGCCCCCATATAGCAGTACCTTCCGATATTCGGTATTTTCAAGATTTTTGCAACATTTTTTGACCGAACTGCCTGTAATGTGACGTTTGAGGTTCCAAGAGGTAGCAAAACACCAGCACAAAAATTGTCAACATAGGCCTATGTCTCGGATAGCCCCCATACAACGGTACTTCCCGATTTTCGGTATTTCGGTGTTTAGCTACATTTTTAGAACGAACTACCTTCAATTTAACATTTAAGGGTTCACAGTATCACAAAATATATTCACCAACAATTATCAACATAGGTCCATGTCTCGGTATAATCCCCATATAACGGTATCTCCCGATTCTAGGTATTTTGCGGTTCTCCACCAAAAATTGTTAACATGTTTTGATATAGCCCCATATATCGGTATCTCTATTCCAGGTTCTTAGTTCTCCAGCAAACGGTATCTCCCAATTTAACGGTACCTCCTAATTTTGGGTGGACATTTGAAGTTCTCTGCAGTCATAAAACTTTCCAAGTATTGTAAACATAGGTCCACACTTTGATATAGCCCCCATTTAAAGTTACCACCTGATTGAACACATTTTTTAGATTAGATTAACTAATATACGCGGGTTACGCGTGGTCGAAATTTTTTTGCACATAAAATTGTGTACAGGAAAGAAAATAATTATTACATTTTAGTTAAAATTGTTTTATGGTGGAGGGCTTTTTTACTTGTTTATGAATATTTTCTTTTGGAGAAATATTCGCTGGAATGTAATACACAACTCTTCAAAACATGCCATAGTTGTAAAATGCATCTATCACGTACATTTTTCAGTACATTATTCAACGACAATGTAATAAATATGTCAATAATGTGGTGAATTCTGAAATGCGAGAATAAACTGTTGGTGTGAACAGTGTTGTAAAAGATATGATGCAAAATACCGCTGAATCAACATGAAGTAAGCATTTTAGGGTTTCAGAATATTCTGAAGAATCGCTGAAAACTTCATTTGGAAAATTTTTGCAAAAGGCTACTTGGTTTAACTCCCAATAGTTTAGTTGATACTGACCAGAATTTCAGCAATTATGTACAATTTTCTATATTTTATCGATTTTGATATGCTAGGTGGTCTGTTCAAAAGATAAGTTTTACTACTATACGGCTACCATATTGCCAAAGACAGCAAGGCCAAAATCCTAATCGTTTCTGAGGTAAAGGCCCGAGAAATGCAAAAAACTGTAGTTTTAGCCCGGTGTAGATGGGGCCATAAAACCGAACTGGGTCTGACTTCAAAATCCCCTACTAGGGTTTTTGTCAAATGTCAAATTTCAGCTAATTCGGACAGAAAATGTAGCAATAACCCTCAAAATACTTTAAATCTGGAGGTACCGTTATATGGGGGCTATACCAAAACGTGGACTTGTCTCCACCATTTTTGGTGCCGAAGTTTTTTGACCTCTTGAAACGCCAAGTGCCAAATTGGATCCAATATGGGCGGAAAATTTAGCTAAAATCTTCAAAATACCTTAAATCGGGGGTACAGTTATATGTGGGCTATACCAAAACGTGGACCTATATAGACCATCTTCGAATTTGACCTACCTATTAAACAAGTGAAAAGGTATCAGTCGGCTTACCGACAAAGATATTCCCTTAGCTTATGCGAGTTTAGACCTTCATATATGGACGATATTGAATCGAATACTGGCTCCCATATATATTTTCGCCAGATTTCACGTATTTGCTGCACAAGACACGCTATATATGTTTTATTTCGATGAAATATGAAATGTGTGACTGAATTAGGTCTAAAAGTAAATGTGCCAAATTATCGGAAATGGGTTCAGATCATGGACGTAGCCAGGATTTCATTTCGGGGGGGGCCCACCTGACCAAAATTTTGAAAGTTCATGTTAGCGAAAATTTCTTATTTAGTAATGATGTAAACCTTATTTTATACTTATATTACTGATGAAATATTTGTCATTACTATTTTTTAATTAAAATGACGTAAGACTTCTTGGCCAATTTCTCCTTGTTTTCACAACTTTTTTGACAATATATCAGAGTTAATATATGTTCAAACAATAGATATATTAATAATCGCATATACTCTTGGGTGTATCATTTATCAAATAACTCAAAACTACAGTGAATGTTATGTAATTCAGTGATATCACTTCGGTATGACCAAACGAAGGAGTATACAATCGGGAAACCTTAGAAATATCTTAACCTTTCCTTTGTTTCCTACTTCACAAAAGTTCAAAATCATGGCTTCAATTTTCCACTCCAATTTTATTGAGTAATTTATGGAAGAAAAATGGGATTAGTAGAGAATTGATTTATGCAAAGGGAACGTTTGGATATCGTGGCGTTATCCACTAGCAGTTTTTATATTTGCATGTAGATTTAGGAGTTATACAAAAAAAAAAAAAATGCCGAGACACGTGTCTTCTTTTTTTGTCTTTTATCACGCTGCGGTGTCAGAATATGGTCAGTTTTTCATTTTCGGAAATTCGTTGTTACTGTTACTGTCATTGAAGTTATTCCCTAAAGATATTTTGGTGTCCAATCGTAGATCTTATCACAAAGAATTTCTGAAGGCCGTTAGTGGTTTTCTTGATAGAGAACTAATGCTAATCAATAGTGAGTCTATCCATGATGAAATTCTAGCACCCAATCGTGGGTATGTAATGACAAATTTTTTGGCCCATCGTGCATCTGTCAGTAGACTATTTTGGCGCCCAATCGTCGGACTTCTCTTATAGAAATTCTTGTTTCCTATCGTGGATTTTCTCATAAATTGATCAGGAACCAAGACAACTCTTGTATTGTCAGTCTTGAATAATTTTAAAATGAAATTCTGGCGCCAAGATTTTTAGCAAAAATCCATGAACACAATTTTTCCCAATCATTTTTTTACTCTCAGCCTTTAGTCAAAATGTGCCTCATCGAAATAATGGTTTTAGGGCCAAAGTGTGTTTGGAAGAAATCTGTTTCAGAAAATTTGGAGTAGACTTAGCTATGTTCGTCCGTCTGGGTGGCTGCCTGTAGAACACGATAATTCTCGAACAGATCAACCGATTCGATCCACTCTTTCGATAACTTTCCACAGAGTATTTAACAATTTTTCAGAGAAGTACAGTTTAAGACCTCTCTAGATAATTAGTAAATATACCTGTGTAAGCTTTAGACCTCAGTAGTCCTTTATGTTAATAATTTAATTATAACTAAAAATATGAAATAAATAAATTGTTATATAAAATTATTATATAAAATTATTATATAAATAAATTATAAAGACCTCTCTGGAAACGGTTTGTTTTTTGCAGCAATTGTTTTTTACAAGTTTTTTCAGGGTCATGCCCATACTTCCAGGGAAAATGGCCCGAAAGCTGTAAGGAACATCTAGGGCCTTCATGTGTAGTGGCTGGTGGGCACGACAACTTTCGAACCGGATACTGCGTTGGGCCAAACATTGTTTATAGCAATATTTCAGCGAGCCTTATATAAAGTTCATAGATGGTGATTTTCGGCCTACTCCTTCTGGTATTTCCCCCAAAATTCAGGAATTGTAGCTACAGTGGTATGTGCGACTTTTCTTGAACGGAGCAACAGATTTGTTCCAAACTTTGGTTTTAGTAATATTTTGTCCAAACTTAGTTTTAACTGGAAAATGGGTACATCCCAACAAACCTTCAAAATAGTTGTTTAATGCAGTTTAAGGTCGGTATTCTTTGTGTGTGTATATTTTTTCTTGAAAAAACTGAAAATTGTACTGTGACGCACTGAAATGACTTGTGGGCACAATATCTTTTAAGAGCAATGACTCCCAAAATAAGATATACTTCCAAAATGAACTATGTCGGTCCGGTCCATTTCTTCAGTTACCTCATCCGTAACATTTGTGATCAATGATAAAATCCATATTTTGTTGGTGAGTTTATACGTCCAAAAATGGCTACACAATTTTGAAAATCTCCTAATACATAGCTTTGGGTTAAAGGATTTTGGTTGTGTAGCCGCTATTCTGTCCATAGGTTAAAGTTTCAGTTCACACAGGCGCAGGGTATCCGCAAAGCCGACTGATACTTGTTGAGATTTTGACGAATCTGAATCTATTTCCGACAATTTTTTTTATTTCGATTTCCGAAGAAGTAGAAATGAACAATTCTACAAATGTCCATTGAAAGTACTTCCCAAAAATCAATTTAAAGAGTAATCGACTGAAAAATCCCTGAAGATGAAATTCAATATAATTTGGAAATATTTGAAATAATATGCAATAAATAAAATATAAACAGGAGGGTGGGCGTTTTTAGTTATGTGTTTTTCAAAATAGTCAGGCTTAATCCCATAGTCGTTGTTTTAATATTTTATTAAAACAACTTTAATTTATTAGTGGGAAAAAATTGGCGATGTTTACCAAGGGGTAAGGCAGGGAATACTATAGTTTCAGATCTCGCCACAGATCTTCATCAGTTCCCTTATTTCTTGTTTTTCAACAAGAAACTTTTTATACCCAAGTGTCAATTGCTAGCTCAAATTGATACGTGCGCAAAAAAACACTCTGATCGAGAATTCCTTTGGCACTACCTAAACTCTAGCAACTTCACTTGCAAACAAAACCAAATCTTTCCCACTGATATGCCAACCCTCCTAATTTTGAGACCGGGCACCGTCAAAATGTTGTTTATTGCTGTAGTATGCAATACCAACAAATTAGTTATGTGTTCTTTCGTCGAGAATCGACGAACGCATAGCAGTGGGAAAGATTTGGTTTTGTTTGCAAGTGTGCCAAAGAAATTCTCGATCAGAGTGTTTCTTTGCGCACGTATCTATTTGAGCTAGCAATTGACACTTGGGTATAAAAAGCTTCTTGTTGAAAAACAAGAAATAAGGGAACTGATGAAGATATGTGGCGAGATCTGAAACTATAGTATTCCCTGCCTTACCCCTTGGTAAACATCGCCAATTTTTTCCCAGCCCCCTGGCTACGTCGGTGGTTCAGATGTGGGTATAGCTCCAATATATATTTTCGCCCGATTTTACTTATTTGCTGAACCAAACACACTAATCTCTCCAATTTGGTGAAATTTGGAAGGTGTGGCGGACGATATTATATAGAAATAAGTTCAGAATTATATATATCTCCCATATATATTTTCACATTCACAAAGGTGTAGGGTATCATATAGTCGGCCCAGCTCGACTTTGATCTTTTCCTTACTTGTTTTTTTTGGAATAAACCCACAATTCTTGCTCACTGTCGGATTTATTAGAGCTTTTGGACCATTATAACAAGAAGCATATACATTCCTACGAAGAAAATGATATCATTATAAACAGAATCTTAGAACTTGATATATTTTTAAAAGAAACTTTATAAATGACAATGTTTCAGCCATTATCTCAGCAAGTATGGAATTGGATTAAAAAATAACAAGTAAAAAAGTATCAGGCGGCCCTCAGCAATTGAAACAATTTTTTCCCAAAAAAACTTATGTGAATAGGGGTTTTTAAAAATATTGGGAATTTGAACCGACAAAAATGTTCATTAGGATTAGAGATCAAAAGTTTTGCGGAGGAGATACTAAAAGGAATGGATCTACATTGACCATTATGGATGTGGATCTTCAGCCACAACATATGGTGCCATAAGGGGTTTTCACACCCTTCGGGATGTTTGCTCAAGAAGTAAAGACTTGCCCCTGAAAAAACGTTTACCATCGTAATTGAGACAGCGAATGCAAGTTGCTTCAACAAAAATCAAAGTGATTCGATAGCAGGTCTTAAAGTGAACTTTTCCGAAACTTTGTGTGGGAGGTACCGGATGGATTGGACAAATATAATCCATATTTGAACCTGATCTATACCTAGTAGATATATTAGGATGTGTAAAGTATAGGCCAATTCGGCCACTCCCTTCAAGAGTTACCGTATGAACAAATTTTCCGAACATTTTTGAACTTTTGTGGAGGAGGTACCTGAAGAAGTGGACCGATATGGATTATCTTCAAACTTAAACTATGTTTGGACAAAATATTACTAGGCCAAATTTTGGACCGAATCGACAGATCCGTTCTAGAGTTATCTTGCGCTCCAACCACCTCACACGGTGTCATAGGGGGTTTTTGCATCTTTCAGGCTATTTTCTCAGGAAGTATGGGCTTGCTCTTAATGAAACTTGTACCGTCGTATGGAGGGCAGTGAATACAAGTTGCTAAAACAAAAATCAGAGTGATTCGAGAGATGGCCCTAAACTGAACTTTTCCGAAATTGTGTGTGGGAGGTACCCGAAGGAGTAGGCCGATTGAGTCTATATTAAAACATTATCTAAGTCTGGTAAACATTTTCGATGGGAAAATTATGGACCAAATCGGTTACTCCCTTCAAGAGTTATCGTGCGCACAAATTTTCCGAACATTTTCGAACTTTTGTGGGGGAGGTACCGGAAGGAGTGGACCGATATAGCCCATCTTCGAACTAAGTTTCGGCAAAATATTACGAAAGCTAAAATTTGAACCGAATCAGTTCATCCGTTCCAGAGTTATCGTGCGCACCAGCCAGCCAGTCAAACAGACAGACGGACGGACATTGCTCAATCGACTCCAAATTGTCTAAAACACATTTCTTCCAAACATACTTGGGGTCTAAAACCATTATTTCGATGAGGCACATTTTGCCCGTATGAAAGTATATATACCCTCGTTAGCATAAATGCTGAGGGTATAAAAATCAAAATGATCCGAGAACTGGTATGCTGCGAAAATCTTACTTATATCGAATTTATTGGAATATTGTAGCTGCGAATAATGTAATTAAGAAACTAAGCTTGCCATCGAACCTTAATTTTTCAAATGCAATGTGTTTCTTGCGGTGATGAGATTTTTATCCATTCAATCTCCACCATAATATGGAGGGTATAATTAAATTTGTCATTCCGTTTGTTACACATCGAAATATTCATCGGAGACCCTATAAAAATATATATTCTTGATCAGGGTAAAATTCTGAGTCGATATAACCATGTCCGTATGTCTGTCTGTTGAAATCAAGATACAGCTCTCAATTTTTAAGATAGAGCTTTGTAATTTGGTACAGAAGTTTCTATTACTCCTAGGATGTTTGGTAATGCAAATGGGCTATATAGGTCCACGTTTTGATATAGCCCCCATAGAACGGTACCACCCGATTTTCAGTATTTTTAAGGTTTTAGCTTCATTATCACACCGAAATTTCTGAAATTTGGTACTATGTCTTCGTTGGGGGTATAACACGTTCCCCCAGAATTTTGTCGCTGTCGGTTCACGCCTTCATATAGCCCCCATTGAACGGTACCTCCGATTTCCAGTATTTTGAAGGTTGTGGCTTGAATATTCCACCGAAATGGCTGAAATTTGGTATTTAGTCTTCATTAGGGTTATAAACCTTTTCTCTACAAATTTCTCGGTATAGGTTCACGCCTTCGTATAGCCCCATAGAACAGTGCCTCACGATTTTCGGTATTTTGAAGGTTGTGGCCTAAATATTCCTCCGAAATGGCTGAAATTTCGTATTTAGACTTCGTTGGGGATATAAAACTTCTCCCTCTAAATTTGTCGGTATAGACCCACGCCTTCATGTGGCCCCCATAGAAAGGTACCTCCGATTTTCGGTATTTTGAAGGTTGTGGCCCCAATATTCCTCCGAAATGGCTGAAATTTGGGATTTGGGCTTCGTTGGGGGTATAAAACTTCCCCCTCTAAATTTGTCGGTATAGACCCACGCCTTCATGTAGCTCCCATTAAACGGTACCTCCGATTTTCGGTATTTTGAAGGTTGTGGCCTCAATATTCCACCGAAATGGCCGAAATTTCGTATTTAGACTTCCCCCTTTAAATTTGTCCGTATAGACCCACGCCTTCATGTAGCCCCCATAGAACGGCACCTCCCGATTTCCAGTATTTTGAAGGTTGTGTGGTTGAAATTTGGTATTTATTCTTCATTTAGGGTATAAAACATTCCTATCTAAATTTGTCGGTATAGGTTCACGCCTTCATATAGCCCCCATGGAAAGGTTCCTCCCGATTTTCCGTATTTTGAAGGTTGTGGCTTCAATATTACACCAAAATGGCTGAAATTTGGTATTTAGTCTTGATTGGTGGTATAAAACTGTTCCCAAGAAACTTGTCGTACAGGTCCACGTTTTCATATTGCCCCATTTCCGACTAAAATTCGTCGGTATACGCCCACGTTTCGATATAGTCCCCTTAGAACCGTACCTCCCGGTTTTCGTAATACTGTAGGTTGTGACGTTAATATCCCACCGAAATGAAATTCGTTGTTTAGTCTTCCATGGGGTTATAAAATATTACAGAGGAGTATTATCGGTATAGATCCACGTCTTCCTATATCCCCATAGAAGCGTACCTCTTGATTTTCGGTATTTTTTAGGTTTTAGCAACATTCTCTTACCGAAATATCGGACATTTTGTATTTAGTCTTCTTTGAGTCTAAAAACTTTCGGACAGAAATTTGTCGGTATAGATCGATGTTTTGAAATAGCCCCCATAGAACGGTGCCTCACATTGTTTTACAAAAATGGCTGCAACTAGGTATTAAGTCTTTTTCATACACGAAAGAAACTAATTATTCCATTTTACTTCAATACAACTCGTGGTGGAGGGTATAACAAGTTTGGCCCGGCTGAACTTAACGCCGTTCTTACATGTTCTTTTTATTAATTTCGCGTTTTTACATATGAAAAAGGAAGGCCGAAGCTTCCCACACAACCACCAAATTATGGGTCAGGTTTCCCGGTTACCTGAAGGCTGAGGGTATAATAGGCAATATTTTTTTTAATTATTTTCTGACATTTGCAAGTGCTCAATTCTGTTTCTATGAAAATGTGAAATGAAAACTTTTATAAAGGAGAAAACTGTCAAACGAAAAAAATTATAAAGAAAATATTTTTCATTTCAAATTTTCATAGAACAAGAATCCAGCCCCTGGTAACCCCTTAAACATAAAAACTTCAAATGCTCTTTATTTATAGTCCTGAAACATAAAACATCTGTGAATGTTACACAAACAAAAATTATGCTTTTTTTGGAAACATGCAACCTTCTAAAAACATTCGACTAATGATGTATTGATGATATCAAAATATAGATTTTCATATTTCTCCCCAAAGAGGATGGCAGAATAATGTGATTTCACATTTTCAATTTCACAAAACTGTTATGGAAAACTTACGTATGTTTGAATGTTTGAACATATTTTTGGCACAACTGCCTTTAAGTATAGCATATATACGACCAACAATGTTGGCTACAACATGTGTTATTTTAGGCGGAAATTGAATTTTTATTAAAGGAAAACAGTTTCTTTAAGATTATTTATATTCCTCTTGTATTTGCTGGATGCTCCATATTTTTTTGGTCGTTTCTTTGGAAAAATTGTTTTTGTTATTTTGCCCTATTGCTGATTGAATTTCCGTTTAGTTTGGTAATATTATTTTTCTTTTTTTTTACATGTGTGTTTTCAAAATAAAAAGGAGTAAAGTTTTTATTGATTTCATTTCTTTTTCTTTCTCTCTTCTTCCTAAAAATTGTGGTTATTGGAAGTCTATAAAAATTTTTGGAAGACTTCTAAGGCAATAGGAATTTTTTAAAGATAGGAATTATTTTCCACTTTAGAGTTGTTATGAAAAAACTATTTCCACGAGTATCCCTCGTCCCTCCATTATATGGGACGCCGATTTTATAACCAGAGTTGAACTGCGGTTTGAATTTTGTTTGACACCTCTCTTAAACAAATATTGAGGAAATTTCTTGACTTAGATGTTTATTCACCGCAGATATATGTGACATTTTCAAGTCAGACAACCAAATCAATGAAACAAATACCCATCAAAGGCTTATTCTCAAAATATTTTTTTCGCGACAACATATAATCAAAATAATTTTTTAATGGTGCCAAAACCCTCAGCTTAAATTGTTGAGTATTCTTCAGCATTTTAAAACGTGTTTTTATATACGCCACGGTGCGCTCAGTAATATGAGAACAAAACTCCCAAGTTGCCTTGGGGATGATAATGGGAATTATATGTATGTAACAGAGCTCTTATATATAACTGTTTGACTAGACTAGTAAATCAAAAATTTGTTATTCCAGTGTGGAAAAACCTTAAACCAGCTGCTCTAATCTACAACAACACAAACGACCGTTTCCAACTTATTCCCCAGTCGTCGTCTTCGGGTTATGTAGCTGCCCCGCAATCTCCCCAACAGCAGTACCAGCCGCAGTCTTCAACACCGCGTACCGGAAAATGTAATATTCCTGCAGTTCAAGTGCAATTGTTTTCGTGGCAATATCAATGGGATTATGAATTTAAAATAGCCGAGGCGATTCAAGAAACAAAGCTGAACAACACCTGCAGTCTTCGGAGTTGTGATGGATGCTTCGTATGGATCGTGCGAAAAGTGGAGATGGTGGCAGCCATCCTATTGCAGCAGTTTGCCCAGTACAGAACTAACTCGAGTGAGCTCGACTGTAGTGAACCATATTTGGAGTGTGTGGGGGTAGCGGTAAAGTGTAAATGTGTATGTCCTGACAATTAATTGCGATGTCCAGCTTTATTCGCCTGACATAAGGCAACTGTTGAAAAATGATAACTGGATGGTCCTAGGAGATTTTACAGCACATAACTAGTTATGGCATTCAATCCTAGGAAATTACCAGATATCTCCACATTTTGCTCCATGAACGTGAACACAGCCACCTGGAGGAGGATGCCATAGTTCTACTTACATATCCGTCATGTAACCTGGTCTGACGAATGACGTAACTTGGCAACCCATCATTTCCTTGTGTGGAACCTTCACCCTATCCTCATCAACATCAGTAGACTACGGGAATTCATAATCTCTGAGCGCTGTACTTTCTTTATTCATTTGGAAAGTCAGTTGGCAAGAATTCAGAGAATTCACCAACCTACGCGTTGCAACGCTTCAGAGAACTGCACAAGGATTCATAGAATTCCCCAATCAACGCTTCAGAGAACTGCCCAATCCCTCTGTTGTTCAGGTAACAGAGAGGAGTTTCCGGGACATCATCACTGCTGCAGCCGCCCGCCATATTACTGCTGGTCGCATACCTGAAATAAGACCTAATTTTCCAGCAGAGGCGACGGAATATATCGCCTGACATATCCATAGTGTCACCTGGTATGACAAATGACAAGACTTAGTGACCCGCAATTTTTCTTGTGTTACACCATTTTCCTATCTTCATCAAAATCAATAGACCAAACGACTTCATAACCTCTGAACGCCATACTTTCATTAACCATTGGGAAACCCAAGGATTCAAAAACGAACCCTTTATCCATGGGGAAAGCCTATTAGCAAGGATTCATAGAATTCACCAACCAACGCTTCAGAGAACTGCCCAATCCCTCTGATGTTCAGGAAGCAAAGAAGAATTTCCGAGACATGATCACTGCTGCAGCCGCTGGCCCTATTCCTGCTGGTCGCAACCTGAAAAAAGACCAAATTTCCCTGCAGAGGCTACGGAACATATTGTCTGACATATCCATAGTATCATTTGGTCTGCCATTTCCCATGAATGAGACCATTTCCCTATCCTCAACAACATAAATAGACGTCATAACTACTGAACCCCGCACTTTCATTAACCATTGGGAAACTCAAGGATTCAAAGAATTATCCAATCAACGCTTCAGAGCACTGCCAAATCCCTCTGATATAATCACTGCTGCAGCCGCACAACTTATGATGGGTGATGGTTCAGATGTAATCCGAGGCGCAAAATCATTCAAAACACTTGGACCGGACGGAAATTCAATGGTAAAGCAGCTAGATGAACCAGGAGTCGAGTATCTGAACAAGATCGCCAGCCTATCATTAGCCACCCTAATAGTATCCGAAGTCTGGAAAATGGGCAGAATGGTTCCGTTACAGAACCAAGGCATATATAGCAGCAAAGCGGCACCATACAAGCCGATCTCACTTTTGTCACCAGTAGAAAAGAGGCGGTACATTTCCCAAGCTTCAGAGCATGTTATTCAGTTGCGAATCATCAACACGGGTTCCTGACCAAGCATAGTACCACAAGAGCAATGTTCGCCACTTTCTCCTATATTTGCCAAGGTCTCGGGCAGAAATGACCTTGCCACAGAACAGCTTAGATCTGACTAGAACCTTTGATACTACCCTCCGACCTAGTTTGAAGCCTTATGTCACCAATTATATGTGTTGTCGCCAGCCATACGTAGAGTTCAGAAACAAGAAGTCACAACCCCTTAGAGTAAAACAGTGAATTCCCACCTGAACAATTTCACGCCTTGCCGACGTCATAGAGATGTGTTTACGCTCATGGCGCCAGGTCCCACAGATGACAACATTTTTATCAGACTAAACTATTTACCTCTATCCTACCTATCTCATTGATTTTGTTGAGGTTTTCCTAGCGAGGAATAAAAAAATATCCGCCACTAAATCACCGACCACTAACTCCCATAAAGTTCTGGGGGTGACATTCGAGATTATACAAGTTGTCACGCATGCCACAGCTAACTGCGATAAGATGAGAAATACGAAGAAGGTCCACAAATCCATAGCTGGCAGCACTTGGGGAGCATATAAAGAAACCTTTGTAACCACATACAACGCACAGACTTGCCAGAATGCACTGAGAACAGCAATTTTTTTGAATGCTAGAGTGATTACAACAGACGAACGAAGAGGCGGACTTGAATAAAAAACCAAAAAGTTAAAACAAACAATTGCACAGCTCCTCTATTTTTCAACCGATTTCATTAGTTTTTTACCGTTTTCGGAAGCTAATTTATTTTCCTTGTTGATGAAAATAAATAATTATACTGTGTTGTATCTTCTAAGCAGCCTAGCGCACGATAAAAATAATTTTCCCGTTTTCTTGGTCCGGTTTTTTACACTTCAACCACTACAACTTAGTCATTTGTTAACCGATTTAAACAAACAAACAATAGCTTATTCGAAAGATATTATTCACCCCTTTAAAAGGGAAAAGGATCAATAGAAATCCGTTGTGAAAAAAGGAGATATGCCCGTTTAAATGGAAAATGTAAGAAAAGCAGATTTTCATACCTTACCCTTGGAAAACAATAAAACGACGTGACCTAACGAACCAAAGTATTTTCGTTGTCCATGGACCCCAACACGATAAAATTTTGTAACAGAACGCGTGAATATTTTTCTGGCCAACTTTTGTAGCACAGTATAAATTATCGATATTTGCCCCAACATTTGGGCAGTCTCAAGGCCAAAACTGCCTGAAGGAGCATTCCAATACTTTTGCGATTTACAAGAGAGTTCTTAATTATTGTGTTGGCTACAATTTTGATCTTTTTGTTGGATCGCAAATCTCAATAGTTTGGCTGTTATATGCCAAAATATCCATAAAACGTCAATAAAAAACTTCAAGTCAAAATCGGGAGGCTCGATTTTCACCCGCAGACATATGGTCTAGTGGATTTTTTTGCTCAGTCCAATACCATGAATCAGAAACGCGAAGGGCCCATTAAGGTTTTTTCCTTCCACACAAATCGAAGCGGCTTAATACGTACATATAGTGGCTGCTATAACACCATCGACCCTTTCAACCAATCACCTGTTTATGGGTTTCCATTTTGCTGAGGAAGTTTTCTAACAAAATTCTACTTAGATACTATCAGTTCAATCCCAGGAACCAGAAACCCGAAGGGCCCATTAAGTTGTATCCTTCCACACAAATCGCCCCGACCTAATACGTACATATAGTGGCTGCTACAACACCATCGCCCCTTTCAACCAATCACCTTTCTATGGATTTCCCTATTGCTGAAGAAGTTTTCTAACAAAATTTCTACTTCGACATTATGTGGCCATTTGCTTCCTTGTTATGGCATCGAAAACAACTCCCATTTCTCTTTTCAAAAGAAATCAATTTTTTGTATCCTTTCAAATAGATTTAATGTTGTGCAACTTTTGGAGCACTCATTCTCCTACCCTATGTTTCTTAATTGGTCTCCTCCCACACACCATCTCTTCACCAAAACTTTGAATAAAACATAGCAAAGATTTGTTGTTATATTCGTTTCGTCTTCTTTATCACTAAAGCAACATTGGAAGAAAATTGGCATCATTGGCATGCGGGTAATTAAATTTTCCCTCTAATTGTTAACATGTTCGGTATTTGTTTTACAAGAACATAAACAGAACGCAGAAAACACACACATGCACACATACTCATCACTGAAGTATTGGCAACAAATAGAAACTTTTCAATACAAAAGTTTTCTTTTGCGTTTGCTGTTTTTCTCCTTAGCTATGTGTTTTTTCTTTCTTTCTTATATTTATCTAGGAGATAAATATAATTGCTGTATGTCTGTCTTCCACTTTGAATGTTTTGTTGATGTTTGGTGTGTATGTATTGTTATACAACAAAACTCAATAACATTATTGGCAAAGTATTTTTATTGTAATCGGATTAAATGTTATTTCTCTCTTGTTTTCTGGCATAGATAAGAACAAAGTTTGTTTTTACGAATATCTGATTAAGGTCTTTTCAAAAGCATACCAAAGCCAGTTTTTGCAGATATTATTTCAAAAGAAAGTACGAAATGTAGTCTATTTAGAGAATTATCCCATGAATATTAGAAATGCTAAGTATCGATGACTATTTCGGTTTTACAGAACTTGTTGAAGCAAAAAGTCGGGTTTATGCAAATGGAGTGAGGTAAAATCGATTAATGTCTTACGTACCAAAATAAGGAAAAAAACTATAAAAGATCAATGCGGAGCTACATAACTAGACTTAAGTGAAAGTTTCCAGGAATATTTTTCATAATTAAGAGTTTGACAAGCTAGTCTATACCTATTCTTAGGTGATTTTTGTAGTTTCTATTTGAATGTTTACATCTGTGTACGTTAACCTGTGTTAAAGAAGTTTTGTGACCACTGGGAAACTCAAATGTCAAATTACAGGTAGTTCGCTTAACAAATGTATCTAAAATACTGAAATTACCTAAAATCGGGAGGAACTGTTCGTTATATGGGTGATATACCAAAATAACATTATTGGCAAAGTATGTCAAATTCAGTCGGAAAATGTAACTAAAACCCTCAAAACACCGAAAATTGGAAGGTACTGTTATATGGAGTATATACCTAAACAATAACAATTTTTGGTGGAAAAGTTTCGTGGCTGCAGGGAACATCTAATGTCAAGTTAAGAGTAGTTCAGTCTAAAAATGTACGCAAAATGCTCAAAATACCGAAAATCGGAAGGTAATGTTAAATGAGGGCTATTACAAAACATGTACTTATGTTGACAATTTTTAGTGGAGAATAGGGTTTTGGTTAGGGAAATCCCGCATCGGGAATTCCCGGGAATTCTCGTTTTTTGGCTACGGGATTTTCCCAGGAAACAAAATCATATAACCCGGGAAAACGGGAAATACCCATTTACATTTAGGACTACTGATATTGAATGAATAAACTATCTAATAAGTAAAGAACCTATGATATGCTTGTCTCTTTTATACAATATAATCAGATTCGATTCGATTTTAGAGAATCAGGAAATGACAAAAGATTTAGAAATAACTTTTTTTTTTTTTTTAATCCACAAAAATTTATTTCAGGGAAAAATTGTAGTCCAAAAACTTGGACTATAACGAAATAATCAGTGTGGGCAGAATCTGGACAATGGCTAATGGCAAATTCGTAATACAATCCAATCCATGCATTTTTCCATTATTTTTTCATTTTTACTCGAAAGAGCGAAAACGTGTTAGGTATTTTTCGGAACGGAACTCTCTGAAAAACTTGTCCTGGGTTTCTAACAAGTGCATTTCATATATGTATGTATCTATGGGAAGATGGAAAAATCACGAAAACATTGATCTACCCTCGTATCTTAAAATTTCTTGGGAAATCCAGGATAACCGGGAATGCGGATTTTGTAATTCCCGTTTCCCGGGAATGATAAAAACCGGGAAAACCCAAAACCCCAGTGGAGAAGTTTCGTGACTGCAGTGAATCTCAAAGGTCAATTTAATGGTAGTTCAGTTCAATAAATGTAATTAAAATCCTCACAATACCGAAAATCGGGAGGTACCGTAATATGGGGGATATACCTAAACATTCACCTACATATGTTGACAATTGTTGTGACCCTTAAAAAAACTCAAATGTTAAATTACAGTTAGTTCAGTTAAAAAATTTAGCTAAAATCCTCAAGTTAAAAATTGTATCTAACATCCTCAAAATACCGAAAATCGCTAGGTACCGTTATATGGGGGCTATACCTAAACATGGCCTCTATTGACAATTTTTGGTAAAGAAGTCTTGTGACCCCTAGGAACCTTAAATGTCAAATTACAGCTGGTTCGCTTGAATATTGTATCTAAAATCCTCAAAATACCTAAAATCAAGAGGCACCGTAATATCGGAGTTACACCTAAACATGGACCTATGTTCACAATTTTTGGTTGAAAATTGTTGTGACCCCTAAGAATCTCAAATGTCAAATTACAGTTAGTTCAGTATTGTAGCTAAAATCCTCAAATCAAAACTTCTATCTAAAATCCTCAAAATACCGAAAATCGGTAGGTACCCTTATATGGGGGCTATACCTAAACATGGGACTGTGTTGGCAATTTTTGGTAAAGAAGTGTTGTTACTCCTTAAATGCCAAATTACAACTGGTTCGCTTGAAAATTGTATCTAAAATCCTCAAAATACCGAAAATCGAGAGGTACCGTAATATAGGGGTTATACCTAAACATGGACCTATGTTGAAAATTTTTAGTGGAAAATTGTTGTGACCCCTAAGAAACTCACATGTCAAATTAAAGTTAGTTAATTTTTGTAGGTAAAATCCTCAAATCAAAAATTGTATCTATGGGGGCTATACCTTAACAAGGGCCTCTGTTGACAATTTTTGGTAATAAAGTGTTGTGACACCCAAGAACCTTAAATCCTCAAAATACCGAAAATTGGGTGGTACAGTTATATGGGAACTATACAGCGTTGCCGACAGTTCTTTCACGGAAATCGTCAAAAAATCGTTAAATCGTCAATAAAATTTGGAAAATCGTCAACATAGTCCAAAACCAGGATTGGTTACCGCTTCATGTCAATTTTTCGCTTATAGTTATGACAATGAGACTAACTACATAAGATATACAACCCACAGCAGTAAAGCTAATTTAAACTCACTTAAATACCGTCATAAAAAGCTTTCACCAGATGAGAGTTTCCCCTACGGCTATCGAGTTTGCAGCAATGCAGCAAGGTAAATACGCTGCCAGTTTTGGATGACAGCGTTGTTCAAATATCGCCTGATTGACTGTGTGACCGTCCCTGTCTTTCGGTCATGACTGACTTCTTAAAGAGCGCAGAAAGCTGGACTTCTACATGTTTCACAACGAGATATAAGATTTTCATCCATTAACAATCCTAGACGAAAATTGTCTACTGATAAAATTTTAATGTGAGGTAAAAAAGCTCAAACTACCTGTATTTCAGATATGTAGCAGAATATAGCCAAACTGGCTGGAAATTGCTAAGAACATTAGCAAAGCTCTTAAAATCGAGTTTGCAGCATTGTTTTCTTTAAATTTTTTCGTTAAATTTTGGTTCAAATATAGTTATCCTGTTTTATTTCATGCATTTTGGCCTAACGCGAAAAATCGTCATTTCAGGGCATAAAATCGTCAAATCGTCATTTTCCAATTTTGGGCTAAAAAATCGTCAAATTCGGCAACACTGGAGCTATACCAAACATGGGACAATATAGTCCATCTACGAACTTGAAAAATATACTAAGGTGCAAAAATATAGCGCTCTAGCTGGATTTTTGCGGACGCTACAGTGATTACAATCGACTCAGAATATAATCAAGAATATATGTATGGGGATTTCTGACTGAAGTCGGAAACTTTTTAAAAAATTGGGGTTTGATTTCCTTTATTTTTGTTGTGGTGTTTTTTCAGTTTTTTTTGTGACTAACGGTTCAAGATTTATCGCTCCTTGAAAAAGTAGAATTCGGTAGGAATTATATGCAAAGAAATACTCATAACATCTTTAGTATTGGTCCACCTAGAAAATATTTTTTGTGTATTTTATCAGCTATCTAATAAAAAAAATAAAAACAAATTTTGCAGGGTTGGCTTGGGTGCGATTTTGGCGATTTAATATTTAAAACCAATTTTTATTAATGATTGTACTATTCGATTTGCATGAATTTTTTTGTATTAAACTACGATTATTAACAAAAATATTAAGTCCTATTTGTTAGTGGGATTGGAATAATTACTTTTTTTCTTTCAAAAATTGTCAATTAAATTTTTATACCCTCCACCATTATATGGAGGGTATAATTAAATTTGTCATTCCGTTTGTAACACATCGAAATATTCATTGGAGACTCTATAAATACATATATATTCATGATCAGGGTAAAATGCTAAGTCGAAATAACCATGTCCGTCTGTCCATCCGTCTGTTGAAATCAAGATACAGCTCGCAATTTTTAAGATAGAGATTTGTAATTTGGTATAGAAGTTTCCATTACTCCTAGGATGTTCAGCATTGCAAATGGGCTATATCGGTCCACGTTCTGATATAGCCCCCATAGAACGATACCACCCGATTTTCGGAATTTTGAAGGTTTTAGCTTCATTATCACTCCAAAATGACTGAAATTTGGTACTTAGTCTTCGTTGGAGGTATAAAACTTTTCCCCAGAAGTTTGTTGTTATGGGCCAACGCCTTCATATAGCCCCCATAGCACGGTACCTCCTGATTTTCGGTATTTTGAAGGTTGTGGCCACAATAATGCACCGAAATGGCTGAAATTATGTATTAAGTCTTTAATTGGGGGTATAAAGGCCTAGGTACATAAGCTGCCTTGCCTGCTTGCTTCTGATAAAAGAATACAAAAGAAAAGGGCAATCCAGTTCGAAATTTGCTCGGCCTTCTTTGTTCTTTTATTTGTATTATGTCAGAAATAAAGCAGGAAAGCAAGGCAAAGCAGCTTATGTACCCAGGCCTTTAAACTTTCCCCAAGAAAGTTGTCGGTACAGGTCAACGCCTTAGTATAGCCCCCATAGAACTGTAACTCCCAATTTTCGGTATTTTGAAGGTTGTCGCCTCAATATTCCACAAAAATGGCTGGTATTTAGTCTTTGTTCGAGGTAAAAGCCTTTCTGACTGAAATTCGTCGGTATAGGTCCATGTTTCGATATAGCCCCCATAGAACGGTTCCTCCCGATTTTCGTAATTCTGAAGGTTGTGTGAAGGTGTGTTAATTAGTCTTCCATGGGGTTATAAAATATTCCAAAAGAGAATTACCAATATAGGTCAGCGGGTTCATATGTCCCCTATAGAAGCGAATGTCTTGATTTTCAGTATTTTGCAGACATTTGTAGGTATAGACCGACGTTTTGATATAGCCCCCATAAAACGGTATCTTCCGAATTTAGGTATTTTGAAGGTTAACCACATTGTTTAACCGAAGTTGCTGAAATTTGGTGTTTAGCCTTCTTCATAAACGAATAGAAACTAATTGTTCCATTTTACTTCAATACAACTCGTGGTGGTATAACATGTTCGTGGTATAACAAGTTCGGGCTGGCCGAACTTAACGCTGTTCTTACTTGTTTCCTTAATAACAGTGTGAAACATTTGTTATTTTACGAAAACATAAAAAAACACTTTTTAATATTTATTTTGTTGTTTTATCTTAAAAAGTGCGTAATTTTTCGATTTTGAAAATGTTTTATTATTGTACCAACATTAGTGGGTGGGTATTACTAAATGAAAGTTTTTGTTGCACCCGCGATAGGTTTAGCCGTTGCATATTTCCAATTCAAGTCCTCTTTCGTATTTAAATAATCATCTTCTGAAGAAAATATCACTTTAATATTTGATAGATTATTCGGCTCGGATGCCCAATCATACATATAATTCCAGAGCTGTAGTTATTTGATAATCAATTTAGTAAGTTTATTGTCCGGCTGATACAATAATAACTAATTCATTTAAAAAATTCCTACATAATAAATTAATAAACCAAAAATTTAGAATTTTATTTATTTTTTATATTTTTTATATTTTTGTTACAATAACAAATTTTTCACACCAATATAAAGGAAAAGTTTGAAAAAATTACAAAATTAAAAATTATTCGAATTCCAATACCAAATAGTCCTTAAAATTTTTGTAATTAATCTTAAGTTAATAGAAAAAAATCAAGAAAATCGAAGAGTGCAACCATTGATAAAAATTGACTGTAGATATTAAATAGTGAAAATTGCAACCAAGCCCATTGTGCAATTTTTTTCTATTTTTTATTAGATAGCTGATAAAAACAAAAAATACAAAAAAAGTTTTTTTTTATTTGGACTAACATTAAAGAATTTATTAGTATTTCTTTGCATATAGCTTTTACAGAGGTATGCACACCCGCCTTGCACGCTGAAAGCCGTGGGTTCGATTCCCCGGCCAGGCAACACCAAATTTTCAACGGTGGTAAAATACCCCTCAGTTATGTAGGCGCATTCTCTACAAGTGGTGTCTTAAGTAGAGCTGGCAAACTCTCGATATTCCCAACATTAGATATTTCCGATATTACATTTAAAAAACCGATAGCTAACGATAATATCGTTACCTTGTCATCACCATTAATTTGGAAATAAAAATGGCGGAAATGTCCATGCGTTTGTTCACATTTTACATAAGTACTCCACAGAAATATGAAGGAGCAAAAAAAATGCTTTTATTTAATACAAAGACACAAAAAATACAATAAAATAAAATACTTATCCGAAAAATATGTACGTGTGACTACGGGCATACATTCTCACATCGACAAAACGGAAAAGCCACTTGTTCGCTCCATCGAAGCCTTGACCTGCAAGCTCTGCTTGTAAGATCATGTGGCCCGTTTTTATACGCCTTTTTAGCACAATGGTCGTATCTCGATACGTTTAACTATACCTATGTAGTTGTATGTCGAACACACACTCTGCCTTTTCTGCTTGCGCAAGTACCCAGGCTTCGGAACCGTACATTAGAAGGGTAGTATCAGTGTTTTGAGAACGTTGTTCTGTAGAATGTTGCTTTTGTTTGACGAGATGTGGCTTTGTTTTGAAACTGGTTACTTTCGCCAAAGTAGCATATGTTGGTCAATGCTACCTTAAAATTAGAGGAACCAACTTCCACTGCTGGTCATAGCTCTCCATCAACATGGTCTTTTCGCCGTTTACAGCAAGACCCACTTTAGCAGATTCTCCTTCGACCTTCTTTAAGGTAGCGGTTAATTATTCTACTGATCGGCCCATGATGTCCATATGGTGAAAATCAAAATCGACAAAATCAAAAATCACTTTTTGCAAAAGTGTCCGATTTCACTCAGACATCCCCATACACACTATAAGGGTCTGAGACAAATACTTCGTTGTGTTACCACCCTCTTATGGTGTAGGGTGTAAAAACGATATTCTAAATTGAAAAAGAAAAGCAACAAATAGAGAGGAGTGGAAATCTATTCTCAGTTCGGTTTATAAGTAAAATGTTTTGTAAAGGGTCACCTAAGTAAATAAATAGTCGGCGTAATTAGTTCTGCTTAATTATCAACAAAAACATCAATTGGCATATATCAATTCTACAACCTTTGGCAATTGATTTCCTTTTATGTTTTGATTAGTAGGATAGCCCAAACTCTTGACCCGTTTTGACGTTCTTTCATAATTAGATACTAAATGAATCATTCTATTTGTCAACTAAGGCAACTTTCAAAAACCAAATGTCTTGCCAAATCAGCTACCATCCAACAGCAGAACCATCATCAAACAAATATATTACACAAAGGCCACAACTTAACAAGGATAATTATAAGCTCATGACCGCAACGGAAAGGGAAACGGAAGTGTGTTGATGAACAATCTCAATGGCATACAAAAAAGAAAACCTATTTTTCCATCAACAAAACCAAATGAAATGAGAAAGATTTTATTTTATGGAATTAAATAACAGACATCAAAGAACAATGATGACCACTTCAAATGAAATGGCGCTCTAACAGAAAGGAAAGAAAACACAGAACGAAAGAGGGTCAAGTGGACTACAACACCTTTCACCACTCAAAGTCAAATGCTAAAAATCAAATCAAAAGGAAAAAATCTCTAAAATCCTATATAAAAAAAGGAAGCCAGTTATTATTTTATAAAAAAAGAAATTCAGGTTGAACAAAAAAAAAACGAAATTTTATCGTCTGGCAATGACACTTTAATGTCTAACCACGTTAAAGGATAACGAAAAAAGCCCCCCTAGTTATTTTTTATCTACCATAGTTAAGTTGATGTTACAAAGTAGAGAACTGTAGCAAACCTGCCCGTATTCATTGGACTTTCTTTATTTTAACCATCATTAACAATATTTGCCAGCTATGCGGTGGCTATACTCAGTTTTTTTCTCTCTCTTTATTTCTTTTTGTATCCGGCAACATCATCATCAGACATGGCAATTTCTAACCACAATGGCAATGGTTATGGTATTGTTAAAGCCAGTGGTTAAAGAGGTAGTCCACATTACCACCAATGTGATTTTGCTCCATTTACAATCCACTATTTCAATTGTAAGACAGCAAGGGCTACAACAACAATGCTTGCAACAGGAATGAGACCACCAGAAAAGCGAGCGAAGTAAAGAGTGAAACAAAGAAATAGAAAACATTTCCAGCATCATTATAATTATTATGTTCATTATGGTTGTTAAAAATGCTCTACAACGCGTTTAACAACATCTTTCGTTTCAATGTGTCGCTCGCTGCATGAGTTCCTGTATACAACCAACCAACTATCTGAGAGAGATGAGAAATTCCGTATAGACAATGGCGTAATTGCAAGGAAAACTGTTGGTATGATAAAAGATACAGGAAGGCATACAATTTTAGAAGAAGCGAACTGGCATGTGGTCAACCATTGGGTGGTGAGAGGATGATGCTTCCAAAGAACGGCCCTGATCGGTTTTAAGATGACATAATCGAGAAAGTATATTGGTTCCATATCAAAGGGGTACTGACCCGTGGTGTCAGTTACGGTTAAAAAGTACGTTTTCAGGACTAAGATCTCGAATCTGCTCCTGGAATGTCTAGATTCTTTATAGATAAGGTGCAGTTAGCGTACTGATGAATACTCCTACACTTTAAAAATTACAAAGTCGAAATAACTGTCTTAAAAGAAGTGGAAAGAAAAAGCCAGCACAACATCTAAAGGCGACATTGCGGCGACCTGACATAACGTCCAATGGCGATAAGGCCCCCAAATGATTTTGACATTAATTGTCCAGGTCAATGGCACAACAATTACGACAACTAATAACCATACAATAATCAAGACGTTCAATAGGTCGCTATGTGGCAAACTATGTGGCGCCAGTGGGGAAACGCTGAACAGTCTAAACACCACCCTTCAAACAGCAACATGGGTTATTTACATGGTGATATTAAGACTCTTCCCGTACGTCAGCATAACATGATTTCGTTGCAGAATCTGTTGCCGTGGTAGTCATATTAATCATATGCTGGGAATAGGACCTCACCAATCAGACATTCCACGGTACATATCCAGTGGTACTATGAGTTACCTCCTAATCACCATACTGTGTTTAGAACCTTCCCAACTCAGGCGTGCCAGGGTGGATCTTCATGATTTAGAGAGAGAGAGAGATCCCTGGGAATAATTCTGTATAGGAAACTTGAATGGAAAGATAATTTCCAGCAAAGCACTAAGAAGGCCCACAAACGTTGATCAACCTGTAGGAGGGCTATAGACTCAAAATGGGATTTATTCCTAAGATGATACACTGGTTATACAGAAACATTCCTAACATGCAGCTGTAGTATGGTGAACGCCTTTTTACAGAATTGCTGTAATGTGAAAATAGTTGTAGAAGACTACATTAGATGCTTTAGAGACAATTTGATTTGTCAATCCCATTGAAATTCAGGTAAAGTACGAAGCAGTTACCGATCGAAATAGACCACCAAAACATACTACGGGTTTCAATGGTTGAGTTAATGCACCATATCGTATCAAACCGAAAAAACGTAAAGTTGTTTTGTGTGAAGTTGTAATACTGGAGCGATATACGTGGATGTATGGATTCCTAGCGCCATAGTTTGGCATTCAGCTTTCTTAGTGGTCAAAAAACTTCTGCACTAAAAATTGGGCCTAAGGCCAATGGTTTTAGATATTGTAAAGTTTTTACCATTTAGGCTGCCCAGTGATCAGAACACTTCCACACAACAAATTATCGATATAAGTACTTTCGTACCAAAAAGAAAACTAATTATATTTTAGTTCAGAATATTTCATGGTGGAGGGGATAAAAAGTTCGGCCCGGTCGAAATTAACGCTTTTTTAATTGTTTTTACTAATATTTTATATTCATAATTGTAATACCAGTCCGTATAATTGTTTAATTAGAAAAAAAAATAACAATCATACGCACTGGAGTCCCAATGTTAAGAAATACTAAATATAAATATCATGTAAGAACGGCTTATATCTTCCACCACGAGTTGTATTGAAGTAGAATAGAAAAATTAGTTTCCGTCATGTCATGGCTTGGTCCTGGGAGAAGTTGAATGAGCTAAGTGAAGAATATAACGGGTGATAGTAGAATTATATTTTACGAAGAGAAATTTCCTAACCTCTTGGAAAATTAAATACCGAATTACTGATATTTTTGTATGAAAACAAGTGAAAAGTATCAGTCAGCTTTACCGAGAGAGATATACCCTCAGTCTGTGTGAACTGAAACTTTCATCTATGGACAATATAGAATTGTGTGAATTGAAACTTTCATCTATGGACAATATAGAATCGACAAAAATATATACATATTTGGAATAAAGCCCTAGGAGATCGATTTGGACCACTTTTATTGAAGTTAAACTAAATTTGGACAACATATTAGGAGATAAAAGTTTGGAGTGGTTGCTCCCTTCAATAGCCTCAATATCCCACTGAAAAAGCTGAAATTTGGTATTTAGTCTTCGTTTGTAGTTATAGGTTTACGCCTTCATATTGCCCCCATAGAATTGTATCTCCCTATTTTCGGTATTTTAAAGGTAGAGGCTTCAATATAAAACGTGGCCCCCAATTTTGAAGGTTGTGGCCTCAATATTCCACCGAAATAGCTGAAATTTGGTATTTAGTCTTCGTTGGGGGTTTAAAACTTTCCACCGGCAAGTAGTAAGCATGGGTCCACGCCTCACTATGTCGCGAGTTTATATTAACTGTAGCCAAAAATAGAAGGAGTTATCGTAGGTGCATCAATTTTGGTACACGTACCTATTATTGACAATCTCCAGGACAAACAATTGGGATGTTTGGTCCACGTTTTGATATAGCCGCCATAGACCCGTAATTCCAACCGAAATTACTGAAATTTGATACCGATTATCGGTATTTTGATGATTTTAGTCCCATTATTACGCAGAAATTGCTGAGATTTGGTATTTAGTCTTCGTTGGGGCTATAAAACTTTTACATTGAAATTTGTCTGCATAGGTCCACGCTTTCATATAGCCCCCATAGGACGGTACCTCCCGATTTTCGGAATTTTGGAGGTTTTAGCTTGATTATCACACCGAAATGGCTGAAAATTTTTACTAAGTCTTCGTTGGGGGCTAATAACTTTCCATCAGAAATCTGTCGGTATAGGTCCTCGTCTTCCTATAGCCCCATAGAACCGTTCCTCCCCATTTTCGTTATTTTGAATGTTGTGGCCTCAATATCTACCCGAAATGACTGAAATTTGGTGTTCAGTCTTCATGTTTTTAGGAGCTTATTGAATACATCAAACTCTTGTCTTTGTATATGAGAATTTTCTTGACCGATTAATGCTCAAAAAACGGCCCATTTTTGGCAAAAAATCGAATTTTGAATTTCGCTATTCACCATTTTTTTAAAAAAATTATATTTTTAAAAGTCTCTCGCTTTAAAGCAAGATTATCGCGTACTTAATAAGCTCACAAAAATATATGATGATCGGTTCATTCGTTTTCGCGCTATGGCCAACACCACAAAACGCTTTGTTAAAAAGGGAAGTAACCCCTGAAAAAGAGAAATAACATGTTCGTCTGCAGACCTCTGCAGCTGAAGCCTTTATTCGTTTGAAGTACTCACTTTTCACAACTCAAACAGCCAATAATATCGATATACAATTTTATAAATTTTTCCCACTGCACTAATTTTAAAATTTGGTTCACAAAATCGGTGAACTAAATGCCACAGACTTGGGTGGCTGTAAACACCATATGATCACTAGTTACTTCCAAACAAAATTAAATCCATGTTAATTACATCCAAAACAACTTTATAAATTCGTTTTAGAACGATAAATTATTTTACATATTAAAATTTTGTAGCATAATACAAGTCATTAATTTCAGTGAAATAAGGACAATAATACACATTTCCAACAATTATCGGATTTGAACCTTCACGTGGACAAAACTACTTGACAAATCAATACCATAATTCAAATTCCTTCAAATTGAAATGTTTACTATAAATTCTCTTCAATAAATTTGTATTCCGAAGTACTTGATTTTTACCATTTTTGGCCATGGTCGTGACACTGTGCGCCTTTAAATTGTCCCCATAGAACGGTACCTCCCGATTTTCGGTATTTTAAAGGTAGTGGCTTCAATATTCCACCGAAATGGCTGAAATGTGGTATTAAGTCTTCGTTGGTGGTATAAAACTTGCCACAAGAAAGGTCCACGCCATTATAGCCCCCGATTTTCAGTATTTTGAAGGTTATATCACAATAATCTATCGACTGGCTGAAATTTGGTATTTAGTCTACGTTGGAGGTAAAAACCTTTCCGAATGAAATTTGTCGGTATAGGTCCACTTTTCGATATAGCCCCCACAAAACGGTACCTCCCGGTTTTCTGAAGGTTGTGACGTCAATATACCACCGAAATGACTGAAATTTATTATTTAGTCTTACATGGGGTTATGAAATATTCCAGAAGAGAATTATCAGTATAGGTCTACGTCTTCCTACATCCCTCATAGAAGCATACCTCTTAATTTTCGGTGGTTTTTAGGTTTTAGCCACATTATCTTACAGAAATATGGGACATTTGGTATTTAGCCTCCTTTAAATCTAAAAACTTTTCGCCAGAAATTTGTCGGTATGGATCGACGTTTTGATATAGCCCCCATACAACGGTACCTCCAGAATTTCGGTATTTTGAAGGATAGCCGCTTTGTTTTACCGAAATTGTTGAGATTTGGTATTTAGTCTTCTTCATAAACGAAAGGAATCTAATTGTTTCATTTTACTTAAACACATCTCGTGGTGGAGCGTATAACAAGTTAGTCCCGGCCGAACTTAACGCCGTTCTAATTTGTTGTGATATTAAATGAGTATTTCGTGGTATTACAAACGGAATGACAAACTTGTTATACCCCCATCAATTGGTGAATGGGTATAAAAATTATAGAAACCTGTTGTTAAATTAAAAAGTTATGCCCATTTGAAGTTCAAATTCTAGGAAAACCTCTTCTTGCTCTAACCGTTACAAAATCACTTTATGAAGTAACCAAAAAGCCAAATGTATTTTCGTATTCCATTGACTACAACAAAGCCTGCCCCAGCATACTGCATATTCTTTTTCAAATTTTTTAAATCATATTTTAACTTTATAAGCACCCTTTGAGTGTTCTCTTCAAATTTTTAAATTTCAAAATTAAATGGAATCCTTTTTGTCTTAATATTCTCCCAAGTAAGTCTGTACAATGTTACATTTTCACTTGTATCCTTCAATGTCAGTATCCGTTATCATTTGTTACATGCTGCATGCTAGGATCTGCAGCAACAACACGATAAATATGTACATACATATGTATACATAAATAAACATACATACAAATATATGTATCTATAAAATTGTTACTATTGTGTGTCATCTACCATCATTTGTTGAATAAGTATAGCCCCCGGAAGCAACAGTGCGACAGTTACAAGAAAATGTCATGCCATGCCATGGTACATGCACAGGCACATACAAATTTACACAATACAGAAACGCAATGTACACAATTAAAACAAACAGGATATACCACCACATGAGGAGGATTCGTTGATGAGACAATACAAATGAAGATGGCGACAATGAAGAAAATGAATGTAAAGAGGATCCAAAGATGTGAAACATTATGGGCGATAACTACGTTTCGTCATTGCTCCAATTTTTTCATTTCAATTGTTTTTTCTTGTATTTCCAGCGATAACTGTGCTTGCCTTCATAGTTATGCCGTTTCTTAATTTTCTTTTTTTATTTTAGTCAAGCAAGACAAACCAAAAAGAAGAACACTAGTAGATAAATAACCATGCAGACGGAATGGAGTAAGAGTGTGCTACTTTCTAGAACACTGCATTGATTGCAACAGTGGTTAGAGATTTTAAATAAGTGCCCAGTAAACCAATCGTACCGACATCGTAACGAAATCGGAACAAAATTCTGACGATACGTCCGATATCGGATCCGAAATCGTAACGATATCTTAACGAAAGTTGTATGAAGTGGTTGACATAATTTCGGAACGAAATGTCTTAGCGACATCGGATCGATTTCTGTCCGATTTCGTAACGAAATCTGAAGAAAATCCTTGGGAAATTCGGAAAGGAAATTTCTTTCCGACATTCGTTCCGAAATCGGAAAGAAATCGGTACAAAATCTGAACTATTTCCTATCCGAAAAATTGTTTAGAAATCGGAACGAAATCTGAACGACTTTGCTTCCGAAATTGTTCAGACGTGTCGGACATCAGACATTTGGTTTGCTGGGTGGTTGGAGCCAAAGCATTTGCTTATGTATACGTTATTCACCTCGATATTTGGAGGCGGCTATATAAAACATGTCCAATAACACTGAACTACAAATAGAATATCACAACAATCTTTGACATTTTAGAAATCTTCCCCTAACTTTTCAAGACATAAGAGAACAACAGCAATAACTTATAAAACACTGTGCCACATTGACGCCGTCACTAACGCCATCATAATCATTATTATCATGATTTTGTGGCGTACAGCTGAATGTCGTTTATTTGTTGCTTTACCAAGATTATGATGAATGTGATGATCCCGTCACAGTAACAGCAGCAATACCAGCAAAATTGATTGTTTACTGTTGACTCTTGGCAAAAGATTGCCAGATGTTGGTTGTTTGCAGAGTGTTCGCTTCCTTCGTCTTGCTGACAACCCCACTCTATGCAATAATCATTCAACTGTTTGTCCCCTTAACAACAACAATCACTACACAGAATAATGATGAACTTATTTCTCTTGCATTATTTGCTATTATCTTCAAGAATTAATTTCAATCGATTTTCTTCAATCCCTCAACAAATAAATCTTTGTGGTTTTGCAAATTGTTTATGATGACTATTTTCTTGGAAATTATGCGAATGCTTAACGAAGCAATAAATTCGTTTAATAAAATAAATCACTTGCTCGATAAATCTAAAAATAGGATGAGGACCCTTAGTAGAAAGCAACATTTTAAGAGATTAGTTATTTTGACGAAGAAGATAATGCTTAACTTTTCCTTTTTTTCTCATCTATGATCAATGTAGTATCAGAATAGGGATACTTGAAATCGATTTCCCCTAATCGATTACTCGATTATTAGTCGTAAAATTTTTTAGAAGTCGTAGTCGATTGTTGACTGTGCGAAAACCGGATAATCGATTATTCTTAAACGACTTTCGAACAACTAAGAAAATATCAGTCAGCTGTACTGACGGAGATATACCTCAGCCATAGGCCAAAAAAAAAAAAAAAACAACAACAAAACCAAATCGTATATAAAATATTTTGATTTAGTATCATGCGTTTGCTTTAAAATCTGTAGGTACTGTAATGTGGGGCTATACCAAATCATTGACATATACCAAACATTTTTAGTAACCAAATTTCTTCATAAAGGACTCGAAATATTAAATTACGTAAAACTAAGTTTGGAAGAAATTTTTGAAAAAATTTCAGAGTTATCTTGCACAATAGCCATTTCAGTAGGCAGGGTTTTGGAGGTTTTGGGCCATTATCTCAGGAGGTATTGACTTACTCCGGAAAAAAATTGTACCGTTGTAAATGGGGTCGCTAGAACAACCTACTGAAAAAGAATCAAAACGATGCGAGGGGAGGTCTTAAACTTCACTTTTTCCTAATTTTGTGTGGGAGATACCCAATATAGTCCATATTCTAACCTGATACATGACTGTATGAAATAATACCATGTCCAAAGTCTACACTAATCGGAAACAATCTGCATGGAGCTTTTAGGCTAATATCTCAAAAAGTATGGAAATGTGCAAGGAAAAAATTGTATCGCCGTAAAGGGTGGTCTTAAATTCACTTTATCCAAATTTTATGTGGGATGCACCCGAAGGAGTGGACCGATTTAATCCATATTCAAGTCCGTTATATATCCGGAAGTAATAATACGATGTGCAAAGTTTGGACCAAATTCATTCCTCCCTTCAAGAGTTATCGTCCACACCATTTTACAGAAAAATGTTGAACTTTTGTGGGTGATGTTCCAGAGGGAATGGACCGATATGGCCCATCTTCGAACTTAAACTAAGTTTGGACAAAATATTACGATACCCGAAATTTGGTTCGCATCAGTTGATCCGTTCGACAGTTATCGAGCGCACCAGCCAGCCAGACGGACAGACAGACGGACGGACATGGCTAAATCGACTCCAAATTATCTAAAACGAATTTCGTCCAAACATACTTGGGGTCTAAAACCGTTATTTCGATCCGGCACATTCTTGGTCATATCAATGGGTATATCACAAATGTTGTCAAATATTCCATATTTCATTTCAAAAAATTGTTAAAATTTTTTTTTCGCGCTACTTGAAAGATTTTTTGTACGTAGGTTAAGAAACAAATTCCCAGTACGAATCCGCTCGCGAGCCAGATTTTTGTTGATGCGGACAAAAGATACGACGGTTTTATTTTCGTTTTAAAGAAAAAATTATTATAAAAACGTTAATTATTTTACCGCGAGCAATTGCTACTAAAAAGTTATCTGGAAGTAGCCTACTCAGTACTCGCGAAATGTATAATAAATTGATAAATTATTGAATGTAAGTCAACTTTTTTTTCAAAATAAAGGTCCATAGAAAAAAATATGTATGAAAGCAAAACTTCACGGTGAATCAAATGAGACTAAAATCATACAGATTGGTTTTATAGTTTCGTTGTCACAGCCAAAATAAACACATATTTTGGTTAACAAATAGTTTTTTGTTTGAAAAAAATGTTTTTTCACATTCATTATCTATATACATATATAAAAGAGCTTAGTGATGACTGAGTGAATGACTGACTGGCATATATATCATCGCCCAGACGAAACCGCTGAAGCTAGAAAGCTGAAATTTTGACTGTGCGTTGCTGTTGGTGTGTAGGCGTGAGATAAGGCTGGGTTTTTGGAAATTCGACCTAGAAGGGTACGAAAAGTACTAAAAGGTACTAAATACGGTACCCTTTGTATTAGGCAAACGGGTAGAGCTAGAATTCTGAAATTTGGAATGAGGGTAACTGATGGAGAGTTAGAAAGATGTACCAAAGGGTTTTGGGAAATTCGACCTCAAAGTGTACGAAAATGTCTAAAAGTTACAACATTTAGTACCAGTTGTATATTTTGAACGGATTTAGCTAGAAACTTTGAATTTGGTATGTAAATGAAGGTTGGGAAGTGGTGTTTATAAAAGGAAATGGTTTAGGAAATTCATACTCATGTGTACGAAAAGTACTTAATGGTACTAAATTTAGTACAATTTGGATTTGGGTGAAAGGAGAGAGCTGGAAACCTGAAATTTGGAACTAAGATTACTGACTGAGCATAGGATTAAGATATGGAGTTAGTTTTGGAAATTCGTACTTATGTGTATGAAAAGTACTAAATGGTACTAAATTTAGTACAATTTGGATTTGGGTGTACGGATAGAGTTCGAAACCTGAAATTTGGAATTAAGATTACTGTTGGAGTGTAGGATTGAGATAGGTTTGGAAGTTCGTACTTATGTGTATGAAAAGTACTAAATGGTACTAAATTTGGTACAATGGGGATTTGGGTGATCGGATAGAGCTGGAACCTCGAAATTTGGAATTGAGATTACTGGTGGAGTGTAGGATTGAGGTAGTTTTGAAAATTCGTACTTATAGGTACGAAAAGTACTAAATTTAGTACAATTTGGATTTGGGGATTGTATAAAGCTGGAAACCTGAAATTTGGAATTAAGATTACTATTGAAGTGTAGAATTGATATATGAGGGTGGTTTCGGAAATTCGTACTTATGTGTACGAAAAGTACTACATGGTACTAAATTTGGTACAATAGGGATTTGGGTGAACGGACAGAGCAGGAATCCTGAAATTTGGAATTGAGATTACTGTTGGAGTGTAGGTTTGGGATAGTTTTGAAAATTCGTACTTATGTGTATGAAAAGTACTAAATGGTACTAAATTTTGTACAGTGAGGATTTGGGTGAACGGAAAGAGCTGGAATCTCGAAATTTGGAATTGAGATTACTGGTGGAGTTTAGGATTGTGGAAGTTTTGGAAATTCGTACTTATGGGTACGAAGAGTACTAAATAGTATTAAATTTAGTACAGTTTGGATTTGGGTGAACGAACAGAGCTTGATTCTTCAAATTTGGACTGAGGGTCACTGATGAAAACAAAGAAAAACAAAGGGGTTTTTGGAAACTATGAGTGTACGAAAAGTACAAAATTTAGTGCTATTTGGATATGGGTGAACGGATAAAGCTGGAATCCTAATATTTGGAATTGATATTATTGTTGGAGTGTAGGACTAAGGTAGTTTTGGAAATTCGTATTTATGGATATGAAAAGTACTAAATGTGGTACAATTTGGATTTGGGTGACGGATAGCGATTGAGTCCTGAAATTTGAAATTAGGATTACTGTTGGAGTGTAGGACTGAGGTAGTTTGGGAAATTCGTAGTTATGGGTACGAAAAGTACTAAGTGGTACTACCTTTGGTACAATTTGGATTTGGGGGAACGGATAGAGCTGGAATCCTGGAATTTGGTCAGACTACTGTTGGAATTTAGGATTGAGATGGAGTTAGTTTTTGAAATTCGTACTTATGGGTACGAAATGTACCAAATAGTACTAAATGGTTCAATTTTGATTTGGAATCCTGTTATTTTGAATAAAGGTTACTGTTGAAGTGAAGGATTGAAGTAGTTTTGGAAAATCGTACTTATGGGTACGAAGAGTACTTATTGGTACTAATTTTGGTAAAATTTGTTATTGGCCGAACGGATAGAGGTGGAATCCTACAAATTTGAAATTAATATTACTGTTATTATTTGGTCTTAATGTCAGTGTAGGGTTGATATATGTGGTTGTCGAAACACGTACCATATGTATACGAAAATTACGAAATGACACTCAATTTGTTATTGGAGTCAGGGTGAATGTTGGTGTGTAGCGTTGGTATATGGAGGTGGTTTAAAAAATACGTGCATACCATAAATATACGAAAAGTACTAAATCCTTTTAAATTTGGTATCGGGTGTAGAGCTAAAATTGTACAATTTGTTCTTGGGAAGTGGCGTTGAAATAAGGAAATGATTTTGGAAGTTCGTATTTATGAGTACGAGCAGTACTAAATTTGGATTTGGGTGAACGGATAGAGCTGGAATCCTGAAATTTTGAATTAAGATTACTGAGTGTAGGATTGAGGTAGTTTGGGAAATTCGTACTTATGGGTACGGAAAGCACTAAATTTGGTACAATTTGGATTTAAGTAAACGGATAGAGGTGGAATTAGGAACTAAGATTACTGTTGGATTGTAGGATTGAGGAAATTTTGAAAAGTCGTACGTATGCGTACCAGATGTACTAAATGGTACTAAATATGGTACAATATGGATTTGGGTGAATGGATAGAGCTGGAATCCTGAAATTTGGAATTAATATTATTGTATAAATGTAGGATTCAGGTAGTTTCGGAAAGGCGTACTTATGGGTACGAAAAGTACTAAATGGTACTAAATTTGGTACAATTTGGATTAGGGTGAATTAATAGCGCTGGAATCCTGAAATTTGGAATTACGATTACAGTCGAAGAGTAGGACTCAGGTAGTTTTGAAAAATCAAACTTATGGGTACGAAAAGTACTAAATGGTACTAAATTTAGTACAATTTGGATTGTTCTAAATTTGGTACAATTTGGATTTGGTTTAACGGATAGAGCTGGAATCCTAACATTTGGAATTAAGATTTAACAGTAATTGAGGATTGAGGTAGTTTAGGAAAATCTTTCTTATAGGTACGGATAGTACGAAATGATACTAAGTTTGGTACAATTTGGAATTGGACGAACGGATACAGCTGGAATCTTGTATTTGGAATTACGATTATTGTAATTATTTTGTATTAATGTCAGTGTATGGTTGAGATCTGTCGTCGAAATACGTACAATAAGTATACGAAAAGTACTTAATGGTACTCAATTTGTTTTTGGGTGTAGGGACAGAGCTGAGTATTGCTGTGCGACGTTGATTTCGCTGTTAATGTGTAAGGGTGAGATACGGCTGATCTTTTTGAAAATCGAACTAAAGAGGATTCGAACAGTACTAAAATAAAAATAAATATTGATTAAAATTGGTATTAGTGCAACAAAATTTTCAGTATTTTCAATTTCCATATTAAATATCGTTTATTTGTTTTTTTTATATCCTTTCCTCATACGAAGTAGCGGGCATTTTGCTAGTGTAGTATACAATTTTGGAAAAATCTATAGGAATACTTCCTTCATTTTGCTTAAATCTCCCATTAAAATATACGGATTTTGCTTTATAGACATTCATATAAAAGCTTTCCTATTGAGGAAGATAATTGGGTTGCTGACGATATATCTCAAAGCTTCTGAAATGGAAATAGATGTCACATAACCCATTTTAATTTATATGCATTTTAAAATACGTGTAAATCGCGTAATTATCAAAATAATTTTGTCCGCATGTGATTTTTAGAGTTGTGCCAAAGGAACTATCTAGTTCACTTCGCAGTTCCAATGGCCCACATTTTTTCTTTGAACAAACTGCGTATACTTAACATCACACGTTATATTTCATGATGTTACTCATACGTTTTGGAACTAGTACAAGGAACTAGGAACTAGATTACCCAACTCTAGTGATTTTCATGTGCAGCAAGACCATATCTTTTAATTTGTATATATTATTCGAAATTAAATTTGGAGGCTAAGATGTAGCATCGGCTGCATCTTAGCACTAAAAACCCTATAAAATATCGCTAATTTCCGCATCCGATTTCAATGTCCAAAATGAGGGAAGGGGTTCCATGCGATGACGTGATTTCATGGCATCTTTTGCATTGGTTCAAACGAAGTCGTGAAAGATCCGATCTTTTCATCAGTATTTGAGCCCATGCAAAGGAAGTCGTGAAAGATTTGATCTTTTCACCAGCATTTGAACCCATTCCATCGATCCAATAGAGATGCATTTTGTGATCTTATTTATACACATTTTTCGAAATATATAAGATTAATTATTTACAATAGGCTTGATGTTGTCGGAGACTCGAAATCACAACCAACGTTGTTAAAACTCTCGTTGTAGCGATAATGTCATTGCAAAGAGTTGGTAAAAATGGCATTCCAAAGCATTGGTGGAAATGACATGCCAAAGCATTGGTAAAAATGACATGTCAAAGCATTGGTGTAAATGACATGCTTTGGATCCAAAAATGTATAGCATCTTTTGGGGTCCACGCTCATATAAAATTCATCGATGAAAATGCTAAAAAGATGACATGCCAGATCACTTGCACCCATGATTGAATGGCATCTTTGGCATCGTAACAGACGACGAATCTTGGATCTATGTATGTGCATGAACCCGAAACAAAATATCAATCGACCGTGACGGTCTTCGACGATGAGTCAAATCCCACTAATTTTTTTCATTTATGAAGCACTTAGAAGCAAATGTTCGCCTGTTTCTTCGGCTAAACTGAGCATGTGGCTACTATACAGCTTGAGGAACGTAGGATGGTTAATTCTGAGTGGTACCCTACAATTTATTTTTTTGGCTGAAATCTTCTGTGAAATTGGAAAAACGATCAAAGAAGACGAATCATTGTGCACCATGACAATGCCAGCCCTCACACATCGATTTAAACCAGCGCTTTTTGACCGGACAAAACGTGGAATTGTTGGGACATCCACCGTATAGCGACGAATTAGATCTCAACGACTTTATTTGATTCCCGCACATCATCAACGATTTTCACCGCCAGAAGATGCTACGGAAGCGTACAAAAAACATGTTTTAGAGGTGTATCAATCGGAGTGTAAAAAGTGCCGTTATATGGGGGCTATACCTACACATGGGCCTATGTTGACAATTTTTGGTGAAGAAATATTGGGACCCCTAAGAACCTCAAATGTCAAATTACAGCTAGTTCTGTTAAAATTAGTTACAAAAATCCTTTAAATACCGAAAATCGGGTATCAGGGCTATACCTAAAAATGGGCCAATGTTGACAATTTTTGTGAATAAGTGTTATGGCCCCTATGAACCTCAAATGTCAAATTACAGCTAGTTCAGTAACAAATTGCAGCTAAAATTCTCAAAATACCGAAAATCGGGAGGTACCGTTACATGGATGCTATACCTATACGTGGGCCTATGTTGAAATTTTTTTATGAAAAAGTGAACCTCATATGTAACATTACAGTTAGTCCATATTTACATTAAGCAATTTTCCTTGCGGCAATTGTCAGTTTGTTGATGAGGGAGGGTGTTGAGAGGCAAAGGGTTACCATATGCCTCACCTCTCTCTCCACCAAACTGACGGTTGCGGCAAGGATAATTGCCTAATATAAATATGGACTTGGTTCGGTTGAAAATTGTACCTAAAATCCTCAAAATACCGAAAATCGGGAGGTACCGTTACATGGGGGCTATACATAAACATGGGCCTATGTTGACAATTTTTGGTGAAGTAGTGTTGTGCCTCTAAGATCCTCAAATGTTCGGTTAAAATTTTTAGCTAAAATCCTCAAAATACCGAAAATCGGGAGGTACAGTTATATGGGGGCTATATCTATACATAGGCCTATGTTGACTATTTTTGGTAAAGTAATTTTGTGACTTCTTTGAATCTCAAATATTAAATTATAGCTAGTTCGGTTAAAAGTTGTAGCTAAAATCCTCAAAATACCGAAAATCGGGAGGTGCCGTTATATGTATGGGGGCTATACTTATACATGGACCTATGTTGACAGTTTTTGGTGAAGACGTGTTGTGACCCCTACCAACCTCAAATGTAATATTGCAGCTAGTTCGGTTGAAAATTGTAGCTAAAATCCTCAAAATACCGAAAATCGGTAGGTACCATTATATGGGAGCTATACCAATACGTGGGGCGATAAAGTCCATCTTCGAACTTGACCTGCCTATGGAAAAAGGAAATTCTGGTGCAAAAATATAGCGTTCTAGCTCAATTATTGCGGACGCTAGAGTGATTACAACAGACGGACATGGCTATTTCGGCTCAGAATTTTATCCTGAACAAGAACATATATACATATGTGCTTTATAGATTCACAAACGCTAATTTCAATACGTTACAAACGGAAAAACAAACTTCCTTCCATAATATCGTGGAGGATATAAAAAGTTATAAGTAGCCATCGAAATGTCCCAATTTTCTATTTATTTGAAACGTCAACATCAACGTGTGGGAATGAATGAATCAGGCATCAAGAACAAACGTATGCTATAGCCAATAAACTATACCATACAAGATTATTAAAAGATTTTTTTTTTTAATTTCTAAAAAAAACTATTTCAAAAAACTTACCTCAACAGCAAGCCATTTTCCGTGCCCTTTTCACAAAAGCACAGCGCAATCTAAAAATAATCAGAAAATAAAAATTTATGTTAGAGAGCAATATAATATATTGATAGAAGCAATAAAAAGTTTGTCTCTTTTCTGTAACACAATAACCTCACATGTTCACTTTTATAGGGGAAAACTTCACTACATGTTAATAAGAAATAGAGTCCAATGTAGCCGGGTTACAATTGTTTCGACAAGTTCCTATAACTACGAACGCAATACGAAAATTCACCCCTTGAAAAAAACACACACCCTTCAGTCGAGTAAACAATGTAACTAACATGGCATATGTATGTATGTAAAAATATGCAGCATGAAATGCAATATCAGCAATACTCAAAATTGTTTTCGTAGAAGAAGAATCCATATTCAACACATCCATTACCATTTTCAATTGTTTGTGTACCGAAATGGATTCACTTTTTATTATGGTTTTTGTTGATAGCTATAGCTTTATTTTTTCCCCAAATCTCCTACCCTTTGCCATAAACTGTTCAATAAACTGTTATCATGTATGCAAAAAATGTGGCAATGACGTAGACCTGTTATTCTTTTTTCAGGTCAATTTAAGCAATACCTCCAATCATCACTTTTGTGTCCTCAACGTATTTCCTTTTTTTGGGTTGAGAGAACAGGTTTCCTGTACACATATTCACAGACTCAAGTAGTTGTTGTTTTATAGTCATGGTACGTACATACACATACATATGTAGATAGGTACATACCTCCCATACCCGTTGCTGATATTATATATGTATATATGATAGGCTTGATATATGTATGATAGGCTTGATTTTTAAAATTCGCAGAGTCCTTGCCAGCTGTATATATGCAATTAAACATTTCATTAAAAAACTTTTTGTAAGAAACTTAGTTGGTGTACATTATCTTCGATCCCACAGAATGTATTTTTTATCTGTGCAGGCGATGCAATGCGCCCTATATTCCAGTGGATCATATGTAAACCTTAAGCTAAACTAAGCCGCAAAATGTTTCTAACCTGATATAAGTATGGAAAAAGTTTTTAAACTCATAACGAGTGGTTTGATCTAAGGCTAATCGAAAACATATTCGCAGTCAGGGTCTACTGAAGCATCCCAAACCCTTGGAAATCCGTTGTAATATTTGGTTTAATGGTGTTCGACTGTAGTAGTCGTTTCGGTTCTGTTATTATCTTCGCGTAGAGATGTGGAAGATACAGGAAGCCGACGAGTCACCACAAAAAGCGAATGGGTGGCGTACGTGAATGAAATACAGGCAGAGAAGGAATTGCAGGAAGAGAACAAACTGGAAAGAAACAAGTAACAATGACATAAAGTTCGGCCGGGCCGAACCTTTTATGCCCTCCACCGCTACAATATTGAAGTATATACACTCCACGTCAGTAGAATAGAACACATAAATTTTTGTTAGTGTTACCTCTTTTATCTCAAAACGACTGAATCTACCCTTTTAATCTTGTAGGTTTATATAGTCTATGAAGTTCCGTATCAAACACAGAAAAAAAATTTGTTCCTAGCTTTTCGCGAAATGATTTTCTGATCATTTTTCCAATAGTTCCGATATAGAACAATCATTTTATTTTCGAAAAAAATTTTGAAATATTAACGCCGAATTTTCTTTCATTCGATTAAGCAGGACTTCCTAATAATTTTTCACCAAAGAAAACCTATAAATAATTCCGCGGACACCAAAGTAACATCGTAGAAGGGCTTAAATTGACAGATGAGTGAAATATCTTGGAATATCAGTAGGAGTCCCGCAGTTATGTCATATTTCACCACAATAACATAGAATATGACACAACCATCCTCGACGGATACAATTGAGTGCTTCCGATGTTGATATGAAAAAAAGATTATATAAAATAATAAAATCTGCAGAAATCTGAGGAAAAAATTACAAACTTTAGACAAGTAGTTTCTTTCGTTCTGTGTACACAAAAATAAAATAAAATCGGAGGTACCATGAGATGTGGGGAGAGTGGGTTGTTGTTAAAACATACCTATACACACAATTCTCTGTTTATACCTTTGTTTATTCCCCTATCGAAGACTAAACACCAAATCATTTCAGTTCGATAACATGACTAAAAAATACCCAACCCGTGCAGTATCAGTATATGTGAACTATATTAAATCGTGGCCTTTACCAACAATTCCCTGTTGGAATATTTTATACCCCTAAAAACCATCAATATGGTTGCCCCGTTCAAGAGATGTCGTGCATACCATATAAGTAACATACCATTTTAGTTGTGGACCCATATTGCCCATCTTCGAACTGGAACTAGGTTTGGACAAAGTATGACGAACTTATCCGAAATTTTGTGTGGGAGGTACCTGAAGGAGTGGACAAATATAGTGGATTCGAACCTGATCTATATCTGGTAGATATATTAGGAAGTGTAAAGTACCGACCAAATCGGTCACTCCCTTCAAGAGTTATCGTGCGAACAATTTTTCTGAACATTTTTCAACTTTTGTGGGAGCGGTACCTGAAAGAGTGGACCGATATGGCTTATTTTCGACAAAATATTACGAATGCCAAATTTTAGACCAAATCGGTTGATCCATTCGAGAGTTATCTTGCGCTCCAACCACTACACATAGGGTTTTTTTTGCCACTTTCAGGTTATATTTTTAGGAAGTATGGACTTGCCCCTGATTAAACTTGTACCGTCGTATGGTGGGCAGTGAATACAAGTTGCTATAACAAAAATCAAACCGATTCGAGTGCAGGTCTTAAACTGAACTTTTCCGAAAATTCGTATGAGAGGTACCCAAAGGAGTGGACCGATTAAGTTCATATTGAAATCTCCTCTAAGTCTGGTGGAAATTTCGCAACTTGCAAAGTTACAAATCGGTTACTCCCTTCAATCGTTATAGTAAACACAAATTTTCCGAACATTTTCGAACTTTTGTGGGGGAGGTACCGGAAGGAGTGGACCGATATAACCCATCTTTGAACTTAAACTACGTTTGGACAAAATATTATGAAAGCCAAATTTTGGAGCAAATCGGTTCATCCGTTCGAGAGTTATCGTGCGCATCAGCCAACCAGACAGACAGACGGACGGACATTTCGTCCAAACATACTTGGCGTCTAAAACCATTATTACGATGATTCAGATTTTGCCCGAATGAAAGTGTGATCATAAATGCTGAGGCTATAATAACAGAGATATTATGAGAAAATTATATAATAACGAAGTCGTTTTGAATTAAGTATATTTACCCCTTTCCGCACACTTTTAATCAAATATTATCAATTATGTTTTGCATTTTTTTGAAAACCGAAAACCGGGTGTTCAAAATGTCGGTTAACCCAAAACTGTTTTGTTTGGAAAAACCGGGTTTTTTGGACACCCTAATAGTAACCCTATTTGGAGGCTGTGGTCAAAATTTAACTGATATCACATTTCTTTATAAGGTGGTGTTCTGAATTCTGAGTTTATTGTTTAAACCTATTAGATTTAAATATGCCGAAATAAATCATATAGGGAGTATACCTAATCATGGACCACTGACAATTTTTTGGCGGGAAGTTTAACTATGCAATAAGAACACCTGGTACCGGATTGCAGTGAATTCGGTTGAACAATGTTTTGGTAACAGAAAAAATACTTCAATTCATTATGACTCGTTACATGGGAACCACGTGCAAATGCAGAAAACCTGGTCCTAAAACTGCAATATTTTGTTAGAGTATTTTTAGGTCCCTAGGACCCATTGATAAAAAATTTTGTTCGATATATTATCCAAAAATATTTTTGTCACCTCTTCCCATGTAGTGCCAACACAGTGCATTGGGGGCATAAAACTTTCTACCTGAAATTTATCGGTATAGGTCCACGTCTTTATATAGCCCCATAGAACGGTATCTCCCGATTTTCGGTATTTTGAACTTTGTGGTCTCAATATCCCACCGAAATGGCTGAAATTTGATATGTAGTTCTCGTTTTGGTTTATAAAACTTTCCATCTGAAATTTGTTTGTACAGGTCCACGTTTTCATAAAGCGCTCATAGAGCCGTATCTTCCGCTTTCCGGTATTTTGAAGGTTGTGGCCTCAATATCCCAACGATATGGCTGAAATTTTGTATTTGGTCTTCGTTGGCGGCATAAAACTTTCCACCTGAAATCTGTGGGTATAGGTCTTCATATAGCCGCCATAGAAACGTGAGTTGGCTAGAAAAACTCCACATAAAAAATTTTCAGTATAAAGTGATTATTATTCATCAGTTAAAATATTATTCTCCTCCAAAGAATTAGACTTAACGTAGACGAAGAGCTTAGTGGTTACTAACTATTCATATTTACTTCAATACAGTTCGTGTTGGAGGGTATAAAAAGTTCGGCCATGCCGAATTTATCGCCGTTGTTTCTTTATACCCTCAGCATTTATGCTAAAGAGGGTATATACACTTTCATACGGGCAAAATGTTCCTCATCGAAATAATGGTTTTAGACCCCAAGTATGTTTGGACGAAATATGTTTCAGACAATTTGGAGTTGATCTAGCAATGTCCGTCCGTCTGGCTGGCTGGAGGGCACGATAACTCTCGAATGGATCAACCGATTCCGTCCAAAATGTGGCTTTCGTAATATTTTGCCCAAACTTAGTTTAAGTTCGAAGATGGGCTACATCGGTCTACTCCTTCCGGTACCTCCCCCACAAAAGTTCGAAAATGTTCGGAAAATTTGTGCGCACGATAACTCTTGAAGAAAGTAACCGATTTGATTCAAACTTTGCACATCGTGAAATTTCTACCAAACTTAGATGAGGTTCCAATATGGACTCAATCGGTTGAATCCTTCGGGTACCTACCCCACAAAATTTCGGATAAGTTCAGTTTTTGTTGCAACAACTTGTACTCACTTCCCCCATACGATTGTCAAAAATAGTTTAAATTCGAAGATGGGCTATATCGGTCCACTCCTTCAGGTACCTCCCCACAAAACTTCAAAAATTGTGCGCACGATAACTCTTGAGTCCATACATTGCACATCCTAATATATCTACCAGATATAGGTCAGGTTCGTATATGGACTATATTTGTCTACTTTTTTTTGTTCCTCTCACACAAAAATTTCGGATAAGTTTACTTTAAGACCTGCTCTCGAATCACATTGATTTTTGTTGAATCTATTTGCATTCACTACCTACATTACAACGGTAAAAGTTTTTTCAGAGGCAAGTCCATATTTCTTGGGAAAACAGCCCGAAAGGTGTAAGAACCCCCTATGTCATCATATGTGGGTGGACGATAACTCTCGAACTGTTCAACCTAGTTGGTCCAACATTTGGTCTTCGTCATATTATATCCAAACTTAGTTTCATGGGCTATACCGTTCCACAACTTCCGGTACTTCTCCCCAAATATTCAAAAAATTTCACTAAAATGCTAGGACGATATCACTTGAATGGGGCAACCAATTTGGTCCTAACTTTGGATCTCCTAATATTTTGTCAAAATTTTGTTTAACTTCTAAAATGGCTCATTTCGGTCCTACCTAAGGGTACTTCCACTACAAAAGTTCAACATTTGTGTCTCAGTGCAGTTATTTCCTAATCCACATTTTTGTCGGCAAGTTCAAATGTCCAAAAAGGGCCACAAAATTCTGAAGAGACCTTAACTACATTCGATCTGTCCGTAGGTGAAAATTTCACTTCACATTGGCTGAGGGTATATATCTGTCGGCAAAGCCGACTGACGCTTTTTTACTTGTTTTTATCTATCCTATTCGATATTTAAAAATTATTTTCTTTCCATAACTACACTTTTTTTTTTAATTTTACATTAGTCGTATGAAAATAGCTACATGTCATGATACCCCATATGGGAACATTAGCATTTTACCATTATTTAAGGATATTCTGAGAACAAGTTTGCATTTAATATTCAACATTTGTGGTATCAACAGCTGAGACTGTATCAGATATGTATGTGTGTGTTTGTATTATAATGTCAAAATACTAAGAAAGAAATACCAAAACGAACAAAATAAAAAAGTCAACAAAAAAGCCATGTCTGGTATTCAGCCCTTAAGTTGCCTAATGTTTTCGGTTTTGCAGGAGCACACCTTTAAAATATTCTTATAAATTTGCATATTTTTATTTATACAATACTTATCTGAGGCACGCGTTCTCTTTAGTGTCCAAAATAAGAAATGCAATATTATGTCCTCATTAAGGCAAAAAATGTTTTTAAACATAAAGGAGAGTTAGATCTCGGACAACATTTTATGTAAAACTAGCGGACCCGGCGAACTTCGTCTCGCTATTAAGGAATAAAATTTCATACAAAAACTCAATTTTCGATTTTTCCAATTTTCCGACTTTTCCAGAGGGATTTTCCAAAATTTTCTTCCGTAAAGACCTTCTCCTCGAAAATGCGAATAACTGACAAAAAATTTTACAGAAATCGGCCTAGCCGTTCTCATTTTATGAATTACTATACATTTTTTACACCATTTTTATATATATAGATTTCCAATATGTTTGTCCTAGTTTTGCTATATCTTTATATTTTCATATCCAACATTTTGTTTCTTCAAATTAAACTTCATATATGCGCCTAAACTCAACCCAAGCAAACAATTGCTTAAGAAAGCCGCTTATCACCATGGTTTTCCATTTTCCCCATTCCTAAACATGGCCCTTAAACAAGCTCATACTTCTTTGACATCTCAAAAAATGGTGTTGATTTCTTTTTTGCCTTCCATTATCTTTTTTGCTTTTGTCCTTATTTCAGAATACGCCCATAGAGTGTGTTACCTTAAGATTAATGTTACAGTTGTCTCTGCATTTGCACACAAACCTTTTTGACACTTCGTATATGATTTATAGCTTGGCTTGGCTTAATGTAAAATTCGAACATTTATATTTCATGACATCGTCAAAAGATTAATATTCGAAAGCAAAGAGGATGCTGTACCTTTAACAAAAAGAAAAAAAACGGTGCGTATTGCATATTGATGGTGCGCACGAGTGAAGAAAGGTAATCTACACAAATGAAATTTAAAAATCTTTTGATTCCTTTGAGAGATCAAAAAAAGAAATAACAAAAATTTGCCAAAAGGTTTAATGTCATAAATTAAAACGAAATCAGAGGCTGCTGGCGAGGTAATGGGTGGTACAGAAACTTTCTAAAAAGAAAACGTAATTTCGAAAGCAAGAACCTAGCACGTAGGCAAAAGGCCGACCATGTGGTAGTTTACACCACAACCCCATTCGTCGTACGAATACTTATTGGCGTCACCCTGGAACTCTATTTATATGCCATGTACGTCGACATTATTCTCGACCACCAATCAACGTGGAAAAGAAATGACGAAGAACGTGCCAAGAAGGATCTAATAGCTCTATATTCTTGAAAGAATTCCATTGGAAAGAGTTGGGGGGGGGGGGGGGGGGACTGAGGCCACAGGTCATCCACTGCATTTTCACGATCACCAATTCTTACTTATGGTGGAATGCTTTAAGCAAATCATCGTATCTCCATAAACGTCTCCAAACAATGTCCAAAGAGCGGCAATGTTGTAGTTGTAACCGTCTAGTATAACAATAAGTCTATCTCCAATTGTAGGAACGTGGCTGCTTCGATGGGATGTAAACATAAATATGCTGGCAAGGCAAGTTCAAATGGTGTGTATTCTGGAGAGATGTTTTGCACGGTGTCATCGATCTTTGCCCTATAGGAATCCAGACGACTGCACCATCTCCAACGTAGTTGGGCCAAAACTACTCTAGTTTCGTGGCAGCTGACGCTCTTCAGCTGCGATAGATTGGAGATGTTCTCCGAGAACCGCATTCACACGACAGTTGTTTATTGCATCTGCCACCGCATCCGTGTGAATGCTATTTAAACCTGCCTGTCAGACTTGCTGATCTAAGGGTTATTTCCTATAACGTTGGACCTCACTTTCTATATTATGAACATCCCTCCTCAAGTGGCTGGGTAGGAGGGAAGGCCTATCCACCATATGGTGATTAGGATGGCCCTCACGGTAACACACGAGCAAGTGCTGCAACGAAAGCATGGCATTGTGTTGCTGTACTGGAAGAATCTTTGTCTCCTCAGGTAGAAGCCATGAGGCACCCCAAGTGCTGCCGGCTAGTAACATGAAGACATTTTTCTACATCTCAGCTTTTCGCAGATAACTGTAGCATCGGCGCACGATAAGAATATGGTGTCAAATGTGACCCCTAGAATCTTGGGGAAGTTGGTGGACAGATCTCTGCTACCATAAACCATGACATTCAATTAAATTCTCACCTCTGCAGTCCTTATAGTGAACAGAGTGGTTGATATTTGCATATTCCTCGCGACAAAGGTGGTAAGATCAGTCAAATAGGAGTTCAGCCTTTTACAAATGACATGAAGGATACGATACGATCTCAATGCCGCCTGGAAGGGGCGAAATACATGAGAGGTAGAGTTAAACCATTCCCGAGATATCACCCCACCCCGTTTCCCTCAGCGGAGCTTGGACTAATTGTTATTGAATTCCACGTACGATTGACGTCCACACATATAATTGATTGTCCAACGTTGCAAACTTGGTTGGAGGGTAGTCTTCTCAATGTCCAGAAACAGCGTAGAGTGCTTGGCAGTATCAAAAGTTTTTGAAAAGTCAAGCGCCACCATCACTGTTCCATCAGAAGGCTTGCTCTGGTTGAGTCCTCGACTAAAATATGTGGGAATGGCGTGCAGCGATGTTATCATGATTTTCTGCTTATTGAACCCATACTGATGATCGGCAATTGGATAGCTATTTATGAGACGCTGGTGATATCTAAAAGCCTCAAGGGTCTTTGCTACAGGCAAAAAAGGCGAAATCGGTCTATACGATTCATCTTTGCTAGCATCCTTGCTTGGCTTCAGAAGCGGGACCACCCCGCCCATTTTCCAGACTTCGGAAACGACATGGGTGGCTAGCGACATGTTTAGAACTTTAGTGAGGCACTCGACTGCCGGCACATCGAGCTGTTTCAGCATTACCATGAAGATTCCATCAGGGTCCAAGGCTTTGGGTGATTTAGCGTTCCTGATGACATACGCAATATAAACCAATGCAAATTGTGGTGGTTCTCCTCAGCAGTAAGAGATCTAATGCTACATAGCATGATCTTCATCCATTGTCTTTTCTAGTGCAGTAATTGACAGCTAAGGGTGCTCTCCGGCTGAAGGAGATACATTAATGGCGCAGCTTCGAATATGGGGTCGGGTGTAATCAGTGATTATGTATCGCCACAATTGAACTTCAGCCAGACCACAGGAAGACTTGGACCCACAACTCCCTACCTCTACTCGGTTTAGAGTTATATACCGATGACTCAAAAATGAAAACAGGAAGAGGAGCAGGCGCCTACAGCTATACTCTCAGCATACGGCTCTCATAAAGCTAGAAAAAAAAATTGTAGTGTCTTCCAGGCAGACATTTTTGCAATCAGAACCTCCTCACCGGTCCAACTAGGTAACTTTTTCGTGAGGCCTATCAGCATGAAAAAGTTACATAGTTGGACCGGTGACTATACACTTGGGTAGTCAAGTGGCACCTAAATCACCCAGTTCGCATGTCATTAAGTCTGTGGCGGTTTTGGACTTCAAAAATGCTTTGGAGGAGCTAAAATGAGTTGGATCCCGGGTTGGATGCAGTATCGAAGAAAATTAAATAGCGGATGAAAAGACGCGTTGCTGATCGGAATCAACGGATATGGAAGTCGACAATTCAATCAAGCCAACCTATGTGCAATTTCATGCGGCAGCTATAACAAGGATATCGAGATAAGGCTAGCCAGCTCTGGCACAATGAATTTAAATGTAAGGTATCCATGGCAATCTGGTCAATCCTCTCCACTGCAGAAAAATATGAATGTCCTACAAATGGAAAGCGATATTTCTGATACAGCAGGTTACGCGAAGATGAAAAAGAAACAGAGACAATCGATAACTTATTTTGTCCCCCATCACCGGGGTGTCATGTACAAGAACCGTGCCTATCGGTGATTTCAAGTTTTGCCGTGTGCTACCTACCAGGCTTCACCGCCAAGTCCTTGCCGCGGTAAGGAGGCAATGCCACGGTCGGCCTCTTGTCCTACCACTAAACTAAGGCTTCATGGATATCAGAACTTTTATAAGCCCCACTAAAAATACAAAGGAAAAAAATCGACTGATGTTTGTTTGGATGCCCCTCAGGCTTCGCTTCCACAGGTGTTACAACCTCCCTCTCGTTGAAACTCGGGAACAAGGACAATGACTCTTCTATCCCAGTCACCAGTTTTTCGTGCAACGTACTCAAAATATGGGAGTGAACAATAGCCCCGGACTCGAAGCGATTAACTACAGTCTGAGCAGACTCAGTAGGGAGCTCCTCGAAAAAAATGAGAAACATTCTTCCCCACAAAAAGGTCGACAGTGTGGAAGACTTACATACATACATACATACATACATACATATGTTCCCACATGTTAAATTACAGATAGTGCGGTCAAAAAATCCGCAAAATATCGAAAATCTGGAGGTACCGTTACATGGGGACTATACCGCAACATGGACCTATGTATGTTGACAAGTTCTTGTGGAGATATTCTGTGACCACTGGAAACCTCAAATGTTAAATCCAAAATGTAGCTAAAATCCGCAAAATACCGAAAATCGGGAGATACCATTATATGGGGATTATACGAAAATGAGGGTCAATATAGATCATTCTTCGAACTTGACCTGCCTATGGAAAATAGAAACTCCGGTGCAAAAATGTAGCGTTCTAGCTCAATTATTGAGGACGATAGAGCGGTTAAAACAGACGGACTGACGTACATGGCTATTTCGACTCATAATTTTATCTTAAACAAGAATAAATATATACTTTATAGTGTCGCAAATGATTATTTCAATGCGTTACAAACGGAAAAAACAAACTTAATATACCCTCCATACTATGGTAGAGTAGAAAACGCTCTGTTTGACATACGTTACATTGTTGTGCTTTGTTAGGTGCCAGGACACCGTGACATATTGGGAAACGAAGTAGCTGATGAACTTGCTCGTGGTGGCTCTCAGTCGATTGACTTGCCACTGGATGTATTAATACAACAATGTGCTACAACATCGGAAAACTTCGTTGTGTTTTTATTGAGAAAATGGTCCGAAAACGTCAAATGGAACCATGTTGCAGGGTATCCAAGCCAATCTGGCCCACAAGATACCAACGAAGAACCAATTCAATGTTTTCACTAAATAAGTTAGGTATTAGAACCTCGGCGAGACATATTACTGGCCACAGAATGTTCAGACCTCAAGGTCTCCGAGTTGATTGCCTGCCATTACAGCAGCTCCGCATCCTTAAACCAAACCATTGTGGCTGTCCAATGCTCACGACCCGGAAACTGCGAATCATGAGTGAACACACGATCCTATTCTCTGACCAGCTTCTGATAAACCAAGCCAACAAGGCTGATTCATCTTGCAAAGAATGAACTACCGCACCATAAAACCAATAACTCATAACAAGTAAAATATTCAGTGTATTTTACTTTCTGTTTAAAATCTCTGCTATTTCTTCCTTATATCCACAATTATCTATTTTCTTTTACTTCACATTTCAATACTCTTTCAGGATGAACCCAATGAACCACAAGGTCTCCTATTGATGTATATGACAAATACGACAGCTACGCGTCCTTTTACATAACCTACATCGAACATGGCTAACATTTTCTGAGGCTTAAGCATGACAGAAACAATAAGTCGTTCTTGTCCTGGATAGAACCACTGACATTCTACGTGCTACGTTGGATTCCAAATTTACAGTCCATTACCAATGCAAATATTTTTTTGCGATACAACTGCAAATGAGTCTTATCGAATACCCTCCCATTTGCTTAATAATTAGTGAAATCATTTATGGCAACTTCAATAGCACTCTTTAACAACATTGAGGACGTAATGAAGAAATTCAGTGTCATTCAACTTATTTCTTCCTTCCTTCCTTTCTTCATCCAATAATTTCCATCTGTCATTGTAAATATTAACATGTTCCGAGAAATGTATGACAAGCAAATAAATTGTAGTTTCTGGTATAGAGGAGTTTGCACAGTCAGGAGTATTCAATGCAAGGAAGAAAAATAAACACACAAACACATTTCCTTTAACATTGTTTCACACATTGTATCAGTATGATTTTCAGAACTGTGCAAAAAAGTGTATTATTTGCATACTAATTGTAAAGAGATTTATCAGATCAGATCGATATTGTGCTGTGTCGGTTTAGGTGGTGGGGGTGATAATCTCAGACAATGTAATCACATGGGTAATACATTTTTAATATATGTACAATTTATAAGGATATTCAAACACAAACGTAATAACATATTTCAATTAGAAAGGGGAATATGTTTATTTTACGAAGAGGATGAGTGAAGACATAATTATTTGGGTGACCTGTTTATGTATGCAGCACTTAGAAAACGTATTCGTGTATTGAAACTGACAAGCAGTATCGGGTGGACTAATTACTGAATTCGAAGTGTTGAAGTTTCCATAACCAGAAACTTACACCTAATTGGATTTATTATGCTCCACAACGAGGAGGTCCGCCGAATTAGGGTCATTAACAGTGAAATGGCTTTAGTTGAGGATATAAAACTTTCCACCTGAAATTTGTCGGCATAGATCCACGCCTTCATATAGCCCCTTCCGATTTTCGATTGTGACTTCAATAACTCACAGAAATGGCTGACATTTGGCATTTGGTCTTCGTTGAGGGTACACGACCTTCCACCTAAAATTTTTAGGTATAGGTCTACGCCTCATTGAACGGTAGCTTCCGTTTTTCGGTATTTTCAGGACTTTGGCTCCAATATCCCACCGAAATGGCTGAAATTTGGTATTAAGTGTTGTTTGGGGGTATACAAATTTCCACCTGAAAATTTTAAGTATAGCTCCACATCCTCATATAGCCCCCATAGAAAAGTAGGTTAGGTAAGGTTAGGTTGATAAGAGGGGTGATACTGGATCATAGACATACACTTAAGCCATAAGTAGGCCTGTTGTGCGCTCTAATTTTGGGTTATGGAGGATTATCTTTTTTTTTTGACTTAGTCTAGGATCTCTGTCCTATTTACATAGTCTCTGATCTTTTCGAACTCGATTGTCCTAATTTGGTCGAGTCCTGGTATAATGTCATTCCCTAGTAACTGGGTTCTCAGATTTGTGAAGGCTTGATAATGGCAGAGGTAATGTTCCAACGTTTCGTCGTCCTCTCCGCATGCTCTGCATTCACTGTTTTCTGCACAACCTATTTTGTGCAGATGCGCTTTTAGACCTAGGTGACCTGTAAGGATTCCTGTCAGTCTACTAATATCTTTTTTACTTAGTAAAAGTAATTCTTTTGTTTTGTCCTCGTCTGGGTTTCCCCATAGGATTTTTGTGTTTTTTCCCTTCTCTTCACTACTCCCGAGGAATACATGTGCATTTTTTGCCCATGTCTTTAGTTCTAGTCGCGTAGCTTTAAACGGCTTAGCGTTTTCTAGACTTACCGTGGGTTGCTCCTTGCCTTGTTTTGCCAAGGAGTTTGCTATTTCATTACCCCTAATCCCGGTATATATAATGTTTACCTTACCGTGTTGGGAGTAATTAGTTATAGATTTAATACATTTCAAGACAGTTATAGATTTCACTGTCTTGGTTGATATAGCTCTAATGGCTGCTTTGCTATCCGTAAGGATATTTACAGTGGTAGGCCTTGTGTGAGTATCAAACCAAAGCAGACACTCTGTTATCGCCCGGAGTTCCGCCTGCAGGATCGTGTTATGATCCGGCAGACGGAGGGAGATTTCCGTTTCTGGTTTCAGCTTCCAGCGGAAATCTGTGCTAGAGCTCCCCCGATGCACATGTCTCTGTCAGGTATTGACACTTCGCACAAGGCTACTTCACTAGTTTCACGTATACGGTCCGATACTACCTGATTTATAGATTCACCCGTTGTGACCTTTAATATGTTTTGGTGGTATGTTTGGTGGCTCTTTTCGATCCACTCGCTCATCGACTTTAGCCTTACAGCTGCGATGGCTGCCTCATACCTTACCTGAATATCTTTTGGGTGTACAAACAAAATTGTTTCTAGAGCCCTAGTCGGTGTGGTCCTCATTGCTCCGCTAATGCTTAGGCAGCATGTTCTTTGGACCTTTTGCAATATTTCCACATTGCATTTTTTGTCCATGGCTGTCCACCATACCACAGACGCGTACGATAGAATTGGTCTAATTACGCTTCTGTATAGCCAGTGTATCATCCTAGGATTGAACCCCCATTTTGGGCCTATCGCCCTTCTGCAGGTTGACCAACATATTTGGACCTTGTTGGCCCTTGTTAGAAAAAGTACCTTCCGATTTTCGGTATTTTGATGGTTGTGGCCTCAATATCCCACCGAAATTTGGTGTTTAGTCTTCGTTGGAGGTATAAAACTTTTCACCTGAAATTTATTGGTACTGTACCTTCCGAGTTTCGGAATATTGAAGGTTGTCGCCTCAATATTCAACCAAAATGCCTGATATTTGACACTTAGTCTTCGTTGATGATATTAAACTTTCCACCTGAAATTTGCTGGTAGAGGTACTATAGAACAGTACCTCACGATTTTCGGTATTTTGAAAGTTGTGGACTCTACCGGGCTTTCACCCAAAATAACGTTAAAAAATTGAATTGTGCGTTAGGCTATTAACCCATCACTCCAAAAAAGGAACTTTCATACTACGAAAAAACAAAAGAAAGGAAAAACAAACCCCTCTAGTTGACGTTTTAAAGATCATGAACTGTGAATCTGCACCTGGTGTTTTCGCACGCTTTATAGAGAAGGTGCAGTTTACGCACTTGAAAAGTTGAAGGCCGACATTACTGCCATACAGGAAATACAATAGATTGGGAAGGCGTCACAACAGCATCTAAAGGTGACGAACTGTATTATAGTTGCATGACATAAAGTATGAGTATGCGGATTTTTAGTTGGTCGGAGGTTAAAACATCTGGTTTCCAGCTTCACCCAGTGAAAGCCTCGCTACAATTCGATTAAAAGCAACAGTTTTCAACATCAGCTTTATTTGCGCTCATGCTCCCACTTAAGACAGGGACGAACAGACCAAAGATATATTTTACGAGCGCTTTGAAGAGACAACGTCCTGCCCATGACATTAAAATTATTCTAGGCGAGTTTAATGCCAAAATTGGAAAGGAGAATATCTTTGGCCCAACAGTCGGGAAATTCAGTCTCCACCGTGAAACATCTGAGAATGGTATGAGGTTTATAGACTTTGCAGCGGAAAAAAACATTGTAGTTACCAGCGCCAGATTTAAGCATCTCGACATTCATAAGGACACCTGGCTGTATCCAGATCAGAAAACAAGAAATCAAATTGATCACGTTGTGGTAGGTGGAAGGCATTCATCGATCGTGTTGGATGTACGTTCGTTCCGAGGAGCAAACATCGACTGATAAGATGTATGCATCATCGCGTTCTTCCTGCCAAATGGTAGTTAGCAACGCGTACCCGACGATTGGAACCTGAGCATCATAAGACTGCATGCTCTAACTATAGGGGCATAAATTTTCCCCTATTGCTTATAAGATAGTAACAGGTAAGCCTATGGGAAAAGAAAATCCGATGGTCAAAGAAATAATTGGGCCATACCAATGCGGTTTTAAACCTGACCAATCCACCAATGACCAAATATTTACCCTGTGGCAAATCCTGGAGAAGACCCAAGATATGTAGATCGACATCTACCACATTTCTGTCGATTATAAAGTAGCATTCGACAGTCTCCTACGTTCAATGGTATTCTAAAGCCATGTCTGAATTTGATATTGCCGCAAAGCTCATTCGGCTTTGTAAAATGACTTTAACTAACACTCGATCCTTAGTTAAAATAGGAAAGATCCTCTCCAAAGAGTTTAGTACCAAAAGAGATTTCAGACAAGGAGACAGCCTTTTGTGTAACTTATTCAACGTACTGCTGGAAAAGGTTATACTAAATGCAGATGTTAAAAGAAATGTCACAATTTACACCAATAGCTATATGTTACTTGCTTATGCTAACGATGTAGGCATCATGGGCTGATCAGTAAAAGAAAGTTACTGATACCTTTCAGAAGGTCGAAAGAGGATCCGCTTAAGTGGGTGTGGCGTTAAACGACGAAAAGACCTAGTTGATGGCGTAGACGCGCAATGCGTCAAAAAACAAAAAATCGTAGGAGATCTTTTTAAATAAATCACGATCAAAGTTCACAGTTTTAGTCTTTTTTTGTTGGGTTTTTACGATTTTGCTGGGAAACGGCAAATCCTATTGAAATTGAACGAAAGACAATGCTGTAGACAATATTCTGTGCTACTCCCATTTCGATAGGCCTTACCGTTTCCAAGAAAAACCGTGAAAACCTAAAAAACCAAAAATATGAACTTTGACCGCAATTTAATTAGAAATCACTCCAGCGATTTTTCTCTTGTTTTTTGGATTTTTTCTCATGTATGTACATTGCTGTTTCAAAATCCGCAAAAACTTTCTATGTGTAAACGGTTTTCATTTAAATTTAGTTAAGGCACACAGTGCATAACATTATTTTCTAAGGAGTCAGTGCATTGTCCCAAGTTGAACTTCTGTATTTCAAAAATGGTAAAACCTACTAAAATGTCATAAAGGACAATCTTGTAGAGAATTTCTACAGCTACAGCATTTTCTTCAATCTTACTTCGATAGGACGCAGTTTCCAAGCAAAATGGTGTAAACCTAAAAAACCCTGGAGCACCGTGCATCAGCTGTGAAGTAGAATAGTATTGGCCAATATATGTATGCTACTTTGGCTTAAGTAAGCAGTTTAAAAACAAAACCACATCTCGTCAAAAAAACAACGCTCTACAAAACACTAATATTACCCGTACTAATGTATGGTTCCGAAGCCTGGGTACTTGCTCAAGCAGACAAGGCAGTACTTGGTGTCCGTTGACGGACAAACAAGTGGAAGACGAGATCGAAAACGCGGTATTCCAAAAAGCAAAGCAACAAACAGAGAGGAATGGAAATATTTTCTTAGTTCGGCTTATAGGACAAATCTTCTGTAATTGGCCAACTAAATAGGTAAGTCAGTGGCCTCTAAATCCCACCGAAATGGCCGAAATTCGGTGTTTTGTTGTGGGTGGGTATACAACTTTTCATCTGAAATTTACTGGTATAGGTCCACATCTTCATGTAGCTCCCATAGAACGGTACCTTCCGATTTTCGGTTGTTTGAAGGTTGTGGCCTCAATATCCCATATAAAACTTTCAGTCAGAAATTTGTCGATGTACATAGGTTATCCTCTTTATATACAACTCCATAGAATAATATCCCAGATTTTCGGATGCAGCACCCCTAGAACAGTACTTCAGATCTTCAGTATTTTGAAAGTCTTAGCTACATTATTAAACTAGAGTAACTGAAATTTGGTATTTAGTCTTCGTTATGGGTACAAAACATCACTTGCAACAATTTTGAGAGTAAAGTTGACGTTTTGTTATAGCCCCCATATATGGGTACCACCTGATTTAAGATTTTAGTTGTATTTTTGTTAACGAATTGGTTGTTAATTGCTATTTTGTGTTCCCAGATGATAGAAAACTTTTTCGCAAATACTACCGGTTTTGGCCAATTTTTTTGTAAAAATTTCAAACCGAGATTGCAGTTCTTTCTTGTTTTTCTTTCCAACTTATTTCATTAAATAACACTGAATCGTGCAAAATACTGTGATACTATGTTTGGCAAACGCATTTGATGTGGTTTCAGCAATCAATTGAAGGGTAATTATTGGTTGTATACCACCGTGTGCTCGTTGATTACTAAAAACCACGTCATGGTGGAAAATTCATTCCACATCACACTATGGTCCTTTGTTTCAATATTTGTAGGGTAGAAAAATAAAAAAATAAAAACGTTAGCAGACTTTGCTCAAATGAATTTGTAGTGAATTGTGGCCACAATGGTAATAGCTTTGACGGTGCAAAACTGATGTTATCTCGTTGGAAAACGTGAAAAAATCGATCGCATCTATTCAAATAGAAGAGGGTGTTGTGGTGGTCTTTTGTAAATATAGATCCATCTATATATTTATATAAATACGATGCTTTCTATAGTTGGTACACATGGATGTATATACGAACTTATGGATGCATGCATGTATGTATGAATGTATGTATTTGATTGGCAAATACTCGACAACCACTACTGTGTTAGTGATTGATTCACATGTTTCCGTTTCCTGTTTGGTTTAACAGAAATAGTTAAAAACCTAGAAAAATTGCCAATGCTTACTGCTAAGCACTCTTCCTCCTGCTGCTCGTGTCTTATACACTGAATGTGTTCTAAACTACTTCTTGTCTGATTGCATTCTGAGAATGGTTGTGTACCATTGCAAGTGTGTATGCATTGTACAATGTACATATGTACATGTGTAATATTGCCCCAGGAAAGATAGCAGCTTTCATTTCAATTTTCTATTTCGAAATTGAACTGATATACTAGTTCAGTAGTAGGTTTCTTTTCTTTTTTAGTTTGTTAGGTTTCCTTTAGTAGAGTAAATAAAAGAGTTGCAATCAGAGTTGCCGAGGCCAAAAATTTTCTTCTTCTCAGATTTTAAATCTAATCACAATTTATTTTTTAATTTGCCACAAAAGGTTTTGCATAGAAGTAGGAAGGACATGTTATTGGATACAAATAATTGAAAATTTTCTGCAATTAGGTGTTCATACAAGTAAGATAGCAAATATTTCAATTCACCCATGGCATTTTGAAAATGAGTTAAAAACTTTAAAATTACCTAAAATGTAGTAGTGAAAATTGAAAAATGTCTGCAATAGTTTTTGTTTTGCAGCACAGAATATGAAGGACCTAATTTTGCCGAAACTTTTGTATCGGAGCATTTTTAGAACTAGAGTGCATAATCCGAAAATGTTTGTTGTAGTTTAATGCTTTATTAATGCTCGCAATTCACGTATATCAGCAAGTAAGCAAGATATATGTAATACAACCTTTCATACCAGCCAATTATTCATAGGAGGTATAACGGCGAAATCTGCAAACTTCCCGACAAAATTGTCATATCATTGCACACTGGTCCCGAATCCGATTTTTCTGACCAAAATTATTTGTACGTCCTTTCTTTATTGATATTTAGTTTTATTTATAGTTACTGTCACAAAACATTAGTTCAGAATTTTTTTCACCCTAAATTTGTACAAAATTGTTAAAATATCATGATTAGCATATGGGTAATCCCATTGAGCTATGTTTATAATTTTTCGGTACGACGGGTTTGTGTCTTTTAAGAAATCAAAATGTAAAATTACAGCCCAATCGGCTTGAAATTATGACCATAATTGTCCATTTATCTTAAAATCTATATATATCACGGTGCTCTTGAACGAACTTTAAGTGAAAGGATCTTCACCTGGGACGTTTTTGCGGATTCTGAAACTACAATGTTCATAGATGAGAAAAAACGATTAAACTTCACATTTTTAGGTTTATTTTAAGTTTTCGCCATTTTGCTTGGAAATCGCAAGTCCTATCGAAATGGGGCTAAACAAAATGTTGTAGCTGTGAAAATTCTCTAGGGGATTGACCGTTATGATTTGTTCCTAGGTTGTACCATTTTTGAGATATAGAAGTTAACGTCACATTTTTAGTTTTTCACGATTTGCTTGAAAACGGTAAGTCTTATCGAAATGGGACTAGAGAAAATGTTATAGCTGTGAAAATTGGCTTTCGTAAATTTTTCCTAAATTGTACAATTTTTAAGATATTTAAGTTTAAGTTGGGAAATTGCAGTCAAGACATTGTTTTATAAGGAAACGATACAGTCAGTGAATGGTCCCAATTTGAACTTCTATATCTCAAAAATGGTGAAACCTACGAAGAAAAGACAATCTTGTAGAGAATTTTCACAGCTCTCTTATCCCATATCGATAGGGCTTGAGATTTCCCATTTAAATCTTGCAAACCTTAAAACACCCTAAAATGTTAACTTTGGCCGCGATTTATTTAAAAAGCGCTCCGGCGCTTTTTTTTGTTTTTTATACCCTCCACCATAGTATGGAGGGTATATTAAGTTTGTCATTCCGTTTGTAACACATCGAACTAATCAGTTGTGACCCTATAAAGTATATATATTCTTGATCAGGATAAAATTCTAAGACGATCTAGCCATGTCCGTCTGTCCGTCTGTTGTAATCACTCTAGCGTCCGCAATAATTGAGATAGAGTGCTGAAATTTTGCACCCGAAGATGATCTATATCGGTCCACTATTTGGTATAGCCCCCATATAACGGTACCTCCGGATTTGAGGTATTTTGACGTTCTTCGCCACATTTGCAGACCGAATTAGCTATAACTTGGCACTTAGGGTTCCTAGTGATCAACAAACTTATAACCCAAAGGATATGGGCATAGGTCCATGTTTTGGTATAGTCCCCATATAACGGTACCTCCCGATTTTCGGTATTTTGAGAATTTTAGCCACGATTTTTAACCGAACTATCTGCAATTTGAAATTTGAGGTTCTCAGTGGTCATGAAATATCTCCTCCAAACATAGTCAACATAGGTCCATGTTTTGGTATAGCCCCCATATAACGGTACCTCCCGATTTTCGGTATTTTGAGAATTTTAGCCACAATTTGTAACCGAACTATCTGCAATTTGACATTTGAGGTTCTCAGTCGTCATGAAACATCTCCACCAAACATCGTGAACATAGGTCCATGTTTTGGTATAGCCCCCATATAACGGTACCCCCGATTTTCGGTATTTTCAGAATTTTAGCTACAATTTTCACCCGAACTAGCTGTAAATTGAGATTTGAGGTTCTCAGTGGTCATCAAAATTCCCCACCAAACAGCGTCAACATAGGTTCATGGTTTGGTAAAGCCCCCATATAACGATACCTCCCGATTTCCGGTATTTTGAAAATTTTAGCAACAATTTTTAATCGAACTAGCTATAATTTGACATTTGAATTTTCAGTGATCACGAAACTTCTTCACTAAAATTCGTTAAGATAGGTCCATCTTTTCGTATAGCTCCTATATAACGGTACCTCCCTATTTTCGGCATTTTGAGGGTCTACATTGTTTGATGGAACTACCCTCAATTTAATTTGACTTTTGAGGTTCTCTGCAGTTACAAAACTTTTCCACCAAAAATTATAAAAATAGGTTGACACTTTGATATAGTCCCGTAGGTGGTACCTTTCACCTGGCTGAACACATTTTTTAGATTAGATTTGATAATTAAGACAATTGGTGTATCTATCCATGGTTGAAATTTTTTTCCACCTAAAATTGTAAAAGGTCACTAATTATTCCATTTTAATTAAGACTATTTTATGGTGGAGGGTATAAAAAGCTTTTTGCGAGTAAATTTTCTATTTTCTCCAATTCAAAAATTCCAATTAACAACCAATGCTGTCTGATTTTTTGCAAGGAATGTTTTTACTTTTTATAATGTTTTGTACCCCTGGCTAAAACTTTAAAAATATAGAAAATCCGTAAGTGCCGTTCTATGGGGCTATGTAAAGACCTATACCCACAAATATTTGGTGGAATGTTTTATACCCAATGAAGACTAAATAACAAATTTAAACCATTTCGGTGGGATGTTGAAGCCACATCCTTCAAAATACCGAAATTCGGAAGGTAACGCTCTATGGGGACTATATGAAGACAGAAAAATTTCAGGTGGAAAGTTGTATACCTACAACGAGAACTAAATGCCAAATTTAAGCCATTTCGGGGGGCTATTAAGGCGCAACCTTAAAAATGACGAAAATTGGGAGGTGCTGTTCTATGGGGAGGGACTATATGGAGACGCTTAACTTAAATTCTGTCAAATTTTGGTAATGATCGGTCAATCCGAACAGAAGTTATAAACAAATGTTTACTCAGAATAGTAGTGAAGGTCAAAGAAAACTGTAAACTTTGAGAGCTTCTCCTGCAAAACACACTTCTCAGACTTAGCATACTATTATTTGGAGGTGTCGATATGAAGACATGGACCTCTGCCGACAAATTTCGGGTGCAGAGTTTTATACTCCCAACGAAGTCGAAGTACTATATTTGAGCCATTTCGGCGGGATAATGAGGCTAAATCCTTCAAATTGCCGAAAATTTGGAGGCGCCGTTCTATATGGGCTATATCAAAACGTGGGCCTATATTCACAAATACCTGGGAGAAAGTTTTGTCGCCCCATCGAAGACTAAATACCGCATTTCAGCGATTTTGGTGTGATAATGAATCTAACACCTCAAAATACCGAAAATCGGGACGAGCCATTTAGTTGTAGTATTGGGCTAAAACCTTCTAAATACTGAAGGGAACCTCGAATGTCAAATTGTAGGTGCTTAAGTCAAAAAATGTAAATAAAAGCTGTGGGGGTTATACCTAAACATGGGCCTAAGTTGAAAATTTTTTGTGGAGGAGTTTCGTGACTGCCCTAAAGTTCAAATGTCAAATTAAGGGTGGTTTAGTCAAAAAATGTAATATAAAACCTTGCCTATGGGCACTGTACCAAAACATGGACCTGTTGCCATTTTTTGGTAAAAAAGTTGTTTTAACCCATAAAAACCTCAAATGTCGAATTGTACTAGTTCAGTTAAAAACTGAATGTTAAATCCTAAAGGTACCGTTGTATTGCGACAATACCAAAAAGTGTTGTAACCCCTAAGAACCTCAAATGTCACATTACAGCTAGTTAAGTTAATTGTAGCTTAAATTTTAAAAATACCGCAAATCGGAAGTTACCTTATGTAGGGGCTATACCTAAACATGGGCCTATGTTGAACATTTTTGGTGGAGAACTTTCGTGACTGCAGGGAACATCAAATGTCAAATTACGGGTAGTTCAGTCAAAAAATTAGCTAAAACCCTGAAAATACCGAAAATCGGAAGGTTTCGTTATATGGGGATATACAAACACGTGGGTCATCTTCCTATGGAAAAATATAGTCGGGTGCAAAAATATAGCGCTCTACCTCTACTTTTGTGGACGCTTGATTCCTTACAATCGACGGGCAAGGCTACATCGACTCAGCATTTTATCCTGATCAAGAAAATATATATTTTATAGGGTCGCAAATGAGTATTTCAGTGCGTTACAAACAGAAAAACAAACGTAATATACCCTCCATATAATGGTGGATGGTATAAAAAGAGTTTCCTATAACAAATTTATTTTAAATGAATTGCTTATTCGAAACATTTAAAATATAAAAAACCGGTTTCGTCTGAGGGCTAATATGTCAGTCACTTGCTCATGTATCACTACCATAATACTGAGATATACTTACATACTTTGTAATTCCATTTCATCGAAATGTTCCTAATCAGCAATGAAATTCGAAATCGATATAACTATGAAAAAACGATTCTGAACCATTGTGCTTCGTAACAAAATAAGATGAGTAAGGGCGGAAATCATGGAACCATGGATGTCACCTTAAAAATTTGGGTCGATAGGAGTTTCGCAGAAAATCAAGTCGCTTGGAAGTATGTTTTCTTCTTTTGTAGCATTGACAATACATTTTCTAAGTATTTTAGTCTTAATGGTGACCCCCGGTTGTAAAGCCAGTTTTGCATTATAAATCTGAAGTTTTTTTCATAAAACGGGCAAAAACTTTTTTCTAAATAAAAACGATCAATGAGGGGCCTGATTTTGATGTCTTAGATACTTACTTACTTGCTTAGCTGGCCCATTACAGAACATTTGTTCCATAAGACGAACTAAGAAAAGATCTCCAATTATCTCTATTTGCTGCTTCGCTTTCTGGAATACCGCGCCTTTTCATCTCTTCATCCACTTGTTTGCTCCATCTAAGCTTAGGCCAATTCTGCGTGCACCGCCATGTGTCACGTATTTATACGCCTTTTTCATAATCGCTCATTCTTATGATCTGGCCTAGCCAAGGCAATCGTTGTATCTAGATACGTTTAACTAGACAGATGTCGTTGTATAACATATACAGCTCATTGTTCATACGACGTCGATATTCACCGTCAATGCAGATTGGTCCATAGATCTTTTGAAAATTTTTTCTCTCAAACACACCAAGCACCGCCTTGTATGCTTGCGCAAGCTTCGGAACCATATATTTGTGTTTTGTAAAGCTTTGTTTTTGTTTAACGAGATATGGCTTTGTTATGAAACTGCTTACAAGATGAACCCACAAAAATGCATGACAATCGGTTCATTAGTTTTTCAGATTATTTTGTTCCGATCGGCTTGAAAATGTTACCTCTTATTCTGTGCTACTAATACTTCAAAAAAAAAAAAAAAAAAAAACAACAATAAAATTTCAGAAATTTACAAGTGGTTTTATTTCTTAATTTCTTTATTATTTGTAGTTTTAGAACTAAACCCCTAAACTCCTTCTTAAGACTCCATGTTATAAAACCTGGCAACCCCACGAAAATTCACATTTGTGCATTTATATATTCGTATTTGTGCAGCAAAACGTAAATACATACTTACATACAACTATATATTTATATACATATGTAATGTATGTTGCAACTATGTCAGCAATTTCTATAGATCCCATAGAAGAATAAGACTGATGATACCCTTGTTGATTGTATACCATATGTAATAGTGCACTGTATTGGTGTTTGCGTGTATGCATGTGTGTGGGCGTTGTCAGATTTAAGATGTATCAGTTACAGTTACAAATACGACTGTTGATAAAAGCCAATGATACTGATGATGATTTCGCTATTGTAAAATGTTATTCTCTATCTGTTCGCAGCGGGTGAAGGTATGAAAAGTAATACGAGACAAATTAAAAATAAAATATCTAGCTTGTTACTACACATGTCTATACGTTTACATACATATGTATGTGATTCGTATGTATGTACATACATACGTATGTAAATGTTTCCACAATCCAATCCTCTTAGATATTACAAACTTAATGTTATATTTATTTGGTTAATAATATAAATTTATATCCAAGTTAAGCAGAGTGGGTAAAGTTCAAGGTACGTGGATTAACCAAAAATGCAATCAAATTAAATGCCATGATAGCTCAATGTTTGGACAAATTCTCCATATATACGAGGGCTGCACGATAACTATCTGGGCTAACAACGAAAACGCGAATATTTATTATTTTCTTAAGTAGCCTCCAGCATGTTAAGTAGCCTCAAACCAACTGTTCAGGCACTTTTTCCACTCCGATTGAGACACCTCCAAAACATGGTTTTTGAAGGTTCAACAGCAATTTCTGGCGATGAAAATCGTTGACCACTCCTGTTTTTCTTGATATGCTGGATCCCCAGTCAAGGCTGTACGGCGGATGACTCATCAATTCCACTCTTTGTCCGGTCAAACAGGCGCTGGTTTGAATCGATGTGTGAGAGCCCACATTGTCATGATGCAGAATGATTTGTCTTCCCTTGTTCGTTTTTCGAATTCTCAGGAGACTTCAGAAAAACAAATTATAGTGTACCACTCAGAATTAAACGTCCTATATTTCTCAAGCCGTATAGTCGCCACACGGTCAGTTTTCCTGAAGAAACAGGCTACCATTTGCTTCGAAGTGCTTCTTACAAGAACAACTTTCGTTTGACTTGGCTCGCTTTCGAAGACGCGATCAACCGATTCCTGCTGTTGTTTAAGGCTCCTAAGCATAGATCCAAGATTCTTCGTCCGTGACGATCTCATAAACGTCGTTTGAAGCACAACGATTGTTTTCATTCACAATGAGTGATTGTCAAATTTTGCTGGAACTAACGAGAAAATCCATTTTTGTGGCCAGGTGTTCATGCAATATCAAATATTAGTGGGTGTAAGAAATGTCCAAGGATGCCTCTAGCTCATGGTATATAACACTGCGGGCTAGCATTATCCGTTCACCCACGGTAAAATTTTTTTCTGCCTCAACGGCCGTTTTTGTTCGACGAGTGTCGGCCAAGATTAATTTCTTAAAAACAAGTGTTTCATAGTGCTATAGGATGGCCCTTTATCGACATACAAAGATTTAATTTGATAGATGCACTCCTGCCCTGATTATCCACGTCGAAAGTTGTGAAAAATTATCGGACGGTAATGTTCACTAGTAAATTCAATTTTTTTTTTTTGCAAATTTATTTTTTCAGTTCACTGTAAACAACACAACACATGCTCGTATGGCAAACTGTCCTGAGTACATTAAGGCTAAAAACTGTCAAACTTTCCAAAAAAATACAAATGGCGCCTGACAACACACGGTGTTATCTAGGCCAGCTATTTTTCTTGCAGCCCTCGTAGACATATCCCGATTTAAGTGACATATTTTTAAAATTCTAGGTACTTTTTTCAATCGACTTTTCTGTAATTCGCAATTTGTGATTTGATTGTGTAACATATCGTTCATTTTTTGAAAGAATGACACATATCAAAATATTAGTTTCAATAAAAACTCGTTTTAAGTTGCCGATAGAATCTTGACCTCCCAACCTTTAAATATTATTACACAAAAAAAGTATAAATGAAAAATAAATGTCCTTTCGTTTTGAAAGTATATACTAAACTCTTCCTCCTATTCCGTGCAGGAACAGAATATCGAAACTGATAATATAATTACATATACATGTTCCACAATCATCCCAGATGAGACAAGGGAGACTTCTCTCATATTAATGAGTGTACCGCGATTCATATTAGCTCAATGATATGGGACCTACTCTTTTAACGCCGAGTCCGAACCGCGTGAATGAAGACACCACTTGTAGAGAAGTTTTACATTACTGACATACTCAAGAAATGACGCCAACATTATAAAGGGGTATTATGCCACCGTTGAAAATTTGATGTTGACTGGCAGTGGAATCACACCCACGACCTTCTACGTGCAAGGCGGGTGTGCATACCATTGCGCTAAGGTGGCACCCTCTTAACTGATAATACTCCCTTTAAAAGAGCTTACATGGAGCGTCTTCTTATTCTTTCCAAAACGTGGACCAATATTTACAATTTTCAGAATTTATCTTTTGCATCCTGTGGCAATATTATTAACGTAGCTGGACTTTTATAGAACATTTGTTCCATAAGCCGAACTGAGTAAAGATCTCCATTCCTGTCTGTCTATACCCTCTAACCCAACATGAATAATTTTTATACCCTCAGCCTTTAGGCTAGAAAGGGTATAAGCACTTTTATACAGGCAAAATGTGCCTCATCAAAATAATGATTTTAGACCCCAAGTATGTTTGGACGAATCCGTTTCGGAAATTGTGGAGTTGATTATGCAATGTCCGTCAGTCTGTCTCGATGGCTGAAGCGCACGATAACTCTTGAACGGATCAACCGATTAGGATCAAAATTCGTCTTTCTTCATATATGGTCCAAATTTAGTTTAAGTTCAAAGATGAGTTATATCGGTCCACTCCTTCCGGTACCTTCTTCACAAAAGTTCAAATGTGTTCGCAAAATTTGTGCGCACTATAACTCTTGAAGGGGTTTATGAGGTTCCAATATGGACTCAATTTTTCCACTCCTTAGGATACCTCCCAAACAAAGTTTCGAAAAAGTTCAGTTTAAGACTTGCTCTCGAATCGCTTTGATTTTTGTTGTAACAACATGTTTCCACTGCCCCCCATACAACGGCACAAGTTTCATCAAGAGAAATTCCATACTTCCCGAGGAAATAGCCTGAAAGTTGCAAAACATCCCTATGACACCGTGTGTCATCTTCCGGTTCGATCCAATTTGGGCCAAAACTTGGATCACCTAATGCCAAATTTAGTTTAACTTCTAAAATGGCCTATATCGGTACACTCTTTATGGTACCTCCCCCACAAAAGCTCAACATTTGTGTCTAAATTAAGTTTAGGATTTGTTCGAAAATCTTTTGGAAATGTATATCGATGCGTTCGTTGTGGACCTGTTTACAGCGATGTTATGTTTTCCGTGGACAGGTCCATGCTTCCTGGCATGCTGGACCAAAAGTTATACGACGACCCACTGAAATGACTAGGGTCGCGATATCTGTCGAAAAGATATGACTCTTAAAAGAAAATTCACTTCCATAATAGAGTATTTTTGTCGGCAAGTTGAAATGTCAAAAAAAGGGCCACAAATTTCTGAAAAGACCCTAAATACATTCGATCTATCCGTAGATGAAAGTTTCAATTCACATAAGCTGGGGGTGTATCTCTGTCGGCAAAGCCGATTGATACTTTTTTACTTGTTGTTGTATTTTCACATTCCGGGATATGGAGTTTTCTGATGTCGCATTTCGCTTGTTTGCTCCAGCGAAGCCTTGGCCCTCCATTCCTGCGTGTACCGCCATGCGGCCCGTATTTATACGCCTTTTTAGTGGGTTCATCATCACTTATTCTTATGACACGGCTTAGCCAACGCAACTGTTATATCGCGATTCGTTAACCTATACTGATGTCGTTGTATATTTGTTCGATGTTCAAACGACGCTGATATTCACCGTTAACGCAGATTGGCCCATAGATCTTTCGAAGAATTTTCCTTTCGAACACCACTTATCTGCTTGCGCAAGTATCCACGCTTCGGAACTATACATTAGCATGGGCCGTATCAGTGTTTTGTAGAGTGCTACTGTTGTTTGGCAAGATTCTGGCTTTATTCTTAAACTGCTTACTTAGCCCAAAATGGCATCTGTTGGCCAACACTATTCTTCGTCTCCTTAGTTCACAACTGATGTTTTTTGTTGTGCTTATGACGGTGAACAGATAGACGAAGTCTTTTACTACCTAAAAATTGTAGGCACTAACATTTACAGTTGGTGCGAGATATCATCAATTTGGTTTTATCGCCGTTTACTGGCAGACCGACTTTAGCAGATTCGCTTTCGACTTTTGCAAAGGTATCAGTTACTTCCTTTGCCGATCGACTTATGATGTCAATGTCGTCGGTATAAGCAAGTAACATATGACTGTTTGTATATATTGTTCCACTTCTTTTAACGTTCGCTTCTCGTATAACCTTTTCCAACAGAATGTTGAATAAGTCACACGAAAAGCTGTTTCCTTGTCTGAAACCTCTTTCGGTACTAAACTCTTCGGAGAGGTTCTTTCCTATTTTAACTGAGGACCGAGTATCAGTTAATGTCATTTTACAGAGTCGAATGAGCTTTATCCCTATAGTTAAAGCATACAGTTTTATCTCCTTGCTTGTAGACGGAACACAGGATGCTCGGGTACGCTTTCTTCATGCCGGAAGATGAATACACATTATCAGCTTGTTGCCTCCGGTTTAAACAGGTCTGCTGGTAAGACATCGACTCCTACTCCCTTATTATTTTTCAGCCGGTTTATTGCTGTGTTTACATGCAATACCATCTTCTGCGATTGGATCTGTGGTATCTTCGTCGTCTTCGCTGGTTTTTGATACCACTATCTGTATAAGTTACAAAATTACCTTGCTCGAACCTAAAAGAGGATACTGGCACAAAGCCATCAGTTTGATGTTTCACTCATATCTCCTTTTCTCCCGATACCACTCAAGTGCGCTACGCGTTGCAACTGTTTGTAGGTGACCCTATATGCCATATTTTTCTCTTCGGTAGCAGCAGGACACTCCTGGTCATACCATGGGTTTCTTGGTAGAGATATGTATATGGTATCCAAAATGGATTTCCAATTGTTTGCATGAAGTGGGCAATACTTTGCCACTGTGCTGATATGTTATCGGGACGAGGAGTGCTTTGATGAAGCAATTGGTCCAGTTGAGTGGAAGATGCTGTGGCTATCTGTTGAGATTACAACATACCGATGTCTAATTTTATGTTGTGTCTGTTCGAACCTTATTGCTACGTTCAATCGGCTACGTGGGTTTGTTGCAACAAGTTTTTTATCCAAATCGGTGTTCGCTCCTTGAAATGATCTTACATCCAACACGCTCGATGAACGTCTTCTATCTATCACAACATGATCAATTTGTTTTCGTGTTTTCTGATCTTGTGACAGCCAGGTGTCCTTATGAATGTCGAGATGCTTAAATCTAGTACTGCTAACTACCATATATTTTACTGCTGCGAAGTCGAATACTCTCATTCCATTGTCAGGCGTTTCACTGTGGAGACTGAATTTCCCGACTGTTGGACCAAAGATATTCTCCTTTCAAATTTCGACATTAAAACAATTTTGAAATGGGCAGGGCAACGGTCATATATTTACTTAAGCACCCGCAAAATATATATTTGGTATGTCTGTTCGCCGTTGTCTTCAGTGGGAGCATGAGCGCAAATTAAACTTGGCCTTTATTTTAATTTTAGGATACCATTCATTCACAGGGATGAAGCTGAAGACCAGATTTTTTAATCTCCGACCAAATGTGGCCACTTTTATGTGTTCCTGTTTTTTGCAAAAAATCTATATGGAGTCAATAAGTGATATATCCCAAGCGTAACAGTAACCTTAATGTGAAGTACTTCTAAGAGTTTAGCCATATTTTCAATACATATAATATAGTGTGATATTTGAAGCTATTTTGTTTTTAGATTTCACATATTTTCTTTTACCATTTTGACCTGTCAATGGATACACAATCCTTTTCCCAAATAATAAGATTAACGTATCCCCGTGTTAAGGTATCCGCTCACTCCGACGTACTTTCCAACAGTCGATTAAAATTAAGTATTAGTCGCCGGATTAATTTCGGCAAATGGGACCATTTTATAAATTAGTGTTTTTCTCTAAAAAATATTGCTCGTGGATCTGTATTTAAAATCAATATCATTTTGTGTTACACTTGAATACCTTCCAAACTTAGAATTATAACTGTTACCTATTTCAAAATGACTAACGACAGATTGCCTCGAAGGGAATACAACGTACAAAGCTCAGAATCCTCCCCATCGAATATCCTTTTAACATCCGTCATGTGTATCTAGTTCATATTTGGCTATGTGTCCTATTCAATTTTCCTTTGTGTGTGCACTAATCATCAACATATTAATTATATTATAGAATATTGTCATAACTCAACGCCTGTCAAAAGACCATTGTAGAACAAATAACCTGAAGACTAGCAAACGAAGCAAATTAATATTTGAATTCTTGTGAAAAGTGAATGATTATTTACACAAATGACATCCTTTGTGTGCAATGTATATATATATGTTGATATATGACCAAAATGACCACAAGAAATAATGAAGTTTATACCGAGAGAATAGTAAGCAATTGCTAACAACAATATTTATTTATTCATATATTAGAATAAATGAGTACAAATGTATTTGCGAAAATTAAACTAATCAGGAAATTCAATTGTATTCAAACCCAAGTAATGACTTAGTTCAACATCAATTATAGAGGAAAATTGATTTTATTATTGATCATTACACAAATGAAATTCAGACATCTTATGGTGGAGGGAAGAAGTTCAATACTCACTTGAGAATAGTATTGCATATAAAACTTTCCGTTATTTGAAGACAATAATCCTAAACATCCTTTTTTAGTTTTAGAACCACCCTAAGAATTTACACAAATCCTTTGTTAGATGTGGTAAACTTTAACAAAAAAATGGGTTCCACCCAGTTTCGTTGGCTGTGGACATCTACAGGCCCAAAAAATAAAGAAAATTCCTCCGCCGAACGCTTCATGTCAACATCATGGGCTTTGATTTAGAAGATATCGCATGACAAGGAAAGCACAGAAACAAAGGCGCTATTTTTTGTGTAATAACGGATCAGAAAAAATTGTCGGTACTTATACTATAAGGAAAAGATGTGTGAACATCATAACCATCAAAATTAAACCCTGTCCTTTCGAAAAAATTAACGTCTGCCTTTCCCTATCGCTAACCTGTTTCTTCACATCAAATGTCTTAGAACCTTTTGAAATTCCAAGGACTTGATGGTGAGATGGAGCGTTGGGCGGTGGAATTTTCTTTATTTTTTGGACCTGTAGATGTCCACAGCCAACGAAACTAAGTGAAACCCATCGATTTGCATTCACTTTCCTGAGATAAAATATCAAATTTTGGATTGGAAAGGTAGAATTTTGAATTATCTTTACCATATTTCCTCTGTTTCGGACTCATAAACCTATCAAATGTGACTTTTTTGTAATTTTATTGTAGTATAGACAATTTTGAACATAATTCAGTACAGAATTTTGTCTTTATAAATTGTTTCTACCGATTTCTTCATAAAAATATTTTTTGAAGCTCTAAGCCTCGAATTTCATCAAATTTCGAGACCCTAGTACAAATTTTTGCGCAATATTTGTTGTCAATCAACACTAACGGCATTTATTTATAATTATAAATAGTTTTTTGTTAAAGTTTACCACATCTAACAAAGGATTTGTGTAAATTCTTAGGATGGTTCTATCCTGGTGAACCATTAAAAATGCTAATATTTTGGCATTTTTTCATAAAGCGAGTAAAAAGTACCGCTATAACGCATATGTGAAACATGTTAGGTATTGAAAATATCGGCTACTATATACTGTACATGTCCACAAAATTATAATTTACAATTCCTCTCCTTTCGTCAGATATAGCGGTATTTGTAGACAAATATTATCTGGTTCTATTCAGATGAACCGGAGTGTATTTTCGTCCCATTTGAGGTATTTGATGCACCAAACACTCTATATCTGTCCAATTTTGATGAAACTTGGAATTTATGACGGAATTTGGTCTATAAATAAATTTACCAAATTATATCGAAATCGGTTCAGATTTGGATATAGCAACCATATATATTTTCGGCTGATTTGAGGTATTTGATGCACCAAACACGCCATATCTGCCCGATTTTGATGAAATTTGGAATGCGTGACGGAATTCGGTCTATAGATAAATGTGAAATTCTGTCTATAGATAAATCGAAATTGGTTCAGATTTGGATATAGCTTCCATATATATTTTCGGCCGATTTGACGTAATTGCTGCACCAAACACACTATATACGACCGAATTTAATGAAATTTGGTTTGTGTGACCGAATTCGGTCTAAAAATAAATGTGCCAAATTATATCGAAATCGGTTCAGATTTGGATATAGCTCCCATATATATTTTCGCCTGATTTCACGTATTTGCTGCACCAAACAAGCTATATCTACCAATTTTGATGAACTTTGGAATGTGTGACAGCATTTTGTGTAGTAATAAGTGTACTATATTATATAGAACTTAGTTCAAATTGATATACATATATCTCCTATATTTGTTTTTCAAAATAGTCGGGCTTAATCCCATAGTCGTTGTTTTAATATTTATTTAAAACAACTTTAATTTATTAGTGGGACAAAAAAAATATAGTCTTCCCTGCCTTACCGCTTGGTAAACATCGCCAATTTTTTCCCACTAATAAATTAAAGTTGTTTTAATAAAATATTAAAACAACGACTATGGGATTAAGCCTGACTATTTTGAAAAACAAAATAGAAGTCGTCATCCCAAAAAAAAAACCCCAACCCTCCTAATTGTGGGACCGGGCACCGTCGAAATGTTGTTTATTGCTGTAGTATGCAATACCAACAAATTAGTTATGTGTTTTTTCGTTGAGAATCGACGAACGCATAGCAGTGGGAAAGATTTGGTTTTGTTTGCAAGTGAAGTTGCTCGAGTTTAGGTAGTGCCAAAGAAATTCTCGATCAGAGTGTTTCTTTGCACACGTATGTATCTATTTGAGCGGGCAATTGACACTTGGGTATAAAAAGTTTCTGTTGAAAAACAAGAAACAAGGGAACTGATGAAGATCTGTGGCAAGATCTGAAACTATAGTCTTCCATGCCTTACCCCTTGGTAAACATCGCCAATTTTTTCACACTAATAAATTAAAATTGTTTTAATAAAATATTAAAACAACGACTATGGAATTAAGCCTGAAAAACAAAATAGAAGTCGTCATCCCAAATAAAAAACGCCAACCCTCCTATATCTCCTATATTTTACATATTCACAGTGGTGTAGGGTATCATGTAGTCGGCCCCGCCCGACTATGATCCTTTTCTTACTGTTTTTTTTTTCTTTTGAAGCTTTTCAAATTTCATATTACTTTCATGTATCAACCCTAAAAAAGAAGGAAAAATTTTTCTTCAGAAAAATTGGGAAATATTTTTATGTTTGTCCATATCGACACCTCCAAATAATAGTATGCTAAAGGTAGAGTTACATTAGGCAAATATTTGCTCCAGCGACCGGCATTGTGCGCTTACTGTGAGCAAGTTAGCATAAATTCAATGTATTATTAACACCACTTGATCTCAGTAAGCGCACAATGCCGGTCGCTGGAGCAAATATTTGCCTAATGTGACCTTACCTTAAGTCTAAAAAGTGAGTTTTGGAGGAGAAGCTCTGAAAGTTTGAAAATTTTTTTGAACTTCAGTACTATGCTAAGTCAATATTTGTTTATAACTTCTGTTCGGATTGACCGATAATTACCAAAATTAGACAGAATTTAAGTTAAAGGACGTTCGACACCTCCAAATAATAGCTTGCTAATTCTGAAAAGCGAGTTTTGCAGGACAAGCTCTAAAAGTTTGGAAATTTCTTTGACCTTCAGTACTATGCTAAGGAAATATTTGTTTATAACTTCTGTTCGGATTGTCCGATCATTACCAAAATTTGACAGAATTTAAGTTAAAGGACGTTAAATATAAAAATGTAAAGAACTTGAAAACATGCTAAGTCGACTTAGCATACTATTGTTTGGAGGCGTCGATATTTAAATTAGGCCATTTTCCTTGAGGCAATTGTCAGTTTGTTGGTGTGAGAGGGTGTTGAGATGCAAAGGGTTACCATATGCCTCACTTCTCTCACCATCAAACTGACAATTGCCGCAAGGTAAATTGCCTAATTTAAATATGTACAAACATACTGATATAATACTGATATTTACATGATATACAATGTAAAAAGTATGTTTTGTGGGACAATTTTGAATAAATTCAGAAGAAATCCTACTTTAAACCTAAAACGTGTTTATAATTTTTAGAGATTCCTGACGATTAGACAAGATTTGCAGCTTTGGTGTATTCTGATAGTAAAAGTTTATGGCAAATATTTGTGTAGAATATTTGGATTTGATATGATCACATTTTAAAGGAGTTTTTGAAAGATTTTCGAAAAAAGCACCAAAAATACCCTTTTGATGGACCGAATGAGGGTTAAGATTATTATTAAAAATATTTCCCCACATCCTCCTCTGTAAAGTTGCCAAAGACACTATTTACCTAAAATGCAAGGATTCCAATATATCTTAACTCGAATATTTCAAAAAAAAAACTAGAAATGGGCAGAACTTGCCCCGCCTACTTTGGTTACTTTCCAATGTAAAACGCCGTTACACGTGTCTCATATTTTTAGCTCTATTTTCATAATCTACTCAGTTTTTCCCATCATTTAGCAAAACAATTAATTTTGTTGCACAGTGTAATCTGCTATTCATTGGACACTTCCTTGATTAATTAAGTTAAGGTGGTTTATCGTTTACTTCTCCTCTATTCAATTTGCACAAAACTTGCCTGACTTCTAATTAGGAATTTATCAAACCATTTGATAGAAGTTATTAATAAATTCGACAATGAATAAATTATTAGATATCCTGTCCTGAAATATATACATATCTATGTATGTATGTGTGTTAATCAGGACTGGAGAATGCTGCTAATACAACCCTTCACACATTATATTTTAAAATAAAATCCTTATAGCCACATTAGACTTTATGCTAAAATTACAAAACCTTATCACTTCTTAACGAATTTCGTTAAATAAGATTTGAAACTAATTTCTTATTATCATATAATTTGAGATGAAGTTCACATAGATGGTGGTAATGGATACAAAATTGTGCGGTAATATATAATAGTCACCTACATTGATATATTTGTGTGTTGTAAAATATATTTTGACCTACGTAATTAATAATGCAGGTTAATCAAGTTGGTATTTGTATTGCCTGTTTACAGATGAAGCAAAATTAATTTGAAACCAAAATTTGTGAATTTATCAAAATTGTGTTGTATTTGGTTATCGAAGTACTTGGATAAAGATGTATATAGTGGGGGACTATTGGAGAGGGTAAAAATTTGTTGACAATATGAAACGAGAGTGACATGCATTGGCTTAATTTATAGGTATGTCAGTATATAATGCACAATTTATATGTTAATCACAATCTTTTAAACTTTTTAAGGAACACCGAGTGTTTGAGATTATTTTAGTAAATTTGGTCATAAAGGGTGGCTCTGATGGGATTTTAGGCAAATTTGCAATTACAGAGATTTTATTGACAAATGTATGCCAAAGGAATTAATTTTGCATATTAAATTAATTTTGCATATAAATCTAAAACGGGGAAAATGCAGATGCAAAAATATCAATCATGCAAGAGGTACTAATAAGATTTGCCCCTGGAAAACACTAATTGGAGAAATAATCAGAGAATCTCGTCATTCATGTATGTATAGCAAGCAGCCATACCTAGAAACCACGACAAAAGCAAACTCTGTATGATGGTTGCTTGCGGGGCAAGCGACAAGGAGGATAAGCTGTACCCTATCACCAATGCGGAATGGGACATAGTAGAAACCAAGTTGTTAGAACAAGTTTTGGCCCATGTTTTCACAAACGAATATTCTCCTGTGCCGCATTTCGACTCAAGCGTGGTTCATCGTGTTGACAGGGTAATCAAATGCATGGACGAGTTCTCAAAGGCATTCTTGGAAAAATGCATGGCAATTGCGGCTGATCCCAGGCGAAGAAATTCCGACGAGACCTCGTGGCAGGGTTTGGTTGTCCAAAATAGATTGGGACAGCCCGAAACTGCTGCATGGTTTGGCGAAGATGAACAAGGATTTTCCAATGGATGACTGGTCTGTAATCGCTACTGAACCACACATGAGTTTGGTTGTCACGATAACAGAGGCTGCTGTGGAGAGATTCGGCAATTAGCTATTCTTTGGCGTAAGAGAAGCCAAAGTAAAGGTTCTACGGCCTCATGGCCCACATGGAGAAGATGATGTATATGACGTCGACAACGCCCGAAAGCTAATGGATAACATGCAGCTAGATGGACCATCCACATCATCCCCTCAATAAAATGATGCTTAAGATTGTGCAGATTAATGTGAAGCACTCTAGGTTCGCTTCAGACAACCTGCGGCTTCGTTTAGTGGAGGAGGATCTAGACTCAGGCATTATTCAAGAACTCTACTTTTACGAAAACGAGGCTAAGATTCTGAGTAATAGAGGATACAATACAATATACGTGAGGGATAACGGTAAGCCAATATTTCTGTATCCCCAGTTTAGCACAGCAGACTTCACCGTGACAATAGTGAAGCTGGTAAGCAATTCCTTATAGCCTATTGCTACATGACTCACTCAAGAGAAGCCCCACCAAGGGAAGTCTAGGGTGCAATACTAAAGGGCTGAGTACATAAGCTGCCTTGCCTGCTTGCCTTGCTTACTTCTGATAAAAGAATAAAAAAGAAAAGGCAACCCAGTTCGAAATTTGCTCGGCCTTCTTTATTCTTTTATCTTTATTATGCCAGAAATGAAGCAGGAAAGCAAGGCAACCAGGCGAAGCAGCTTATGTAGCCACGCCTTTACATTCTCACTATATGCAATAGAGGTATTCCAAAACTCGGATAACTTTAGGTGGCGGGTGGAGGTCACTGATCGCACTCTAGTGTCCGATAGACGACAAATCGAAATAGTTAATTAAATAGTATCCGATAAGAAATCTTTCTAAGCTGTATCCAGTCTGTTGAAATTCCTGGATATAGCTTTTGGCATGCCCTATGACAAGCTCGAAGAAGCACTATCCACAATGATGGATAGCGAGCTTTCAAAACTGCGAAAACACTCACGTAAAGCTTTCAACGCCAGCTACCAAAGTGGATCCTGGCAGCCATACAAGGATAAGCTGAAGGATTACAAAAACAAAACAATAGCCATAGCAAAAAAGCAATCCTGGATTGAATTCTTTGGATCGTTAAATAACACAAAAGATAAAGCCAGACTAAGTAAAGTTATGGCCTATATAAAGATAAATGACGGTATCTGACCCGAAAGCTTGGCCGAATTTCTGATATTCTTCTAACGACGCATTTCCCCGGTTGCAGGGATAGAAACAGTGGAAGGCAAACCAATACTATCACAGATAACAAAAACATTGAAGCCTACAAAACAAAAGTGAAGTCGCATGGGCTATAAGCAGTTTGTCTAACTACAAATCTACGGTGCAAGATGGCATTATACCAAAAATGCTACAAAGCGCGGAGGCTATAAAAAATCCTTGATTAGTGTTCATCTACAGCAGATGTCTATCACTCAACTACGTAGCAACAAGTTAGAGATAGGTGAATGTTGTCTTCATATCTAAGTCTGGAAAGCGTAGTCATAAAAATGCTAAAGGCTTCAGTCCTATAAGCCTATAATCTTCTCTGCTTAAAACACTCGAAAGACTCATCGATATTCGAAAGAAACTCATATTCGAGAAAAGATGGACAACTCGAACAACATATCTTCTAGTTAACACGCTTACCTTAAAGGACGCTCGACGGATACGACCCTACACTAAGTCGTTAGGACCATATACATATACATAAATCCTTAGAACACAAACAATACACCGTAGCCGCCTTCCTGGATATAGAAGGCGCCTTCAAGGATGGAAACAACAGAAGAAACTAGGCCATTCTGGTAAAAACACACTTCCTATCGAACACCACGGCTACCACCGAGGCATCAACTGAGTGTAGTTATTCATCAGAAGATGCACCAAAAATCAACAGCTCAATGGTCAAACAAGCCATCACGAGCTTTTCACTATAGAAAGCAGCTGGACCAGACCAGATCTTCCCGGCCCTACTACAGAAGAAGAGGATCTTATTGCGTCCAAACTGTTCGGGTGCTTATACTCCGCTAGCCTGGCAAGAGGCAAGGGAAGTTTTTATCCCTAAACCTGGCAAGGCAAGATACGCAATACCAAAATCTTATCGCCCGATAAGTTTGACTTCATTCTTACTCAAGACAATGGAACGGACGGTCGACACCATGATAAAGAGTAGAATCCTTGACAATATGCTTAAATACAAGCAACATGCATACGTTAAAGGCAGATCAGTGAAAACAGCTTTACATGAAGTAGTACACCATATAGAGAGAACCTTTGAAGTGAAGATGTATACACTTACTGTATGCATCGATAACGAAGGCGCTCTTAACAGCACCGAGACGCTGATCGACGAGTTTCAGGTAGACAAGGCCCTAAGGAACTGAATAAACCATATGCTAAGGAAAAGGTGGATAAGCTGCGTGCTATATGACGTCAAAATAAGAGACAAAGTTGGGCAAGGAACTCCACAGGGAGGAATACTATCACCTCTTTTGTGGGTTACTACCATAAATAGTCTCTTAAGGACCTTAATCGAAGAAGAATTTGACCCAGTCTTTTACGCAGACTACGTTATAATACTTCTAAGGGGAAAATAATCCAAAACTACTTTGTAGAAGAACAGAAACGGCTCTCAAAATTGCATACAACTATGCCAGACCGATAGGTCTGAACGTTAACCCGGAAAAAACGGAAATATGTCTATTCACTAGGAAAACGAAAGTAGGAAACTCCGAGGAACCAGTTTTCCTAAATAAGAAAATAAATATTTCCCGTACAGTTAAATACCATATTCAAGAAAGGGCCATCAAGGCAGAGAGCAGTGAATGCAGAGCATGCGGAGAGGACGACGAAAGCATTCATTAGCTGATGAATAACCACCATGCTGCAGAATAGAGTCATCAATGCCACACTAGGAAACAGTACGTTGTCGAAGCACCCAATCAGAGGAACTCCACAGGGAAGGGTGATCTCGCCACTGCACTTTGGTCGCAAACGTGAATTCTTTGGCCAAAAGTCAATTTCTTGACATTCTTCTTTTGAGTTTTTTTCTTCGCAATATTAAAGTAAACACTCCAAAACAACAAATACAATGATTGTTTACTCCAAATTTGCATTTACCGTTAGACGAGAAGGAGTCAAAGTAGAGAATTGTTTACTGTGTTATTAATCGAGTTGAGTGCGCAGTTTTTGTGATAATTTGTGGGTTACACTATGCAACACAGAAAATGCAAACAACTTCTAGTATGCATTTTTTGAAAGTACATATTAAGACTACAAAAACCCAAGTAGGGTTTTGTCCTGTCAGATCCAGTTCGGATTTTATAGTCTCATCTAAACCGGGCTAAATCTACACTTTTTTGCATTTATCAGGCCTTTATCTCAGAAACGAATAGGGATTTGGCTTTGCTGTCTTTAGCAATATTGTAGCCCTAAACAAGTAGAACTCATCTTTTGAAAACTCATCTTCAGAAACGCTTCATCTAGGGCATCAGAATCTATAAAATATAGAAAATTTTACATAATTGCTGAAATTCTGGTCAGTATTGGCTAAACTATTGGGAGTTTAACCAAGTAACCTTTTGCAAAAATCTTCCATATAAAGTTACCAACAATTCTTTAGAACATTCTGAAACTCTAAAATGCTTGCTTCATGTTGTTTCAGCGGTATTTTGCATCATATCTTTTACAACACCTATTTCAAACACAGTTTACACCAACAGTTTTCTCTCGCATTTCGGAGTTCACCACATTATTGACTTATTTATTAAATGGTCGTTGAAAAATATACTAACAACAACGTGATAGAGGCATTTTACAGCAATGACTTGTTCTAAAGAGTTGTGTATTACATTCCAGGGAATATTTTTCCAAGAGAAAATATTCAGAAAAAATTAACGGTTTTGGAGATACGGTGCGAAATGTATAAAAATTGTGGAATTTTTGCATATATTTTGAAATTTGAGGCAATAAATGTAGTTTTTCGAGTTCGTTATTTTTCTAAATATTTTATTCTTGTCCTTATCCACAAACTTGCTTCAGAGGTCAGAAGAAGATTCGCATTGGTTTCAGAGATATAGCCCCGAATTTCTTTAAAAATTCAAAATTTAACCGTGTTTAGATGGTGCCATATAGTCCGAGCTGGACCTGACACAACAAAACCCAACTAGGGTTTCTTGTCGTTTGGGTCTGTACTTTCAAAAAATCCTCAGTTCGAATTGTTTGCACAAGATCACCTTAAAAATGTTGCACAGTGTTATAAAATCGCAATAAGTAAAAGTGTAAAGGTACAACTCAAATATGGAGAAGAAAGAAGAATGTAAATAGAAACATTTTCCAAAAGAACAGAAGAAAAATTCGGTCTAAGCAAAGCTATCAACATATTTCGGGAACACTCTTAAATTCTTACATTTTGTTTCAATGGTAAAATTGTTATGGACCGAAATAATTTTGATCGCTAGTGGTCGATGTTAGAAAAAAATCAAAAATACTTTGATGTGTATACTTTAATAAACAAATCATTTCAAGGTCCGATTCGTTGCGATAAATGATTTACAATTTTTTTAGGCTACATCAAATTCCGAAATATTTCATATTCGGCTGGTACAAAATTAATTCTAAGAAACACAATTTTGAACCGATTTTCCTGAAAACTTGGTATTTTTATTTTGAGAGCCCAGAGAATATTTCAACAAAAAATTGTCGACATAGGTCTACGTTGGGGTATAGCCCCCATATAAGGGTACCCCCAATTTAAGGTAATTTGACAATTTTAGCCATATTTTTAAGCCGATTTAGCTGTAATTTTGCATTTTGATTCCTTAAAAGATATGAACATTTCGCATCAAAAATGAAATTGGAAATTCAGGATGAAAAGAATTCTGAATTAATATTTTGTGACAGTAATTATAAATAAAACTAAATATTTATAAAAAGGAGCATACAAATGGTTTTGGCCACAAAAATTGGATTTCGGACCAGTGCGCACTGCTTTGGTTCCCCGTCATTAACGAAGTACTTAGCAAACTTGACCATATGGTGACTAAGGTTATTGCTTAGCGGACGATGTGGTAATATTCGTTTCTATTTTGTTTCCGTCTTTGCTGTTTGATATCATGGACGGAGCCCTGAAATCGCTGGATACATGGGTCACTAGATGTGGGGGTGAACCCAGAGAAAACTGAAATGGTGCTATTCACCACAAAGACCAAATATGCAACCCCCAATCCTTCGCGACTGCGAGGTCAAGAAATACCCCCATCAGAACACGCCAAACAGCCAAGCGTTATCCCAGTCTCCGAGCTGTCATGAAAACTTAACATGGAACATCTTGCTCGAAAAGCTAACGTTGCATATTAACATGATCAAACAAAATGTTTGGGAGCCGTTGGGGACTTAAACCTAAAATGGTGTTATGGATGTACATCTGCTGGTGTAAGTGGACCCATTCTCACATATGGAACACTAGTAACGTGGCCAATAGTAGAAAAGAAAACAATACAGAAAAAGTTATAGAGTATACAAAGATCCGCATGCAGTTTAAACATGTGTCAAATAGTTTTCAAGTTCTTCGCAATATCTGGTCCCCGCGTTCTAAGTAACTTACGATTTGAGTAAAGAATTTGTCCGAAACAAACATACATCAAACTTCAAGAGGGTCCATATCGGACAACATCATTCAGTATCCCACTCACAAAAGTTAACAATTTTCGCTTAAGTGCACTCTGTTCGAGGATACTTTGGAAATTTTTACCGAAGGTAGTCTTTGTGGTCCTGTCTACGGTATTTTAAGGATTTTAGCTACAATTAGTATCTGAAATTTGACATTTGAGGTTCCTAGTGGCCACAGAACTTCCACCAAAAATCGTCGAGATAGGTCTATGTCCGATTTTTGGTATTCTAAGGATTTTAACTACAATTTTTAACCGAACTAGCTGTTATTTGACACTTGAGGTTCTCAGTGGTCAGGAAACTTCTCCACCGAAAATCTTCAAGATATGTCCATGTTTTGGTATAGTCCCCATATAACGGTACCCCTCGATTTTGGTATTTTGAGGATTTCAGCTTCAATTTCTGATCGAACTAACCGTAATTTTTCATTTGAGGGTTTCAGTGGCCACGAAACTTCTTCACTAAAAATCGCCAGCATAGGTTCTGGTTTTGGTATAGTCCCCATATAACAATACCTGCCGATTTTCGGTATTTTGAGGATTTTATCTACGATTTTTAACCGAACTATTTGTAATTTGACATTTGAAGTTCTCTGTGGTCACGAAAATTCTTCACTAAAAATCGCCACCTCGCGATTTTCCGTATTTTGAGGGTTTAACTACAATTTTTAACGAAACTAGCTTTAATTTGACATTTGAGGTTCTCTGTTGTGACGAAACTTCTTCACCTAAAATCGTCAACATAGGTCTATGTTTTGGTATATCTCCCATATAACGGTACCTCCCGATTTTAAGTATTCTGAGGGTCTTAGCTACATTGTTTGACGGAACTACCCGTATTTTGACTTTTGAGGTTCCCTGTAGATATTAAACTTTTCCACCAAAAATTGTAAAGATAGGTCAACACTTTGATATAGTCCCGTAGGTAGCTATACACCTTTTTTAGATTAGATAATTTAGGCATTTGGGGTATTAGTGGTCGAAAATTTTCCACCTAAAAGGAAACTAAATATTCCATTTTAATTAAAACTTTTTTATGGTGGAAGGTATAAAAAATTAGACCCAACCCGAAATGAACGACTTTTTACTCGTTTAGATTAGATTATATAATTTAGGCATTTGAGGTATCACTGGTGAAATTTTTTTGCACCTAAAATTATGGACAGAAAAGGAAACTAATTATTTCATTTTAGTTAAGAATTTTTTATGTGGAGGGTTAAACAATTTGGTTGGCTTTGTGTTATTGATTGCCCTTGTTTGACCTCCACGCTGCTTTTTTGGCATCTTGATCCTCACCAATACGTATCTTTACAACTTTAAAGTGGACTGCGTTGCTGATGAAGAACACCATTCGCGTTGTCTTTGTGAGACTGAACAGCGAAAGATCGTCAAGCCCCACCACAAGGAGAGTGCCGTGCTTTTTCTAATCCCTGTGGAAGACTGGCCATCTTTCCACTATCAAAGTCTAATTGTTCATGCCTAAGACTTCGGATTTGGGGTGCCACCGTGGTGCAATGGTGTGCACACCCGCCTTGCACGCGGAAGGTCGAGGGTTCGATTCCCCGGCCAAGCAACATCAAACAAATTTCAACGGTGGCAAAACACCCCTCAGTAATGTTGGCGACATTTCCTGAGTATTTCAGCCATGTAAAACTTCTCTACAAGTGGTGTCTTAAGGCACGCTGTTCGGACTTGGCGATAAACAGTAGGTCCCATATCATTGAGCTAATATGAATCGGGGTGCACTCATTGATATGGGAGAAGTATCTCTTGTGCCATCTGGGATGTAATTTTTATTGGACGCGCCCTTGAAGGATGTGATATTGTGTGATATTTTTTTCAATGTATGCCTGGTAATCCCTTAGTAGCCGTCCAGACTCTTTAGTGGTATCGATCACCGTATAGAATAATTCATTCCTGTAGTTATTTCTGGCTACCTTGACACAAGTAGGTCTTCATGGCCATCTTCCTTTTCTGGAATATACTATACTTCTTTTCTGAGTCTCCGGCCATTCCAGAATATTCTGCGCTGTCGCTTCCCTTTTTCCTTTAGGTTTTGTGATTGTAGTAGTACTTTCGGCCACAGATGCCAAGACACCCACATCTGTAGTAGATGTTTGCTCACGATCGCTTGCTAACGACGAGGTGCGACTCGCAGCCAAATCGCCACCAGTGCTGTCTTATTTACGCGCTGCACCGTAACTTTTATCTCATTTTTTTCTTCCTCAATTTTTGTTTTAGGGGAACACCCCCGTAGTCCTTTTCTTATTCGCTGGAAAGTCAAGGTTTCCAGAGGTATGTTATCATATCACTCAACCGCAGACTGGTCATGTCACTAGTGATTTCCCTCGGGCAGAGTAGTATGACCATCCACCACTCACTATCCGCCATTGGGGACGCGATCGGTAGGAGTTGATATAGTGGCCATACTTTGTTACGTGATTCATGTTTTCATTTATTTCTTTCATTCCCAAAAATATCCACCCTTTTGATGTCTGCCAAACTTAATTTCAATTACCAACATATCTCTACGAAATATGTAAGTATGTATGTATGCATGTGAGGGAGTCTGCATAAGACACAAAGTGTATAGCTCGGCTTTTCAACAACCTCAAGGATATCATATTAAATAATTGGACAAAGAACAAGAACTCAATTATTATAATTACGAAATTTACAGAAATCGATTTATGTAATTTTCTCGAACAGATTTTCTTCCTTACTTCTGGCGTCCTATAATACTAGCATATTAAAAATGTGCATGTAATTTATTCAGACCTTTTGGCGCAATGACAGACATAATTATTGTAATTTCAATTTAATGGAAAATTTTCCATTTTGCCTCAGACGATGCCATCATATAGAGGTGAATGTATTTATATAAATATTAATAAGTCATGGTCGTAATGAATATATCCATACATAGCTATAAGAAAAAGTGTGTATATGTATATACAATGATGATAATTCCTTCCCAGTGGACAATATTTATACACATCATACATGATTTAATGTGCTCCTTCATTTTGTTGTTCGACCTTCTTTATTTGTTAACACTGTGCAACACTGGAAATGCAAACAACTTCTAAAGGGCATTTTGTGAAAGTACATATAGAGACTACAAAAAAATTAATTGGGTTTTGTGTTCTTAGATCGGGTTCAGATTTTATGGCCTCATCTAAACCGACCAAAAATGAGCCTATTTTCCAGTGATCGGACATTTATCTCCGAAAATAATAAGAATTTTGCTTTGCAGTCTTCAGCAATATTGTAGCCCTAAAGTAGTAGAACTTATGCGTCAAACAGATGAACTAGGAAAAGCTGCATCTAGCGCATCAAAATCGATGAAACATAGAAAAGTTTACATAATTTCTGAAATTCTGGTCAGTAACAACTAAACTGTTGGGAGTTGAAACAAGTAGCCATTCTAAAAATTTTCCAAATAATGTGACCATCAATTCTTCATAACATTCTGAAACTCTAAAATGCTTACTTCATGTTGACAATTTTTATTGAAGAAGTGTTGTGACCTATAAGAACTTTAAATTGCAAATTACAGCTAGTTCGGTTTAAAATTGTAGCTAAAACCCTCAAAAAATACCGAAAATCGGGAGGTACTGTTATATGGGGGTTATAACTAAACATGGAGCCACCTAGCTAACATTTTTTTCCGAATTCGTAACGAAACAAGTTTCCGATTCTGATGCCGAATTCGTTCCGAAATCGGAACAAAACTGTGTGAAGGTGCCCATGAATTCGGAAAGTTTTGTCGAAAAAATATCGGAAGGAACATTTGAGTTCCTTTCCGAATTCTAAACGAATTCGTTTAAAAACTCGAGTGAAAAAAATGGGAAATTTTGAGGGAATTTTCGATATTTTGCACAATTTCGGACAAAACTCTAAAGGAACATTCGAAAACGGACAGCAAATTGGATGACTTTCGAATACTTTTTCAGAATTTTGAAAAATCTTCGGGTGTTTGATCCGATATTCGGAAAATTATCGGATGTTTGATATTCGGAAAAAATCTGAATATTTTCGTAAGTTTTATCCGATAATGGGAAAAAATCCGGTGATTTATATTTCGGAAAATTTTCGTATGTTTAATGTGAACTTTTTTATTCTTTATTTCATCAACTTCACAAGTCGGATTTAATAGTATTCATTGCTGCTGCCCGCTGATATTGTATGTTTGCAAAATTATAAAACACGACCTTTCCTAATAAAGTTTCCATATGTCATCACACTGTTGTTTTTTTATTTGACGTATCTAAAAAAGAATTAACAATATTAATTATTATAAACAACGTTTTACAAAAGGTGTATGCAATCTTCCTATTTTCATTTATTTTAAAACACACAATAATTTGTTTCGCTACGCCGCACAGTGGAAAAAAGTACCGATTTAGCGCGCCAAAAGTAAAAATCAATATTTTATCGTATGTTTATCCATGATTTGGATAATTTTAGTTCAAAAAATGTTATTTTTGTTTATTTATTAATATATATGGCAATTTTTATTATGCAATGGATAAAATATACGAAAGTTTATCTTATTTTTGAAATTATGGTCAGTAGCAGCTAAACTATTGGGACTTCAAACAAGTAACCTTTAGCAAAAATTTTTAAAATAATGTGATCAGTAATTCTTTAGACCATTCTGAAACTCTGAAATATTTATTTCATGTTGTTTAGGCGGTATTTCATATCATAGTTTATGCAAAACATATTTCAAGCAATATTCACAGGCTGTTTATTTGCATATTTAGGATATCAATGCATTGTTGATATATTTATCAAATTGTCTTTGAAAAATGTGTCAAAAAAGCGTGATATAGGCATTTTACAAGAATGGAATGTTCTGAAGAGTTATGAATTACAGTAAAGCGGATATTTCTTCTGAAGGAAAGTCAACGAAAAATGCAACAGTTTTGGAGATATGGTGCGAAGTATACAAAATAATGGCATAATTGACATGTTTTCTAAAAATGATTATAAAAAAATATTTTGCAGTTTGTTGCAGCTCAAATTTTGCAAATTTGTTAAGACCTGTGTGTACTAAAAATAAAATAAAAAATCTAGGTGCCATCCTGCGACACTCCCCAGTTATAGCTTTAACAAAGTACTCAAATTGAAAAAAATCTGATGTCTCATGTTTTAAGTGTAAAATCCAAGTTAAAATAAATAACATCTTATATATTTAATATATTTTAATTCACCTGTCTTCAAGAAATATTCAATACAATAAAGCTTCAAAATTACTTTGTAGGAAGACTACAAGAGGCGATCACCAATTTACTACTAAAATATATTATGACAACCAGTTCATAAATTTTCAACGAAAAATGAACCGTTATTCCGCTCCGACTGATGGAAAACAAATTATTTTAACTTCCGTTAGATTCAGTGGACAACTTAGATCAATACTGCACTAATAATTTTTGAATTGGCGTATGAGATTTTTTCACTTTTGGCGCGCTAGATCGGTATTTTTTTCCACTGTGCGTCGTACTCACTTAACTAACTAAAAAACAATAACTTAAAAACAAGCTACAGCATGCCGTTGGTGTTTATTGCATACAATCAATTCTCAACCGGAGTTCGGGAATTTTGCTCGCGAGAAAAAGAAACAAATCAAAGTTTATTTTCAGATTATGTGCAGAGTACTCGGAAACTAATCGGAAAAAATCGAATTACAATTTTCCTTAAGTGTATGGGCAGACAATTTGGAAAATAATCGGAAAGAAAACGTATCAAAATTTCCTTTCAGAACTCGGAAAATAATCGGAAAAAAGGTTACAAAATCTCGGAAAAAATCTGATATCAAAGCCATCGGCAAAAATTGTTGGCTAGGTATATTAACAATTGTTGTGACTCCTAGGAACCTTAAATGTCAAATTCTGATAGTCCGTTTAAAACTTTTAGCTAAAACTCTCAAAATTTCGAAAATCGGGAGGTACCGTTAACAATTTTTGGTGAAGAAGTGTTTAAAAATTGTAGCTAGAAAGTCAAAATATCGAAAATCGAAGGAACCGTTATATTGGAGCTATACCTAAACGTGGACCTATGTTTAACATTTTTCCTGAATAAGTGTTGTGACTCCTAAGAACCTTAAATGTCAAATTACAGCTAGTTCGTTTAAAAATTGTAGCTAAAACCCTCAGAATATCGAAAACAGGGAGGTACCGTTATATGGGGGCTATACCTAAACAGTGCCTATCTTGATAAATTTTGATGAAGATGTGTTTGGACACCTTAGAACTTTAAATGGCAAATTACAGCTAATTCTGATAAAAATTGGAACTAAAATCCCGAAAATACCGAAAATCGGAGGTACTGTTATATGGGAGCTATAACAAAACATGGGCAGATATAACCCATCTTCGAACTTGACCTACCTATTGCAAAAGTATACTCAAGTGCAAAAATATTGCGCTCTTGCTTAATTTTTTCGGACGTTAGTATGGTGGAGGATCATCTTAAACTGGAAGGTGTTATAGCTTTTTCTTAACTTAATGAAAATTTTACATAGTAGAAAAATATAAGGCAACAACAATACCCAGCTGACTGAACTGGGCTGTAATGTTAGTGTCAAATTCCGTGAAAATTGAAAGATTTGAAAAAATTTAAATTCTTAGAAACGGAATAATTAATACAAAATATCTTTAAACAGGGCTCAAAAATCGTAATAAAATATTCTACATATTTATATGAAAAAAATTGGTCGCAAGGTGCAAATACTCATTACCGTGGCATGTCCCCAGTCATTTGGTGCTCAAAAAACACTGATATTCATTAATATTTCAAAATATATTATACTAGCAAAGTGCCCGCTACTTCGTATGCGTTAAATATACAAAACAAATAAACAATATATAATATAGGACATTTTGTGTACTAATACGTACCACTTTAGTTTGATTTTCGTCACGCCTACACATCAAGAGCAATCCACATTTTTTGAGATATTTTAATTGAGGTTCTCCTCGCAAATACGGCCTAACCCATCAATCGCCATCCTCATTTCCAGCTCTATCTGTTCCCCCAAAACCAATTATAGAACTATTTAGTACTTTACATGTAAATACATAAATACGAACCTCCTCCTATTATTTCAAAATTCCCTTTTCACAATAACAAATTGTACCAAATCCTGTGCCATTTACAACTTTTCGTATATTTATGGCACATATTTCTTAAATCGGACGTTCCAAATCTCACGAATCCAGATCTATCCGTTCATCCAATACAAAATTGTACCATACATGGAACCATTTTGTACCCCTAAGTGTACCTAATTCCACATTTTAGGATTCGAGCGCTATAATTTCACCCAAATCCTAATTGTACAAAATGTAGGACTTTTTGTAAGCATAAGTACGCATTTTCAAAACTAACTCCAACAGTAATATTAACTCCAAATTTCAAGATTCCAGCTCTAACCGTTCGCTCAAATCCAAGTTGTACCAAATTTAGTACCGTTTAGTAGTTTTCGTATATATAAGTACGAATTTCCAAAACTTCCTCAATCCTACACCCCAACAGAAATCTTAATTCCAAACTTCAAGATTCCAGCTCGTTCGCTCAAATCCAAATTGAGCCAAATTTAGTACTTTTCTTACTCATAAGTACGAATTTCCAAAACTACTTCCATATCTTAATCCTACACTCCAACAGTAATATCAATTCCAAATTTCTTGATTCCAGCTCTACCCGTTCGCTCAAATCCAAGTTGTACCAAATTTAGTACCGTTTAGTAGTTTTCGTATATATAAGTACGAATTTCCAAAGCTTCCTCATTCCTATACCCCAACAGTAATCTTAATTCCAAACTTCAAGATTCCAGCTCTAGACGTTCGCTCAAATCCAAATTGTACCAAATTTAGTACTTTTCGTACTCATAAGTACGAATTTTCAAAACTACTTCCGTATCTCAATCCTACACTCCAACAGTAATCTTAATTCAAAATTTCTTGATTTCAGCTCTATCCGTTCGCTCAAATCCACATTGTACCAAATTTAGTACTATTTAGTACTTTTCCTACCCATAACTAAAAATTTCCAAAGCTTTATCAATCCTGCAATTCAACAGGTATTTTAATTCCAAACTTGAGGATGGCAGCTACATCAGATCACCGAAATCAAAATTGTACCAAATTTAGTACCATTTAGTACTTTTCGTACCCATAAGTACAAATTTTCAAAACTATCTCAGTGCTATTTTCAAACAATAAGCTTAATTCCGAATTTCAGGATTCCAGATATATCCGATCTCTCTAATCCAAATTTGGTACCATTTAGTACTTTCGTACCCATGAGTACGAATTTCTACAACCAACTCAATGCTACACGCCAACAGAAATCTTAATTCCAAATTTCAGGATTACAGCTGCATCCGATGTACCAAATTTGATACCATTTAGTACTTTTCGTATCCAACGTACGAATTTCCAAACTTTCCTCTTTCAACACTCCAACAGTAATCGTAAATCCGAATTTCAGCATTCCAAATGTATCCGATCACATAAATTAAAATTTGGTACCATTTAGTACTTATCGTACCCATAACTAAAAATTTCGAAAACTTAATCAATCCTACTTACCAATATTCCGAATCTCGGGATTCCAGCTATATCCGTTCACCCAAATCCAAATTGTACCAGATTTGGTACCATTTAGTACTTTTCGTACACATATGTAAGTACAAATTTTCAAAACTACCTCAGTGCTATGTTCAAACAATAAGCTTAATTTCGAATTTCAGAATTCCAGATACATCCGATAACTCAAATCCAAATTTGGTATCATTTAGTACTATTCGGATCTAAAGTACGAATTTCCAAACCTACCTCTATCAACACTCCAACAGCAATGTTAATTCCGAATTTCACGATTCCAAATGTATCCCATCATTGAAATCTAAATTGTACCAAAATTAGTACTATTTAGTGCTTTTCATACCCATAACTAAAAATTTCCAAAACTTTATCAATCCTACACTCCAATAGTACTCCTTATTCCAAATCTCAGAATTTCAGCTATATCCATTCAGCCAAATCCAAATTGTACCAAATTTGGTACTATTTCGTACCCATGAGTACGAATATCCACAACTACCTCAATCCTACATGCCAACAGTAATCTTAATTCCAAATTTCAGCATTACAGATGCTTCCGATCATCGTAATCCAAATTGTACCAAATTTAGTACCAGTTAGTACTTTTTGTTCCCATAGGTCCGAATTTCCAAACCTACCTCTATCCAACACTCCAAAAGTAATCTTAATTCTGAATTTAAGGATTCCAAATGTATCCGATCACTTAAATTCACATTGTACCAAATTTGGTACCATTTAGTACTTTTCGTACCCAAAAGTACGAATTTCCAAAATACCTCTATCCTACACCCCGACTGTAATTCCAATTCTAAATTTCAGGATTCCAGCTCCATCCGTTCCCCCAAATCCAAATTGTACCTTATTTGGTACTATTTAGTACCTTTCGTACCCTTATGAACGAATTTCGAAAACTACCTCCATATCTCAAACCTACGCTCCAACAATAATAGTAATTCCAAATTTCAGAATTCCAACTTCATCGGTTCGCCCAAATTCAAATTGTACCAAATTTAGTACCATTTAGTACTATTCGTACACATGAGTACACATTTTCAAAACCACCTCCTTATATCAACTCATCTTCTAAACCTTGATTTTCATTCCAAATTTCAAGATTTTAGCTCTATCCGTTCACGTAATACCAAATAGTACTAAATTTAGTAACTTTTAGTACTTTTCGAACACTTATAGCTCGAATTTCCAAAAACCCTTTGGTACACCTTTCTAACTCTCCATCAGTGAACCTCATTCCAAATTTCAGAATTCTAGCTCTTCGCGTTTGCCTAATACAAAGGGTACCATATTTAGTACCTTTTAGTGCTTTTAGTACAGTTATAGTTCGAATTTCCAAAAATCCAGCCTTATCTGACACCTTCGGACCAAGAGTGACCCTCACCCAAAATTTCAAGATTCTAGCTTTAGCCGTTTAGTCTGGGCGTTGATTACACTGCTCAACAAAATTGAAAACGTTGAATGTTTCAGACGAAGTTGCAGTTGTTTCTAGATGAAATCGGCGAGTTATTTTCAAATCCGGTGCCGGTTTTTCTCCATCAGCTCTTGTTTTTGAGATATAGCTCAAAATCGGTTTTTACGAGTTTAACCCAGACTTTCGTTATTTTCGGAAACAAACAAATATTTTTTTGTGGGTTTTTCGACATTAATATATTAAGGAGATGTTGTGCGCTCGATACAAATCGTTTTTGAAATAGTTATGGTGAGTATATATCAAAAAAAATATATAAAATATACGACGGACCTTGTAAAAATTGCTTATTTTGAGTACTTAAGTTCATACCGCCCATGATTCGAGCATAACCTAAAAATCATCATGAAGACTGCCATTGAAAAGTAAATAGCTTATGTGGTAATGATATCACTGGTAAATTATTTACCTTTAGCAGTCTTCATGGCGATTTTTAGGTTATGGTCGAATCATGGGGGCTATGAACTCTATATTATACATTTGAATACTGGATTATATAGTAGACACCCTAAGCATATCCGGAGTACCACATGAAGATCCTATGACTTCTCCCGATGACGTAATTGCAGCTTAAAGTACTCAAAATATGCAATTTTTACAAGGTCCGTCGTATATTTTCTATATTTTTTTGATATATTCTCACCATAACGATTTCAAAAACGATTTGTATCGAGCGTACAACATCTCCTTAATATATTAATGTCGAAAAACCCTCAAAAAATATTTGTTTGTATTCGAAAATAACGAAAGTCTGGGTTAAACTCGTAAAAACCGATTTTGAGCTGTATCTCAAAAACAAGAGCTGATGGAGAAAAACCGGGAACGGATTTGAAAATAACTCGCCGATTTCATCTAGAAACAACTGCAGAAACAAAAGTCCTGTTGACCAGTGTTATCAGTCAGTCAGTCAGTGAGACATCATTACTGAACTCTTTTATAAGTATAGATAAATAAAGTACGCAGAGTTATTCTAAAAGAATAAACAAAGTCTATTTTAATTTCATAAACATAATTTTATTTTTTAAAATATGATTTTGAGACATTTTAGTCGTGTCTCTATTATTTTTGTCATTCCCGTGGGCCAATGTGTTTATTAAGAAAAAATGCTTTAAATCGGTTTTTTGTTTATATGTAATCTGTCAATGTAGCAACAATTCCAGTTAGTTTTAAAGATAATCGACAGAAGTAAAAAGTATAGTCAGTTGTTTGAGAACTGTTAAATTGTTTAGTGTTTTTTGTGCATGTTCCTGAAATTTCTTAATTCCCGTGGCGAGTATTTTTTCCATTATTTATATTATAATTTCCAAATTTATGGTAATGGTGTATTCATTTCTTAAGCCTTCATTAAATTATATTATATTTAGAATGAAATTTTAAAGATTTCCACATTTAAATCCAAGAATAGTCACGTTTCCATCATTACCGTGGACTCATTGCCGTGGGTATAATTAATGTAAATTTGAGATTATTCAATCTATGCTAATTATTAAATAAATTAAATAAAACATCAAATACAACATGGAACCATAAAGAAAAAGTAGAAATGCAGAGGAAAAATAAATAGTCAATAAGCACCGGGCCCGACAAAATGATACCCTACACCACTGTGAATATGCTAAATTGTATTTGGGAGCTATATCCTAATAGACCGATTTTAAAGTCAAGACTGTAGTTAATTAAAACAATGAAAGGACAAATTAATCTTACAAAATTTAATATTTAAATATCCTTTCAGTGGGTCTATGTCATTCCCGTGGGTTGAAAAAATCCTTAAAATATATCATTCAAAAATAAAAAAAAAACTATTTCCCATAAAGACTTCTTCATATCAATGGCATGTAACCTCCTCCAAGTCCGAACGACGTGCCGCACAAAAAAACACCGCTGATAGAGGCGGTACAACATTTGTTAATATTTTGTTAAATTTGAAAAAAAAAAAAAAGTCCTAAAAAACGTGCTTTTTTAATTTCAAAAACAAATGTTTGAAGCAGCTTCTCTTTTTTCAATGAATTCTAGTGACCCCAAACATTTTTGCCAGAATTCTACTTTCTGCAAGAAATTATCCATTTAGTGGAAAGATATGGAAACATTCAAATTGAAAATGTAACTAATTTTCATTCATGTTTTTCAAAATATTCAATCAAATGTGAAAAAATATTAGAATTTTAAATTCCAATAATTTATAGACATTTCTTGTTTTGTTTACTTATACCGGTGACACTAACATTACGCACAAAAACAAATTTCTATGTGGTTGTTGTTGAGTTGTATTTCTTGTAAGATTTACTTTACCTTAGTTGTTGTACCATGGTAATTTCCATTCCCAATTTTATAACCTACTTTTCATCAGGAATAAAACACATATTGATTGATCCTAGAATAGTGAATGAAAAGAATTGCATATTCTTTCGATTGCTTCCATGAAATTGGAGATATTGAAAATTATGGATATTAAATTATCGATAAGATGAAACGTTTTTCTGAAAAAAATGCAAAAAACTCTCAGTTGATAATATTCAACCAAACAACGTATACAACATGCAATTGAATTGCTTATACAAACGTGCATGGCTTGATTGCACCAATACAAATGCAAACACTAACCATGCACACACACACACACACACACACTCAAAAATATTTACAAAATTATACGCCTGATTGTATGCTATAAAGTTTACGAACTCTTTCAATTTGTTGTCTGTTGCCAAGTTGAATTTTTTCTGTGTGTCCTTTCATTCAACCTTTGGCAAGAGTTGATGTTTGGAAGAGATGCTGTGACGTTTGTTTGTTTGTTCGTGACTGACAATGATGAGGTTTATCTTGTTGTTGTTGTGGCACTAGCAATTGGATCTGCATACATATCCGCATTACCAGGAAAAAAGAAAACTCTTGTACATATATCTCAAAGTTTTACATAGACATGGCCTGTCCTGAAATAAGTTATTGCCTAACTGTCTTAGTTGACTGTCTCTGTATCTGTTTGCCTATAAATGTCTTACTATATGGTCTTTCCAGTTGTTAGTCTTACCATTCGTTGCTGCTTGAATAACTCGTTATGCATTTGCCACAACTTGCATCGGCTTGGCTATGCCTGTCTGTCTATGTGTCATAAACGCTGTCAGCCAGCTTGTCATGACTTTTTCAAAATCTAAATTTAAATGTATTTCAAGTGGGTGTTAGCAGCGTTGAAGTAAGACCCACTTTGAGTAAATTGTAAATTGCAGTTTTACTTGAAGAGGTTTTCAACGAAGGGTTATTATTTAGCAGAATTTTTTAAATGTTAATATTAAGTTTCACAGGGTATTTATTAAAGTCATAATCAAAACGGAGGGTAACTTCTATAGAGAGAAGACCTTTCAAAAATATGAATTGAATTGCTGCTGTATAGATAGAAGGCCTTCTAAAGTCTATAGAGGACTGAAGATACTTTAAAGGTCTTTTATAGACAGACGATCTTTAAAAAATCTTCTATAAACATATACCCTTTTAAAGGACTCCTATAGACACATATACCATTTAAATGTATTCTATAGACAGGTGACCTTTTAAAGGTATTCTATAGACAGAAGACATTTTAAAAATTTTCTGTTGACAGTAGACCTTTTAAAGGTGTTCTATAGGCAGTTGAGCTTATAATGGCGTTCCAAAGAGGAAGAGCTTTTAAAGGTATTCTATAGACCTTTCAAAGGTCTACTGTAGACAGAATACCTTTTAAAGGTCTACAAACAAAGTTTAAATGGTTCTCTGTAGACAAAATACCTTTTAAAGGTCTTCTCTATAGATAGAAACCCTGTTAAAGGTCTTATATAGACAGAAGAGCTTTTAAAGATATTCTATAGACAAAAGACCCTTTAAAGATATTCTATGGACAAAATGCCTTTTAAAGGTCTTCTATTGACAGAAGATCTATAAAAGGTCTTCTAGTGACAGAAGACAGAAGACCTTTTAAAGGTCTTCTATAGACAAACGAACTTAAAAGGGTCCTCTATAGACAAAATACCGTTTAAAAGACTTCTATAGATATTAAACCTTTTAAGGGTCATCTACAGACTGACCTTGTAAAGTTGTTCTATAGACAGAGGAGAATGTAAAGGCGTTCCAAAGAAGAATATCTCTTTAAGGTATTATATAGGCAGGAGATCTTTTAGAGGTCTTCTATAGACAGAGGATTTTTTAGGTCTTCTAAAGACATAAGATGTTTTAAAGGTCTTCTATAGACAAACGACCTTAAAAGGGACCTCTATAGACAAAAATTTTGAAGGTCTTCCACAGACAGACGACCTTTTAAAGGACTCCTATAGACACATATACCATTTAAATGTCATCTATGACACATGAACTTTTAAAGGTCTTCTATATACAGAAGACCTTTTTAAAGTTTCCTGTTGACAGTAGACCTTTTAAAGGTGTTCTATAGACAGTTGAGCTTATAAAGGCGTTATAAAGAGGAAGAGCTTTTAAAGGTAGACCTTTTAAAAATCTTCTGTAAAAGTTATCAGTAGACCGAAAACCTTTTAAAGGACTCCTATAGACAGAACGCCTTTTAAAGGTATTTCATAGACAAGAGAGATTTCATAAGTATTCCATAAAAGTTTTCTGTAGACAGAAGATCCTTTATAGGTATTCTATAGATAGAAGGCCTTTTAAAGGTTTTCCACAGACAGAGTACATTTTTGAGTTCTTCTATAGGGGAAGATCTTTAAAGATCCTTTAGAGACAGAAGACCTTTTAAAGTTCTTCTATAAACAGAAGACATTTTACAGGTCTCCTAAAGACAGAAGACCTTTTAAAAATCTTCTTTAGACAGAAGACCTCTTAAAGATCTTCTAAAGACAGAGACGCTTATAAAGCCGATCCAACAAAGAATACCTTTTAAAGGCCTTCTATAGACAGAAGACTTTCTAAAGGTGTTCTATATACAGACGACCTTTTAAATGTCTTCTATAGACAGACGATCTTTAAAGGTATTCTATAGACAGAGGACCTTTTAAAAATCTTCTATAGACAGAAGACCCTTTAAAGGTGTTCTATAGACAGAAGACTTTTTAAAATTTTTCTGTTGACAGTAGACCTTTTAAAGGTGTTCTATAGGCAGTTGAGCTTATAATGGCGTTCCAAAGAGGAAGAGCTTTTAAAGGTATTCTATAGACCTTTCGAAGGTCTAATGTAGACAGAATACCTCTTAAAGGTCTTCTATATACAAACGACGTTTAAAGGATCCTCTGTAGACAAAATACCTTGTCTTCTCTATAGATAGAAACCCTGTTAAAGGTCTAATATAGACAGAAGAGCTTTTAAAGATATTCTATAGACAAAAGACCTTTTAAAGATATTCTATGGACAAAATGCCTTTTAAAGGTCTTCTATTGACAGAAGATCTATAAAAGGTCTTCTAGTGACAGAAGACAGAAGACCTTTTAAAGGTCTTCTATAGACAAACGAACTTAAAAGGGTCCTCTATAGACAAAATACCGTTTAAAAGACTTCTATAGATATTAAACCTTTTAAGGGTAATCTACAGACTGAAGACTTTGTAAAGTTGTTCTATAGACAGAGAAGCATGTAAAGGCGTTCCAAAGAAGAATACCTCTTTAAGGTATTATATAGGCAGGAGATCTTTTAGAAGTCTTCTATAGACAGAGGATTTTTTAGGTCTTCTAAAGACATAAGATGTTTTAAAGGTCTTCTATAGACAAACGACCTTAAAAGGGACCTCTATAGACAAAAATTTTGAAGGTCTTCCACAGACAGACGACCTTTTAAAGGACTCCTATAGACACATATACCATTTAAATGTCTTCTATAGACAGATGAACTTTTAAAGGTCTTCTATATACAGAAGACCTTTTTAAAGTTTCCTGTTGACAGTAGACCTTTTAAAGGTGTTCTATAGACAGTTGAGCTTATAAAGGCGTTATAAAGAGGAAGAGCTTTTAAAGGTAGACCTTTTAAAAATCTTCTGTAAAAGTTATCAGTAGACCGAAAACCTTTTAAAGGACTCCTATAGACAGAACGTCTTTTAAAGGTATTTCATAGACAAGAGACATTTCATAAGTATTCCATAAAAGTTTTCTGTAGACAGAAGATCCTTTATAGGTATTCTATAGATAGAAGGCCTTTTAAAGGTTTTCCACAGACAGATCTTTAAAGATCCTTTAGAGACAGAAGACCTTTTAAAGTTCTTATATAAACAGACGACATTTTACAGGTCTCCTAAAGACAGAAGACCTTTTAAAAATCTTCTTTAGACAGAAGACCTCTTAAAGATCTTCTAAAGACAGAGAAGCTTATAAAGCCGATCCAACAAAGAATACCTTTTAAAGGTCTTCTATAGACAGAAGACTTTCTAAAGGTGTTCTATATACAGACGACCTTTTAAATGTCTTCTATAGACAGACGACCTTTTAAAGGTCTTCTATTGACAGAAAACCATGAAGCGATATGCTTAGGCTCAACTGTAATTCTTATGAACCTAATAGAAACCCCATATGCTCGCTATGCAATATGATGGAAGCTGAAAACCTAGAGCATTTCCTATGTCGTTGCCCATCGTTAAAAGAATTTAGATTCATGATCTTCCAAAAGGTTTTGCTTTCCGAAGAAGAACTAATAACTAACTGCATACAGTATAGGAATCAGTTATTAGCTGAGTTTAATTTTTAACTTTCAACAATGTCTTCAAAAATACTTATATGAATTTCTAGAATCAGGCAGACGGCCATCAGCCAGCGCCTTAATAAATATTATATAATATCTTATTTTTATTTAATCCTTACACATATTGTTTAAACAAAATAATTGTAAAACTGTTTTGAATACATAAATAAAAATATAATACTACTACTACTAGACAGAAAACCTTTTGAAAGTCTTCTATAGATAGAGGACCTTTTAAAAATCTTCTATAGACAGAAAACATTTTTAAGGTCGTCTATTGGCAGAAGACCTTTTCAAGGTCTCCTATAGACAGAAGACCTTTTAAAGGTCTCCTATAGACAGTAGACCTTTTGAAAGTCGTGTTATACAGAAGACCTTTTAAAAATCTTCTATAGACAGAAACCTCTTAAGTGTTTTCTAAAGACGGAGGAGCTTGTAAAGCCGTTCCAACGAAGAAGAACTTTTTAAGGTATTATATAGACAGAAGATTTTTTAAAAGTGTTCTATATACAGACCACCTTTTAAAGGTAGACAGAAGACCTTTTTACGGTCTCCTATAGATAGAAGACCCTTTGAAGGTCTTCTATAAAAAGAAGACCTTTTAAAGGTGTTCTATAGACAGAAGACCTTATAAAGGCGTTCCAAAAACAGAAGTTTTTTAAAGGTCAGGAACAAAAACATGATTTAAGGAAATATATGAAACAAATCTTTAGTATATTCTGAACGTTGCATTGCTAGTAGAACACCCAAACAATTCTACTGAAACTCAAAAATGTACTTTCTTTAGTATACATTGTTGTAGCACTTTTTAACGCTTCACGTCAAGGCTGTACGGTGGATGTCCAACAATTCCAGGTTTTTTTTTTTTGGTCAAAAAGCGCTGGTTCGAATCGATGTGTGAGGGCTGGCATTGTCATGGTCGTCTTCTCTGGTACGTTTTTCGAATTTCTCAGGAGACTTCAGGCAAGCAAATTGTAGTGTACTACTCCGAATTAACATTTCTACGGTCAGTTTTGCTGAAGAAACAGGCGACCATTTGCTTCGAAGTTCTTCTGCCATAAATAACTTTCGTTGGATTTGGCTAGACTTTAAAGACCTCCACAGACCATTGCTGTTTTGGTTCGGGCTCATACGAATAGCGATCCAAGATTCATCGTCGTTTGAAGCACCGCGATCGTATTTATTCACAATTTGTTTTTTTTTTTTAAATAGTCTGGCTTAATCCCATTGTTGTTGTTTTATTATTTTAAAACAACTAATTTATTAGTGGCGTGGATCGAAACTAGTCTTTCCTGCCTTACCCCTTGGCGAACAATGGCAAACTTTTTCCACCAATAAATTAGTTGTTTTAAAATAATAAAACAACAACAATGGGATTAAGCCAGACTATTTTGAAAAAACAAAATTGTATTAGCTATCCCAATAAAAAACGACGCCACCAATGTTCGATTATTCACAATTTCTTTGCACAAATTTTATCTAACGAGAAAACCCCATGCCCAGTAGGGTGGGGCGATTTGAACACCACCACGGGCGCCTGGATTTTCTGATTATTCGGATTGTACTGAGCCAAAAAGTCCACTAGACCATATGTCTACGGCGAAAATCGAGTCCCCGGATTTTGACTTGAAGTTTCTTTTCAAGGTTTTTTGGATATTTTGGCATGTATGTAACAGCCAAACCACTGAGATTTTCGATCCAACACAAAGACAAAAATTGTAGCCAAGACAATAATTTAGAACTCTCTAGTACATTGCCCCGAAAAAGTGCACATATTTCGGAAAATATCGATAAATTACACTGTGCTACAAAATTCGACTTGAAGTCAGTGGGTGGAAATTTCCTTTTGGAGATGAAAGACCAAGGTCTGTGTACTAAGAACGCAAAAGGAAATTTTCAGGATAGGTCAAGTTTCTGAGATAAGGTTTGGCCACAATATCCTTGAAAAAAAATTCAAGTCAAAATCCGGGGGCTCGATTTTCACCGTAGACATATGGTCTAGTGGACTTCTTTGCTCAGTATAATCCCAAGAATCAGAAACTCCAGGCGCCCATTATCACTTTTTTCCTTCCATACAAATCGCCCCGGCCTAATGCCCAGAGTTGCCTCTATTTCACTGTATATAACATGGCTATCTTACAATATCCGTTCACGGACGACTTAATTTCCTTGTGGCACAACGGCCGTTTTTGGACCACCCACACGACCTTCGTTTTTTTAGCGAGTGTAGCCAACGATTCAATCATTAAACCAATTTTCCATAGGGCTATAAGATGGTCCTTTATTGGCATATAAAGATTTAATTTGATTGATGCACTCTTGCCGTGATTATTCACGTCGAAAATTATCGGACGAAAATTTTCACAAGTAATTTTTTCTTTTGCAAAGTGATTTTTTCATGGCACTGTAAACAACACAGGCTAAAACTGTCAAACTTTCCAAACAAAAACGTCAAAATGGTCTTTATTTGCCGGAATCTTTTCAAGTACCTCTCGTATCTTTGCACATGTTTACCATTAAAATGAATAATAATTAATAACAATTTTTCCTACTGCTACTCTCTCTATAATTTTTTCATTACTTCTTAAGAAAATCTTCTTTTCACTTGAATGCAGAAATAAGTATTCAATGAAAAAATAGCCTTCAATTGAAATTTAAGGCTCCTTTTCCATTTCTCAGAATCAAACACTGCATAAGTTACACACATACTACATGTACATATGCAAATTAAAATGACGTTTATTTACCTTAAAAGTTCATCGGAATATTTTTCTCAAAAGTTCACAGCATTCAAGGATATTTGATTATGGGGGAAATCTGAAATAAATCAAAGAAGAAGAAGGTGAAAAGTCGATATCGGTATGCAGAGGTGTAACTAAAAAATATTAAAAAATAAATAAATTAAAATCTCTTATAATGAGAAGGCAATTGACCAAAGAGATTTTATTAGCGAAATATTATTTCCTTACGAAACTGTTTTTTCTACTGATTTTAGATTAATTTGATTTATACCTGTATCTTATAGGTGTGCTAGAAACGCTGCTAAATTCATTCACACATCTAAAGTATAGGTGTGGTAGAAAAGGCTTTTATGTTTAAACTCATACCATGAAGCATTAAATTTGTCCTTAATTTTATTTTTATATTTCATTTGCAATTTAAGAAAAATATAATTAAAAATTCCAATAACGCATCTCTCGTTGCTTTGTTCATCACAACTAACAGATATTTATTTGTTCATGTTGTACATTAAATTATTCATTTAGTCTTTAAGTAGTTTGGCATTTCGCCGATAATTAAAAATAAATATTGACATTAATAATTCAATGTAAACTTTTCGCTGTCAACAATTTTTATAAATGTTTACAAATGAACAAACACACAAACTCACGCCGGTTCATCGCTAAATAAAATAAACTAAAAATGTCATTTATTAAAATCATCATAAATTTATACATACTTCAATGGGTAGTAAAAATTTGTGTGTGAAATATTTTTTAATTGTTTTCACTGCAATCAAACTACACTATTTTTTTGCCAGCGGAAACCAGGAAAAATACCAATGTAAACAAAAATGTTTTGTTTTACTTTTTCAGTTTTTTTATCTATATGGGTTTATAAAAATAAATTTATAAAATATTTTTAAATAAACATTTACGTGTAGGTGTCGCATGAAAATAAAACAAGTTAAAAAAGGTTAAGTTCAGTCGGCTCGAACTTTTTATACCATCCACCATGAAATTATCCCAAGTAATATGAAATAAATAGTATACATTCTGTCAGGTAGATAAACACTAAACAAGTAAAAAAGGCGTTAAGTTAGACCGGGGCAAACTTTTTATACCCTCCACCATAAAATAATAATTAGTTTTCTCCCCAGTCCACATCTAAAGGTGGAGATATTCTGTGTCTGCGGATATCCAAATAACTAAATATGGGAAGAAAATTTATCAAAAAACAAGTAAAACGTATGAGTCGGCTTTGCCGATAGAGATATACCCTCAGCCTACACGCAGAGAAAAAAATATGATTGATCCAACAATATTCGAAGAGCAAAATATGTATTGTAAAGATATTGTTAAATTCCAAATGTAGTATTGTGATTCCAAAAATTGATTTTGTCAACTGGACAATAGTTCTCTCTTTTCTTCGACAATTTTTCTCTTCTCTCGCTATTCGATGCCGTGTTGAAAAAAAAAACAATTATGGTGAGTTTTGTTTGTATGACATGATGCCTTTATCTTTGTTTTTGTGTGTATGTATACCAACAAGGAGACTCTTGTTTTTATTTGTTTCTGTTTTGTTTCATTCTTCTATCTTCATTGTGCTTTGAGGTTTGGTGTTATATCGGAGTTTGTTATGGTGTTTAATTATTCCTTATGTTGTGGTGGGTGCTTGTGGCTTTTTGTTTGTCTTTGTTGTGAGCCAATGCAGCAAACCATGTATTGTGTTCATCAAAGATTGAAATATACGCGACATATATCCAAGTTATGCGAAAAGTGTATATGAGAAGTATATACACTCAAATCAAACATTTCTGGGCTGGTTTTCTGGGTTGACAATACTTTTTGTAAACAAAATTAGATTATGATAGTTCCTACAATCGGTATTGTTAACGATTTTTACAATATTGCGGAAATTCGAAAGTTGTTTTTGTTTTCTATGTTTGGAACAAAAGATGGTATTTTTGGATTTGGATTACAATGTTTGAACAAAACAAATACATTTTTGGAACGAAAACAGATATTTTAGTTCCAACAAAAGCGAAAAATATTTTTTCTCTGCGTGTATGTGAATTGAAACTTTCATCTAAGGACAGATCGACTGTATTCAGGGTCTTTTCAGAATTGTGTGTCCCTTTTTGGACATTTTAATTTGCCTTTGAACTTAGAAGTTAAACTAAATTTGGACTAAATATTAGAGATCCCAAGTTTGGACCAAATTGGTTGGTCTATTCAAGAGATATCGTGCATACCATTTTAGTGATACTTTTTAAAAACCGGTGGGAAGTACCGGTAATTGTGAAGTACCGTTATATGGGTTGTATACCTAAACATATGTTAAAAATTTTTAGTGAAGAAATGTTGTGACTCCTAAGAACTTTAAATATCAAATTACATGTACAAAACAAACAAAAACCTGTAACTAAAATTACATGTAGTTCGGTTAAAACCTGTAACTAAAATCCTCAACATGCCGCAAATACGGAGGTAACCTTATATGTGGGCTATACCTTAAAATGGACCTATATTGACAGTTTTTGGTGGAGAAGGGTTGTGACCAGGGTTTCGGAGTCGAGCAACTTTTAGTTCGACTCCGACTCTGGAGTCGACTTTTTTCAGGACTCCGAGGTATTTTCAATACCACTCGGAAAGTTTAAATATGTTTAAGTTTGCAATATATTCCTTGGGAGAAAATTCGTTCTAATACAATACTCAACTAAAAATCTTGCTTAAACATCCTGAACATATCCCATTGAATGAAAACTCAATAAACCCGAAGTTATGTTCCACTGGCACCCTTCCCCGTGAGAAAACCTTTAAAATCTTGATCTATATAAGAAACAATATAACTTATATTTAACTATAAATTATAACTAACTTTAAAAACTCTGTACTGAATTAAACAGACATACTGACAAGGCAAAATATACACAGAAACTGATAATGGTGGAGCTCAAATGATAGCCTCATCCTTTAACTTAGTATAATATATTTTTTGCCTACATGTTGCAGATTAAGCCAGACTATTTTGAAAAAAATATATATTCTTATTTTATTTATACACAAGCCCACCACTCTTTAGTTCACACTATGCTTAGCTGATGGTTTTAATATGCGGTCTGATTTACAACTCACTCACCAACCTGACATTATCCGGTATTAATACTAGCTCAAGTTTTCTAGCATCCACAATACAGAATGTTCTACAATGGTCAGCGAAGTGGTAATCGATTCGCAAATACACATACAAATATACAAACATGAATGTAAACAACAAATAGGGAAAAAGTACTAATCACCATCGTAAAGATCAGGTTTTTTCGACTTTCTTGTCAGGCTTTGCATTCGGAATTTGCCTCATAGAAGCGAAGATATTCTAAAAGCTATAAAACGTTTACTTACAAGGTTTAGATGGACAGTTACATGAACATATAAGGATGGTTCTACATTCATTATTTCAATGAATTACAGACTTTTGAGCCAAAACTAACTTATAATGATGTAGGGTATAAAAAGCGAAAGTTTGGTCTAGCCGAACATTTTATACACTCCACGTAAAATTGTATTGGAGTAAATTGTATAATTAATATAATTTATATTATGAAAAAGCTAATCCATTTTTGTTAATGTTAACCTTATTTAAAATATGTTTAATGTATATGAAACTTCGATGTTTTCTACCCAATGAGAATCCTAAATACCAAACTACAGTCATCCCAGTATAAAACCTTAAAAATACATTAAATCGGAAGGTATCGTCATAAATTGACATTTCTAGGTCCATACCTATATTGCCCATTTTTTGTGTGGGGGTTTTCTATCCATTCAGAATCCAAAATACTAAGTAGTGGTGTCCTTACCAAAAGACATACCTATATTTACAATTTTCCGAATTGAACTTTTGAGGGCAGCGAAACAACTTACGGAAATTTCGGTCCGAAAATGTGACAAAAATCACTTGAAGTACATAAAATCCGACCGTACCTTTATATGGATGCTATATAAAATCGTGGGCCTATAACGACAAATCTATGTAAAAGAGTTGAATATCTCATTTTGGTTCGAAAATGTGGTAAAATCCTTCAAAATACCGAAAGTATGGCGGTACCATACTTGGACCGATATAACCCAATTTTAAAGCATCAGCTTCTGATGATCTTTGAGATCAAACATGATTATTTGATTGAACGACAGGCGATGTGTATAGAATTGGAGGAGCTACATCGAAGAATTGATAAAGCTGTCATAAAGTTGTCCAAACCTACCCTTTCTAATACAATTCTTATCAATTGGATTTATACGACGGCTGCACGATAACTATCTGGACTAACAGTGAAAACGCGAATATTTACCAACAAAAATAATTTCATAGTTTTTTTAAGAAGTCTCCAGCATGATTTATACACTTCTTGAAGCACTTTTTCCTCTCCGATTGAGACACCTCTAAACATGGTTTTTGAACGCTTCCACAGCATCTTCTGGTGACGAAAATCGTTGACCACGCCTTATTTTTTTATATGCTTGAATCAAATGAAGTCATTGGATCCGCAGTTACGGCTGTACGGCGAATGACCCATTAATTCCACGTTTTGTCTGGTCAAACAGGCGCTGTTTTGAAGCGATGTGTGAGAGCTCGCATTGTCATTATGCAGTATGATTCGTCTTCTCTTGTTCGTTTTTCGAATTTCTCAGGAGACTAGTATGCCACTCAGAACTAAGCGCACTGTGCTCTTGAAATAACATTAAATGGAGGGTGCTTACACCTAGGATTGCGGATTCTGAAACTACAATGTTTATAGACGAGAAAAATAAAAAATCGCGATTCAAGTTGACATTTTGATGGGTTTTTTAGGTTTTCACGAGTTTGCATCGAAACCGAGAGATCAATCGAAATGGGACTAAAAAGAATATTGTAGCTATGAAAATTCTCTACAAAATTAGCCTTTATGATATTGTCGTAGGTTTTGCCATTTTTGAGATATGGAAGTTTAAATTGGGACAATTCACTGACTCTATCGTCTCCTTATAAAACAATGTCATGACTGCAATTTTTCAACTTAAACTTATGTACAACCTAGGAAAAAATTACGAAAACTAATCTTGTTTAAAATTTTCACAGCTGTAAGATTTTCTCTAGTTCCATTTCGATAAGACTTTCCGTTTTTAAGCAAATTGTGAAAACTTTAGAAAAAAAAACTTAAAAATGTGACCTAAATATAGAAATATATCAAAAATTGTAAAGTTTAGGAACAAATCATAACGGTCATGGCGATCATTAATTTTTCTTTCACGCATGGCTTTATTTTTTTTCTTGCACAACGGCCGTTTGTTAGACGACCCTTACGACCTTCGTTTTTTGGCGAGTGTCGGCCACGATTGAGTTCATTAAAGCAGTTTTTCTTAGTGCTATAGGATGAACCTTTATCGAAATAAAAAGATTTAATTTGATCGATGCACTCTCGCTGCGATTATCCACGTCGAAAGTTGTGAAAAATGATCGGACGAAAATGTTCACAAGTAAATTCCATTTTTTGCCAAAGTGATTTTTTTAAGTCACTGTAAACAACACAACACATAGTCGTATGACAAACAGTCCTGAGTAGGTGAAGCCTAAAAACTGTCAAACTTTCCAAAAGAAATCAAATGGCGCATGCAACACACTGTGTTGCCTAGGCCAGAGAGTTTTCGTGCAACCCTCGTATTCTAAAAAAATACCACCGTTTAATAGGAGAATTTTCCCACAATGCGTTTGTCATAAAAAGTGTCATAAAACCTTAAGTATACACAAGTGATAAGCAGAGCACAGAGCAACTAGTTCAACTAACACTGCATGTGGGATCTTCGAATCTTACTCAAACTCTTCAATAACACTGTGAACCGAAATTTTGGGGGGTGGAAAATTCCTTTTGGGGATGAAAGCTCTTGGTGAGTATATACAAAACCCAGAAGGACAGATCCGCCGTGAGTCGAACTTTTGAGATATGGCGTGATGAATATTTTGCTTCAGACCCTATAAGTCCTCAGATATTAGCGTTATATCTTTGTCCGCTGTTGTTTTAGCTTATTTTTGAGATCACATTTCTTCAGCCAAATCAAATGAGGATTGTTTTCGTAGAGCATTTTGACCTTCTATCTCGCTTCCTTCAATGTCCTTTTCGTCCTTTATTTTAAGAGCCGCCATAAAAGTACCACGAGATGACGTTTTTCAGCTTCGAAATGTTCTGCAAAAATGTCGCTCAGAAAATTTTAGGTACGGCTCTCATTGACAACTAATCGATTTTGTCGCGTTTTCATAGTCATTTTTACATTTACCCCTGTTTGCTCAGAAAAAAAACTGTGTTTTGTGTTTTTGTATGTTCTGTAACGAATATACAAAAAAACAAAATATAGTCTTTTTCTTAACAAAAACAGGGTAAATGCACAAAACGACCACGAAAACGCGACAATATCGATTTGTTGTCAATGAGAGCCGTACCTAAAATTTTCTGGCCGATATTTTTGCAGAACATTTCGAAGCTGAAAAACGTTATCTTGTGGTACTTTTATAGCGGCTCTTAAAATAAAGGACGAAAAGGACATTGAAGGACGAAAATAATCCTCATTTTATTTGGCTGAAGAAATGTGATCTCAAAAATATGCTAAAACAACAGCGGACAAAGATATAACGCTAATATCTGAGGGCTTATAGGGTCTCCAGCAAAATATTCATCACGCCATATCTCAAAAGTTCGACTCACGGCGGATCTGTCCTTCTGGGTTCTGTATATACTCACCAAGAGCTTTCATCCCCAAAAGGAATTTTCACCCCCCACACTTTGAGCTCCATTTTGTTGCACAGTGTAATCATATCAATGAAATTCCGTTCAAAGCATTTTGAACAATGTTTTTATCATGCTGATGAATGCAGCTACTCACATTTTGTTCTGTTCCAAATGCAATGACAAATTCAGTATGAGAACCATTCCGATGTACGGCTGATATTAAAACGGATGGCCAAGTATATGTTCTGTTTTCAATTCAAGTCTCTTAATTATAATAATATGAAAACATGAAAAAATTTTGGTTTATTAACTTTTTTTATAAATTATTTACATAAACTGAGAGTCAGTTTTCCGTTTGTAATATACATATTTGTATCTCTTATTTTTTTACACGCGGAAATAACATTTCATTTCCGCTAGTATTTTATTTGTTTACTCTTGTTTCCGTATGCATGGCATGTAGTAAAATAAATTCCATTAACACTTGTTGAATAATAATAAATGAAATAAAAAATTTGCTATTTAAGTTGGAAGAAGAAAAAAATGTGAGAATTGAAATAGTTATTTATTAAAATAATGAAAAGTTCTACTTATTCATAGCCTTTCGGTAAAAAAATATTTCCTCGGACCTTCCCAAAGGGGAAGAATTTTCATTTGATTTTATATACTGAATAACTTTTTTATCTTTGACTCTGAACGGTGTTTAAAATATAGCATTGAACCCAAGTCTAAAAGTGCAGAATGTGGTTAAACTAACCAATGCACCATCGTGGCTATTATTTCATCTATTGACTTCTCATCTCAAAATCCCAGACTTTAAATATTTCATGGAACCACAAGTTAACTCAATTTTCAATAGCCCAATCGATAATCTTATTCATGAGAATTCTTCTTTATTGGCAAGGTAAAAAATAACAAAAGCATAACAATGAAAAAAAAAGCAATTATTGCAACAACCATATGCCTGTCTGGCCATACATCAATAACAAATTGTAGAATTCTACGAATACAGAAAATTTGTTTGTAGAGACATTAATCATTGTTCTGAAGCTGTTGATGCTGATTGTGTTATTTGAAGTGTAAACTCTTTTGCAAAATAACGTTTTTGTTCCTGCAACAATATAAATAGCCCTTAGCAACAAAGCCTTTTTTATGGATTTCTCTTTTTGGCTTTATTCATATTTGCTTTAATAACAAATAGGGGGAGAAAAAAGAAAGAATACAAACAAAGAAGGCGGGAGGACAGTGAAAATAACAAAAATTGCTGCTTTTTTGTTCTGAAAATGCGAAAGAGGATATGATATCCTTCTGTGTTAAGCCTACATATATTGATTGGTTATGTGAAGCTATGATTTTTTCTCCACTCTTTAGATGAACGTTAACAAGCCCACAAAGTAATAATTTGTGAGTACTGTTGTATTATTGACAAATAAAGGTTGATTATTTTCTGTGCTATGGTTTCCTATTTTAGATTTTTTATTTAATTTTTTTTTTTTTGATGTAGGAAGTTGGTGTGAGTGAAAAGGATAAACGAAAAAGAACTAAAAAAAGTGTTCACGACACAAATAATTTAGGTCAGTGACTTCAAATGAATGATTGATTGATTATTTGGGATTCTTTTGTCGTTCATTATTAATTTGTAAATGAAATTTCAGAGAATGCATTTTGTAAGTGTGAAATGAATTGGAAATATTTCCTTTTTTAATTTAAACTGCATTCATTGTTGAGGGACAATTCGATTTATGCACAATACACATGGAATTCCAAATACTCTAAACAGTGTTAAATGCTCACAAAAATTACTTATAGCCATTATTATAAGTCTTCTTTTGCTATAGTTTGAATTTACAGAACACATTTATAGCGTTCCAGTTAACTTAAACTTAAAACTGATGATTACATTTCAAGGAGGACCTTCTTGGCATTAACATTTAATGTAAAAGTTATACTTTTAATTCCTTCAAATTAATTTATTTTGATTTTTCAAATCCATCCAATAGTAAAAGAAATAATGTAATAATGGCCCATAGTCTTTTTATACCCTCCAAGTTCGGTATTTTCAGGGTTTAAGCTAAATTTTTAGGCCGAACCTCCTGCAATTTAACATTTGAGATTCCCAAAACTTAGGTCCGTGTTTCGGTATAGCCCCCATATAACGGTAAAGAACGAGCTGTAATTTGATATTTGTGGTTCTCTGTGGTCAAGAAACTTCTTCACTAATAACACTGCTCAACAAAATTGAAAAAGTTGAATGTTTCAGACAAAGTTGCAGTTGTTTCTAGATGAAATCGGCGAGTTATTTTCAAATCCGGACCCGGTTTTTCTCCATCAGCTCTGGTTTTTGAGATATAGCTCCAAATCGGGTTTTACGAGTTTAACCCAGACTTTCGTTATTTTCGGATACAAACAAATATTTTTTGTGGGTTCTTCGACATTAGTATATTAAGGAGATTAGTATATAAGGAAGGATGAAATAGTTATGGTGAGTATATATCAAAAAATATAGAAAATATACGACGGACCTTGTAAAAATTACATATTTTGAGTACTTTAAGCTGTAATTACGACATCGGGGCATTGAGTAGTTTAAGCTGTAATTACGACATCGGGGGAAGTCATAGGATCTTCATATGGTACTCCGGATATGCTTAGGGTGTCTACTATATAATCCAGTATTCAAATGTATAATATAAAGTTCATAGTCCCTATGATTCGGCCATAACCTAAAAATCGCCATGAAGACTGCTAAAGGGAAATAATTTACCAGTGATATCATTACCACATAAGCCATTTACTTTTCAATGGCATGATGATTTTTAGGTTATGGCCTAATCATGGGCGCTATGAACTTTATATTATATATTTGAATACTGGACTATATAGTAGACACCCTAAGCATATCCACATTGCCATATGAAGATCCTATGACTTCCCCCGATGACGTAGTTACCGCTTAAAGTACTCAAAATAAACAATTTTTACAAGGTCCGTCGTATTTTTTTTATTTTTTTGATATATACTCACCATAACTATTTCAAACACGATTTGTATCGAGCGTACAACATCTCCTTAATATATTAATGTCGAAAAACCCACAAAAAAATATTTGTTTGTATCCGAAAATAACGAAAGTCTGGGTTAAACTCGTAAAAACCGATTTTGAGCTATATCTCAAAAACAGGAGCTGATGGAGAAAAACCGGGACCGGATTTGAAAATAACTCGCCGATTTCATCCAGAAACAACTGCAATTTCGGTTGAAACAAAAGTCCTGTTGACCAGTGTAAAAGTCAACATAGATGCAGGGTTTGATATACCCCCCGATTTTTGGTATTTTGAGGTCTGCAATTTTTAACCGAACTAGCTGTAATTTGACGCTTTGGCTCCACCAACAATTGTTAACATAGGTCCGTGTTTTGGTATAGCCCCCATATAACGGTAAAGAACGACCTGTAATTTGATATTTGTGGTTCTCTGTGGTCGCGAAATTTCTTCACTACTAATCGTCAACATAGGTCCATGGTTTGATATAGCATTCACATAACGGTACCCCTCGATTTTCAGTATTTTGAGGTTTTTGCTACAATTGTTAACCGAACTAGCTGTAATTTGACATTTGAGATTCTCAGTGGTCACGAAACTTCTCCACCAAATATCGTCAACATAGGTTCATGTTTTGGTATAACCCCCGTATATAGGTATCAACAGATTGAAGCAATTTTTAGATAATTTTTTTACCTATGTACAGTAGAGCTTTATAATTTGGTAAAGGTATATTACTCCCAGAAAGTTTGGTAATAAAACGGTACCTCCCAATTTGCTGTATTTTGTAAGTTGAGTAATCAATGTCCCACCGAAATAGGCAGAAATTTGGTATTTATTCATCGTTTGTTCAACCAAACATTTGTCGGCGTAGGTCTAGATTTTCACATAGCCCCCATAGAACGGTACCTCTATTCGGTATTTTGAAGGCTTTGAGTTCAATATCCATCCGAAATGGCTGAAATATGGCATATAGTCTTCGTTGGGGCATACAACCTTCCACCACAAATTTGCCGCTATAAGTCCACATCTTCATATAGCCTCCTAGAACGGTACCACACGATGTTCGGTATTTTGAAGGTAGTGGACCCCATATACCACCGAAATGGCTGTAAATTGTATTTAGTCTTCCTACAAGGATAAAAAATGCAGCAAACAAATATATGTTTGGACTTAAACGTAATATGTTTGGATCCAAACATATATTTGTTTCGCAACATTCCCTAACATAACATATGTTTGGATGCAAATTGGTATTTATTCATCGCTGGAGTTCCAAAACTGTCCTCCATAAATTTCTCGGTACAAGTCGACAAAACATCCCTTATCAAAAATCAGACTGTATAGGTCCACGTTTTCGTATAGCCCCCAATATAATGGTACCGCCTGTTTTAAACTTTTTTGAAGATTTAATCATATTCTTCTACCGAATTGGTTGTTAACTGGAATTGTGTGTTACCTATCCATATATACACGGGTTTTAGTTTATCCTCCATGAACGGGTATTGCACAATTTTATGTATTTCGAGTTTTTTTTTTTCAGAATTTCGTATTGCGTGTTGTCAGAGGACACAAAAGGTTAGATCGGAAAATTGTAAATATTGGTCCACGCAGAAAATTATCAATATAAAGTGATTATCATCGGTTATGATATTCTGCTCATCTGAGGAACAATCCGTAAGGTATAAGAAGAGCTTGGTACTTTAATAAACTAAAAGAAACTAATTGTTACTATTAACTTCGCTGTAAAGTGTATAAAAAGTTGGGCCCGTTCCTACTTGGTTTTCAGCCTAATGGTAATTGAGATGATTGTTTGCTTACATTACTTTGTGAAGCGTAGTTCGTCTCATGTAGTTCCCAATTTCGTCTGAAAATATTTTTTCCTCCGTTATACAAAATTTGGATGTCAGTTCCCAATTTCGTCTGAAAATATTTTTTCCTCCGTTATACAAAATTTGGATGTCATTGTAGAGCATTTGTCGTAATCATGGTATAGGATTTTTTACAATTTTACATTGATGTACGTGGTCTTTGGTCAATAACAATGCAATACCTCTATATTTATACCCTCAGAAATATTTCGATGTTAGCATTTATGCTAACGAGGGTATAGACACTTTCATATGGGCAAATTGTGTCCGTCGATATAATGGTATGTTTGGACGAAATCCGTTTTAGACAATTTGGAGTTGATTTATCCATGTCCGTCCGTCTGTCTGTTTGTCTGTCTGGCTGGAGCGCACGATAACTCTCGAACAGATCAACGGATTCGGTTCTAAATTTGGCTTTCGTAATATTTTGTCCAAAATTAGTTTAAGTTCGAAGATGGGTTATATCGGTCCACTCCTTCCGGTACCTCTCACACAAATGTTCGAAAATTATAGAAAAAATTGTGCGAACGATAAATCTTAAAGGCAGTAACCGATTTGGTCCATACTTTGCACGTCGTAAAATTTCTACCAGACTTAGATAAGGTTCCAATATTGACTCAACAGTCCACTCTTTCGAGTACCTCCCATACAAAATTTCGAATAAGTTTAGTTTAGGACTTACTCTCGAATCGCTTTGATTTTTGTTGTAAAAACTTGCATTTGCTGCCCCCAATACGATAGTACAAGTTTCATCAGTGGCAAGTCCATACTTGCTGAGAAAATAGCCTGATATGTGCAAAAAAAACCGTCTGTAGTGGTTGAAGCGCAAGATAACTCTCGAACGGATCTGCCGATTCGAGCCAAAATTCAGCTTTCATAATATTTTGTCCAAGCTTAATTTAAGTTCGAAGATATGCCATATCAGTCCACTCCTTCAATGTACCTCCGCCACAAAAGTTCAAAAATGTGCACGATAACTCTTGAAGGCAGTTACCGATTTGGTCCATATTTTACACATCCTAATATATCTACCAGATATAGATCAGGTACGAATATGGACTGTATTTGTTCACTACTTCGGATACCTCATACACAAAATTTCGCATAAGTTCACTTTAAGTCCTGTTCTCGAATTACTTTGAGTTTTATTGAATCAAGTAGAATTTGGTGCCTCCATTACGACGGTAAAAGTTATTTCACGGGCAAGTCCATAATTCTTGAGAAAACAGCCCGAAAGGTGTAAAAAAACTCTATGCCACCATATGTAGTGACTTGAGAGCACTATAACTCTCGAACTGAACAACCGATTTGGTCCAAAATTTGGGCTTCATCATATTTTGTCCAAACTTAGTTTCAGTTCGAAGATGGGCAATACCGATCCAGAACTTACCATACTTCCCCCAGCATTTTAAAAATGTCTCTAAACTAGTATATACGAGGCAACAAATTTTGTCGTAACTTGGGATCTCCTAATATTTTGTCCAAATTTAGTTTAACTTCTTAAATGGCCCATATCAACATTTGTGGCTAAGTGCAGTTTAGGGTCTGTTCGAAGATCCTTTTTAAATGTATACCGATGCTGTTCTTTGGGGTACTGTTTACAGCGATGTTATGTTTTCCTGGCATACTGGTCCAAAATTATACGATGACCACTAAAATTACTAGTGGGCGCGATAGCTTTTAAAAAAGTTATGACGCTCAAAATAAGATCCAATTCCATAATTGAATATGTCGGTCCATTCCGTTAAGTACCTCCTCCGCAGCACGTTTGAACTTTAATTCTAATCCGCAAGTTCAAATGTCCCAAAAAGGGCCACAAAATTTGAAATAAAAAGGATCATTTCAAGAGCGATTCCCTTTACCATTTTAAAGCCTCTACCAGAAGTCACGTTTGACGAAAATATCCTAAAAGATTCAAATTTTATAATTTCAAATTGGGACAAAAATTAGAAAAAATCGTGACAACTGAATAATTTGAAGAGCGAATCCTTTTCCAATTCTTAAATATCTGACCCGAAGGCACGTTTTTATGGGAATAATTATCCACATTTGAAAAGATTTAAAGCAACATGTCTCAGTGAACGGCATTTCCAATTGAATTGAATAATCCGGATGTTAAATTTATATACCCGGAATATCTAACGGAATCTTGAATTTTTCAACATTAGAAAACCAACAAAAGGATCAAAATAATCGTTGCCAACCATTTCTATGCAAAATTTTATTTAAAAGGATTACCCAGCGGCTGTATTCTTATTTATTAGCATGCATTCTCACACGTATATCACATCATATTCTTAATCGTGGCTTATAAAATGAACTCTTATAAGAATCTGTAGTGACAAATATGCATCAAGTTCCTCCGTCAACAGGCCTGGAGTGTGGGATTACTTGGGTAAGTCCGTATCGTATTATGTTCATTCCATAGTCAACCATGATACATTATCACCAATTTAACTTAAACAAATACTTTCAAGATCTTAGTTTATTCCATCTCAATTTTTATACTCAGCCTTTAGGCTATGAAGGGTATATACACTTTCATACGGGCAAAATGTGCCTCATCGAAATAATGGTTTTAGACCCCAAGTATGTTTGGACGAAATGTGTTTCAGATAATTTGGAGTCGAATGAGCAATGTCCGTCCGTCTGTCTGCCTGTCTGGCTGGCTGGAGCGCACGATAACTCTCGAAGGGATGAACCGATTCGGTTCAAATTTTGGCTTTCGTAATATTTTGCACAAACTTATTTTAAGTTCGAAGATGGGCTATATCGGTCCACTCCTTCCGGTACCTCCCACACAAAAGTTCGAAAATGTTCCGAAAATTTGTGCGCACGATAACTTTTAAAGGGAGTAACCGATTTGGTCTATACTTTGCACATCGTGAAACTTGTGCCAGACTTAGATAAAGTTTCTATGTGGACTCAATCGGTCCACTCCTTCGGGTACCTCCCACACAAAATTTCGGAAAAGTTCAGTTTAGGACCATCTCTCGAATCGCTTTGATTTTTGTTTTAGTAACTTGTATTCACTGCCCTCCATACGGCGGTAAAAGTTTCATCAGGGGCAAAACCTTACGTCCTGAGAAAATAGCCTGAAAGTTTCAAAAAACCCCTATGACACCGTGTGTAGTGGTTGGAGCGCAAGATAACTCTCGAACGGATCTGCAGATTCGGGCCAAAATTTAGCTTTCATATTATTTTGTCCAAGCTTAATTTAAGTTCGAAGATATGCCATATCAGTCCACTCCTTCAATGTACCTCCGCCACAAAAGTTCAAAAATGCATGGCAAATTTTGTGCACGATAACTCTTGAAGGCAGTGACCAATTTGGTCCATATTTTACACATCCTAATATATCTACCAGATATAGATCAGGTACGAATATGGACTGTATTTGTTCACTACTTCGGGTACCTCATACACAAAATTTCGCATAAGTTCACTTTAAGTCCTGTTCTCGAATTACTTTGATTTTTATTGAAACAAGTAGAATTTGGTGCCTCCATTACGACGGTAAAAGTTTTTTCACGGGCAAGTCCATAATTCTTGAGAAAACAGCCCGAAAGGTGTAAAACTTGAGAGCACTATAACTCTCGAACTGAACAACCGATTTGGTCCAAAATTTGGGCTTCATCATATTTTGTCCGAACTCAGTTTCAGTTCGAAGATGGGCAATGCCGGTCCAGAACTTACCATACTTCACCCAGTATTTTAAAAATGTCTCTAAACTGGTATGTACGATATCTCTTAAACGAGGCAACAAATTTTGTTCTAACCTTGGATCTCCTAATATTTTGTCCAAATTTAGTTTAACTTCTAAAATGGCCCATATCAACATTTGTGGCTAAGTGCAGTTTAGGGTCTGTTCGAAGATCCTTTTTAAATGTATACCGATGCTGTTCTTTGAGGTACTGTTTACAGCGATATTATGTTTTCCTGGCATACTGGTCCAAAATTATACGATGACCCACTAAAATTACTAGTGGGCGCGATAGCTATTAAAAAGATATGACTCTCAAAATAAGATCGAATTCCATAATTGACTATGTCGGTCCATTCCGTTAAGTACCTCCTCCGCAACACGTTTGAACTTTAATTCTAATCCGCAAGTTCAAATGTCCCAAAAAGGGCCACAAAATTTGAAATAAAAAGTATCACAAAATTTGAAATAAAAGCCTCTACCAGAAGTCACGTTTGACGAAAATATCCTAAAAGATACAATTTCAAAAGATATAATTTCAAATTGGGACAAAAATTAGAAAAAATCCTGACAACGGAATAATTTGAAGAGCGAATCCTTTTCCAATTCTTAAATATCTGACCCGAAGGCACGTTTTTATGGGAATAATTATCCATATTTGAAAAGATCTCAGTGAACGGCATTTCCAATTGAATTGAATAATCCGGATGTTAAATTTTGCCTCATATACCCGGAATATCTAACGGAATCTTAAATTTTTCAACATTAGAAAGCCAACAAAAGGATCAAAATAATCTTTGCCAACCATTTCTATGCAAAATTTTATTTAAAAGGATTACCCAGCGGCTGTATTCTTATTTATTAGCATGAATTCTCACACATATATCACATCATATTCTTAATCGTGGCTTATGAAATGAACTCTTATAAGAATCAGTAGTGAAAAAATTGCATCAAGTTCCTTCGTCAACAGGCCTGGAGACTGTGTGGGATTACTTGGGTAAGTCCGTATCGTATTATGTTCATTCCATAGTCAACCATGATACATTATCACCAATTTAACTTAAACAAATACTTTCAAGATCTTAGTTTATTCCATCTCAATTTTTATAACAAATATTCAACTTTATAACTATCTTGATTTGATCTTGAATTATAATATCTAAAAAAACAATACTGGATTTCTGTCACTGTTAATCTAATCGTAAATAATCCATGTTGGTAAATATAATCGTTTCTTCGTTCAATATGAACCATTAAAGAGTTGCAATATGGGGAAGGACTTCTTTTAGGGGTACAATAGGGCTGACATAAAATGAATAGTCAGCAGTTAGGGTGGGTACAGAACTCTGGGCAATACTCTTACATCTGACTCACAAACACCTAATGACACTTATACTCCCTCTCTCACACACATTCAATGAAAGCTACCTTAACATTTTTACTTTTATGTGAACGCATCCGAATCCGTATCCGAAGGAAAAGAACTGCCCCAGACTGAGCACGGCCGGGGCAAGAAGGTAGCGAACTCTGGAGAAGATAGAACCAGAAGGGTGGATCGTCACAAATTCTGACAAAAACCAGAATACATTCGATCTGTCTGTAGATGAAAGTTTCAGCTGAGGGCGTGTCTCTGTCGGCAAAGCCGACTGATAGTTTTTTACTTGGTTGGTCTAATTTGTATACCCTCCACCATTACATGGAGGGTATAAATAAATTTGTCATTCCGTTTGTAACACATCGAAATATTGGTCGCAGACCCTATAAAGTATAAGTTAACACCTAAATCCCACTATACCACTGTCACTGAACACAAGCATTTGTAACTTTCCGCTGACACCACAAACGTTACCAACAAACATCAGTTCAGCGAACTCAACCTTCAACAAAAGGATCGTATTGCATTCGACGATGGGAATGTCTTCAAGCTAACGCAGCAATTTATGCAAGTGGCGTGATCGCTGCAGTGCTCTACATTATAATCATAAAATAAAGTTAGTTTTAAGTTATCATTCAATTATTCAATAAAGAGGTGCATAGCACCGCAAAAGAGCAAATCAAGTCTTCATTATTTAACTAAGGTGCATAGCACCGTAATGGATCAAATTAATTCCTCATCAATTAATTTAACTTATATATTCTAGATCAGGTTAAAATTCTAAGTCTATATAACAATGTCCGTCTGTTGAAATCAAGATACAGCTCGCAATTTTTAAGATAGAGCTCTGCACATTTGCATATTAGTTTCTATTACTCCTAGGATGTTTGGTATTGCAAACGGGCTATATCGGTCCACGTTTTGATATAGCCCCCATACAACGGTACCTCACGATTTGCGGTATTTTAAAGATTGTGGCCACAGTAATCCACCGAAAGTTGGTCTGGTTACGCCCATGTATATATTCTTGATCAGGGTAAAATTCTAAGTCCATATAACCATGTCCGTCTGTCTGTTCGTCCGTCTGTTGAAATCAAGGTACAAATTGCAATTTTTAAGATAGAGCTTTGTAATTTGGTATTGAAAATTGGCTTTATAGGTTCACGTTTTGATATAGCCCCCATATAACAATACCTCCCGATTTCCAGTGTTTTGAAGTTTGTAGCCCCAATATCTCACCGAAATGGCTGAAATTTGCTATTTAGTCTTCGTTGAGGGTATACAACTTTCCACTTGAAATTTGTGGGTATAAGTCTACGCCATATATTCATATAGCTCCCATAGAACGGTACCTCCCGATTTTCGGTATTTAGAAGATTTTGGCTTTAATGTGCCATTGAATTGGTTTTTGAAAGTTTTAGCCACATTATACAATATCTGAAATTTGGTATTTAGTCTTCGCTAAAGGTACGAGACATTTACACAGGTACATCTCTTGCAACGAATCAGACAGTATAGGATCACGTTTTGGTATAGCCCTCATATAAGGGCAGTCACCATTTACGTTTTTTTTTTAAGATTTTAGTCACATTTTTCTACCGAATTGGTCGTTAATTGAATTTTTGTGTTCCCAGAAGATAAAAAATTTACTCCCCTGTAATTTAATATTTCGTGTTACCAGGAGATCAAAGCTAAATTTAAACAAGTAAAAAAAGCGTTAAGTTCGGCCGGGCCGAACTTTTCATACCCTCCACCATAAAATATTCTGAACTAAAATGGAATAATTAGTTTTCATTCTTGTCCCCATCTTTAAGTGGGTACGTTGAAATGTCAGATAATGTACATAAAATATTTCATTCGGTAGGCCCTTTTTTATGGTGCCTATATCTAACTATGTATGTTGACAATTTTTGGTGGGCTAGAAATTGGGAGGTACCGTTATATAGGGGTTATAATAAAACTTGGACCTATGTTGACAGTTTTTGATGGGAGCCTTTAATGTCAAATAACTCCTAATTCGGTTAAAAATCGGTACATAACGTGGGAACTTCAAATGTCATTAACAGCTAGTTCGGAGGTATGTGGGTTATACGAAAATATGAACTTAAATGAACATGAAAGCCATACAATGATTGAACAAATATTCAGCGTTGTAAGAAACAAATTGCGTTTGAAAGAGAAAAAGTTGGATGATATCGAAGCCGCCCCACAGCCGATATGTCTGAGGAGCCTTTACCGAAGGCGAAACATGCATGTCACATAGTGGTGGTTGTGTGGGTTCCTATCGTCGGCTTCCCTTTTTCACTCGCATCATTAGGTAATTAAGCTCGTTTCTAACGAAAAATGAAAAATTTTTGTTGGCTTTTAAATTTCAAATTACAGAAAGTTCGTCCAAAAATAAAGCTAAGGTACGGAAAATCGGGAGGTTTGTTTTTTGGCAGTACCAAAACATGGGCCTACGTTCTGTTAAACATTTTAAGTACCGAAAATCGAGAAGTATCGTTATATTGGGGCTATGTTGAAAATTGTTGATGCAGATGTGTGGTGACCACTACAACCTTCAAATGTCAAATTACAGTTAGTTCGGTTAAAAATTTTAGCTAAAATTGCCAATTACTGAAAATTGGGAGGTACCGTTATATGGGAGCTATATCCGAACATGGACCTATGTTGACAATTTTTTATGGAGAGGTGTTGTGACCAGTAAGAACTTCAAATGTCAAATTACTGCTAGTTCGGTTTAATATTGTAGTTAAAATCATCAAATTACTGAAAATCGGGAGGTACTTTTATATGGGACCTTTATCAATACATCGACCTTTCTTGACAATTTTTGGTGGAGAGTTGTGGTGACCACTAAGAATTTCAAATGTTCAAATTACAGATAATTCGGTTAAAACTTGTAGCTAAAATTCTCAAAATACCGAAAATCCGTTATATGGGGATTTCGGTATCCCCGAGGTACCGTTATATGGGGCTATACCAAAACATGTACCTATGTTCATAATTTTTTCGAATATAAGTTTTTTGGTCACTAAGAACCTTAATTATCAAATTATAGCTAATTCGGTCTAGAAATGCGACTTAAATCGTCAACATACCTGAAATCTGGTAGTAACGTTATATGGGGGCTATTCCAAAACATTGATCTATGTCCACTAGTTTTGTTATATAAGTTTATTGACACTTAAGAACCCTAAATGTCAATTTATAGCTAAATCGGTCTGAAAATGTAGCTAAAAACGTCAAAATACCGTAAATCGGGGGTACCGTTATATAAGGGGACTATACCGAAACGTGGACCTATGTCCACAACTTTTGTTATATAAGTTTATTGACACTTAATAACCCTAAATGTTACATTATAGATAAATCGGTCTGAAAATGTAGCCAAAAACGTCAAAATACCGTAAATCGGGGGGTACCGTTATATGGGGACTATACCAAAACGTGGACCTATGTCCACAACTTTTGCTATATAAGTTTATTGACACTTAAGAACCCTAAATGTCTATTTATAGCTAAATCGGTCTGAAAATGTAGCTAAAAACGGCAAAATACCGTAAATCGTGGGGTATCGTTATATGGGGGCTATACCAAAATGTGGACCTATGTCCACAACTTTTGTTATATAAGTTTATTGACACTTAAGAACCCTAAATTTCAAAATATAGCTACATCGGTCTGAAAATGTAGCTAAAATCGTCAAATTACCGTAAATCGGGGGGTACCGTTATATGAGGGCTATATCAAAGCGTGGACCTATGTCCACAACTGTTGTTATATAAGTTTATTGACACGTAAGAACCCTAAATGTCGAATTATAGCTAAATCGGTCTGAAAATGTAGCTAAAAACTTCAAAATACCGTAAATCGGGGGGTACCGTTATATGGGGGCTATACCAAAACGTGGACCTATGTCCACGAACCCTAAATGTAAAATTATAGCTAAATCGGTCTGAAAATATAGCTAAAAACGTCAAAATACCGTAAATCGGGGGGTACCGTTATATGGGGGCTATACCAAAACGTGGACCGATATAGCCCATCATCGAACTTGACCTGCCTGCAAACAAAAGAAGCATTTTCCCAAAATTTCAGCGTCCTATCTCCATTTTTGTGGATGCTAGAGTGATTACCACAGACGGACGGACGGACTTGCACAGGTCGACTCAGAATTTTACCCTGATCAAGAATATATATACTTTATAGGGTCGCAAATGAGTATTTCAATGCGTTACAAACGGAAAAACAAACTTAATATACCCTCCATACTATGGTGGAGGGTATAAAAATTGTAAAAATTGATCAATGTTGGGGAAGGAACTGCAATTACGCCGCATATGAGCTCCTTTGAAGGGAATATTATCACTTGGGATATACTACTCCTGCAATAATAGGAAGAGGTTAGTACTTTCATAAACGAAAGGAAACTAATTGTTCTTATTCAATACAATTCGTGGTGGAAGGTATAAAAAGTTCGGCCCGGCCGAACTTAACGCCGTCCTTACTTGTTCTTTGGTCAATTTGGGAAAAAATCCCGCACCGAAACTTCTGATAATTTTAAGTATACATACAAATACATGGACTTTATTTCTTTTAAAGAGAAAAAACGATATTTCCCCTTATGGCAATGTACGCATGTGTGTATCACCGGACGGCTACAAAAAGTAGCAATCATTAAATGCTAATATTTTTCCCAAATTGCTTTGGAAATACTGTCTATTGACAGTAATGTCACATTGAATTGGCAGCTGATAGCTTAGTCTCAGAAAACATTCAATTTTTACTAATTATCTTAAAAGCTGCTTACTGAAGAGTATGTTCTTCCTTGAATTCTCAACTAATTCCAATTATAATTAAATATTTCTGTACTCAAATTCATGCATGTATTTTTTAAAAATCTTTCCAATATTGGATTACTTTAAATGTCATACTAAGCTTTTAATGTCTAGCTTAATATTTTATTTCAATACTTATACAACATGCCTTAACACGAACGATATTTGCATATGCTTAAAAAACTACAAACGGAGAAAAAACAAGTTTTCAGGAAACTGGTATTAAGGGCATTAAAATTCTCAAAATGAAAAAAAAGAAAACTATTTTGGGAATATTTCGTAAATGGAAAACTTTCAGCTAACACAAATGCACATAGATAGGTATGTATGGATGTATGTATTTAGAATTTAAAAAATTGTTGGACAAAATGAATATACACACTAGTGTATGTATGTGTATAAATATGTGTGTATATAAATATGTTAAATATTTCAATAAGACTAAAAAAAGGAAAATAAAACTTAAAACAAATTGGGATTTAAAAGTTTTTCTTAGCCTTTTGCTTTTCAATAAATTTCCGGAAAATTTTCAATACCCTATAACTTATACCCTTTTATAGATGATATACACATACTTATGCATATATAAATAAATGCATGTACATATCCTTCCGAACAGATGCTCCAATACGGCGAAAAATACCATAGATCTAACGATGTTGTGTGCATAAATTTATAATGGCAGCACGTGTTTGTGATGATATTCTGGTGCATGTATGCGTGAGTAGTTCATATGTATGTATGAGGATACTGTTAAGTTCTTTGTGTCAGTAAAAATAATTCATCTAAAAACTACTTTGGTGCATATGTCGAATTGGTAAATGAAGGCCAAAAGGATAACTGCCATGCGACAGATGTTGTAACTACGCCATTAGATACTTCAACTTTATATTAATGATGCAAAACTTTCTAATTAAATTTAAGATACTTCTCTTATTTTATTATCAAAATTTGGCATCATCAGCTGCTGTAGCTTGTGACTTTGGTTTTATATAATATTTTGGATTTATTACTGTCAAAGTGTTTTTTGAAACAGATGATTGTTTTTCGGATGCACTTTCATCTATGGGCAGAACGAATGGCGACCCCACATAACGCCCATAAGCCCAGAATGAATTTTGAGCGTTATGAAAATCCAGACCGCGAACAAGCCTGAAAGGTAGAAATCACAATCAGAAAACTTATTTACAGATACCACAAGGAAGAAAGGCATTAAGTTCGGCTGGGCCGAACTTTTTATACGCTCCACCACGAACTATATTGAAGTGAATAGGAACAATTAGTTTCCTTTCGTTTATGAAAGAGACTAGCTTTTCCTTTTATTCCATGCAGGAGCAGAATATATTAACTGGTAATGCTCCCTTTAAGAGAGCTCATATGGGGCGTCCTCGCCATGGACTAATGGCAATAAATGGCTAGTGGACCTATACTGTCTGATTTTCTGCAAGTGATGTTTTTACTGTGAAAATGTTTTGTACCTATAACCAATTCGGTAGAAAAATGTGACTAAAACGGGGTAAGCATATACCCTTATATGGGGGTTATATCAAACCGTGGACCTATGCTGTCTGATTTTCTGCAAGGGATGTTTTGTACCTGTAAAAATGTGTTGTACCTTTAGCGAAGACTAAATTCCAAACTTCAGGCTAAAACTTTCAAAATAACCAAAATAATGGTATACAATTTTTAAGGGAGACGGCAAGTTGTGTTACTCCAACGAAGACAAACTACCAAATTTCAGTTATTCCGGTTGAATAATGTGGCTAAAACTTTCAAAATACAGAAAATCGGGAGTTCTATCAAATGCGACCTGTACCAAGAAATTTCTGGAGGAAAGTTTTGTAACTCCAACGAAGACTAAATTATAAATTTAAGCCGTTTCGGTGGGATATTGGGGCCAGACCCTTAAAAATATAAAAAATCGGGAGGTACGCTTCTATGGGGGCTATGTGAAGACGGAATATTCTGGAATATTTTCTACCCCTATGTAATATCAAATTTCAGTCATTGCGGTGGGACATAGAGGTCACAAACATCAAAATACCCAAAGGTCACACTCCCAACGGAGACTAACTACCGATTTTCAGCAATTTCGGTGGAATATTGAGACCACAACTTTCAAAATACCGAAAATCGGGAGGTGCCGTTCTATGGAGGCTATATGAAAACGTGGACCTGTATACACAAATTTTTGGGGAAAATTTTTGTAGACAAAATACCAATTTTCAGCCACTTTGCCATGATAATAGGGTAAAGCCTTGAAAATGCAAAAAATCGGGCGGTACCGCTCAATAGGGGCTACATCAAAACGTTGGCCTGTACTTACAAGTTTCTGGAGGAAAGTTTTGTAGCCCCAAGGAAGACCAAATTCTAACTATTTCGATGTGTAAATGAAGCTAAATCCTTCAAAATACTGAAAATCGGGTGATACCGTTCTATGGGGGCTATATAAAATTGGGCCGTATAGCCCATTTGAAGACGTGGACCTGTATAGACAAATTTTTGGGAAAAAGTTTTGTAGACGAAATACCAATTTTCAGCCACTTTGCCATGATAATAGGGTAAACCCTTGAAAATGTCAAAAACGGGCGGTACCGCTTAATAGGGCTACTTCAAAACGTGGACCTGTACTTCCAAGTTTCTGGGGGAAAGTTTTGTGGCCCCAAGGAAGACCAAATTCTAACTATTTCGATGTGAAAATGAAGCTAAATCCTTCAAAATACCGAAAATCGGGTGATACCGTTCTATGGGGGCTATATAAAATTGGGCCGATATAGCCCATTTTCAATATCAAACATCCTACAACTAATAGAAACTTCTGTGCCAAGTTACAAAGCTCTATCTTAAAAATTGGGCAGACGGACATGGTTATATCGACTTAGAATTTTATGCTGATCAAGAATATATCGTCACCAAAAATGCCCGATTGCCGCATCTGCGAGAAGATATGGCATATGCCTATTTCTTTCTTTCATGTTTTGATGACAAAATTCGTCAGGTTTTTTTCTTTGTTTGTGAGCAGAAGGAAGAGGTTAGAGAGCATGGCACACAGAACAAGTCTTAGAATGAAGACTGTGGGCGTCACCGTTGACCTACATGGGTTCATCCTCTGCCATCCATACTACCATATCCGTCATAACAGTGCAAATATCTGTCGACCTATACCTCAAGTACTTCGAGTTGGTTCTTACAGATACGTAAATACTGAAGGTTATGCCGTCCATGAAATTCTGCGTCGGTCTACGTACATATGTCCGTCTGTTGTAATCACTTTAACATCCACCATTTTTACTTATGTGGACCAATTTGGGCTATATCGGCCTACATTTTGGCCCCATATAACGATACCTCCCGATTTTCGGTATTTTGCGAATTGTAGCTAAATTTTCACCAAACTACCTGTAATTTAAAATCTGACCCCGTGGTCACAAAATTTCTCCACTAAAATTTTCCAACATAGGTCCATGTTTTGGTATTGCCCCCATATAATGGTACCCCTGATTTCCGTTATTTTTAGGATTTTAGATACAATATTTAACCAAACTAGCCGTAATTGGTCATTTGAGATTTCTTGTGGTCACAACACCTCTAAACTGAAATTTGTCAATATAGGTGTTTTGAGCGAATCATCTGTCATTTAACAATTAATATTCCCAGTGGTCACAAAACATCTCCAACAAAAATTTTCAACATAGATCCCTGTTCTGGTATAGCCCCCATATGACGGCACCTCCCGACTTTAGGTATTTTGAGGAGTTTGGCTATATTTGTTGACCGAACTATCTGTAATTTGACATTTGAGGTTCCCAGTGTTCACAAAACTTCTCGACGAAAAAAATGTCAAAATCGGTTCACACTTTGATGTAGCCCCCATTAAAAGACGCCGTCCGGTTGAAGAAATTTTTTAATCCATTTTCTGAAGATATTTTGGCATTTGAGTATGGATGGCCACAAAATATCTCGAACTAAAATTATGGTGGAGGGTATAAAAAGTTCGGCACGGCGTTCGTAGCATATTGGTTGGGTGTGTGGGGGGTTTCGCTAGAATTTACTTTTTCAATACAAACTCCTTAGGTCATGTTAGCTCTATTAATTCAATTAATTAAAATCTTTTATGAATACTGACCTTCGTCCTAAAAAGACAACAATAAACTAAGGCTTTTTAAATTTTTAAATTTTTGTCGTTGCTGGCCTTGTAGTCGAGGATTGTGTCCCAGCAAAATAAATTGGAAGTAGTGCAATGTGGACTAGTTCTGTCACGGCATGTTTTGATGCAGTTCAACCGGAGTCGTGAAAAATGCACTCCAGTCCTCACATTTTAAACGCATTTGAATGCAATCCAAAGAATCACATCCACTTGTCACATTTTAACAACATCCGGTTGCAGTTCAGCGGAGTCGTGAAAAAGGCACTCCGTTCGCTACATTTTATTAGCAGTTGTTAGAGATCCCTACATGCGGCAGCGGCGTACATTTTCCAAAAAGAGATAAGCGTGTTAACATTTCCAAACATTTGTTAATACAAACTAAATAATCTATACTTATAAAAGAGTTCAGTAATGATGACTCACTGACTGACTGACTGATTGATAATCAACGCCCAGACTAAACGGCTGAAGTTAGAATCTTGAAATTTTGGGTGAGGGTCACTCTTGGTCCGAAGGTGTCAGATAAGGCTGGATTTTTGGAAATTCGAACTAGAACTGTACTAAAAGTACTAAAAGGTACTAAATATGGTACCCTTTGTATTAGGCAAACGCGAAGAGCTAGAATTCTGAAATTTGGAATGAGGTTCACTGATGGAGAGTTAGAAAGGTGTACCAAATGGTTTTTGGAAATTCGAACTATAAGTGTACGAAAAGTACTAAAAGTTACTAAATTTAGTACTATTTGTATTACGTGAACGGATAGAGCTAAAATCTTGAAATTTGGAATGAAAATCAAGGTTTAGAAGATGAGTTGATATAAGGAGGTGGTTTTGAAAATGTGTACTCATGTGTACGAATAGTACTAAATGGTACTAAATTTGGTACAATTTGAATTTTTGCGAACCGATAAAGTTGGAATTACTATTACTGTTGGAGCGTAGGTTTGAGATATGGAGGTAGTTTTCAAAATTCGTACATATGGGTACGAAAGGTACTAAATAGTACCAAATAAGGTACAATTTGGATTTAGGGGAACGGATGGAGCTGGAGTAGTGAAATTTGGAATTGAGATTACTATTGGAGTGTGGGATTGGGATACTTTTGGAAATTCGTACTTATGGCAACGAAAAGTACTAAATGGTACCAAATTTGGTACAATTTGGATATGGGTGATCAGATACATTTGGAATCCTCAAATTCGAAATTAAGATTACTTTTGGAGTGCTGGATAGAGGTAGGTTTGGAAATTCGGACCTATGGGAACAAAAAGTACTAAATGGTACTTAATTTGGTACAATTTGGATTACGGTAATCTGATGCAGCTGTAATTCTGAAATTTGGAATTAAGATTACTGTTGGCGTGTAGGATTGAGGTAGTTGTGGATATTCGTACTTTTGGGTACGAATAGTACTAAATAGTACCAAATTTGGTACAATTTGGATTTGAGTGAACGGATATAGCTGAAATTCCGAGATTTGGAATAAGGAGTACTATTGGAGTGTAGGATTGATAAAGTTTTGGAAATTTTTAGTTATGGGTAGGAAAAGTACTAAATAGTACTAAATTTGGTACAATTTAGATTTCAATGATGGGATACATTTGGAATCGTGAAATTCTGAATTAAAATTGCTGTTGGAGTGTTGATAGAGGTAGGTTTGGAAATTCGTACTTTGGATACGAATAGTACTAAATGGTACCAAATTTGGATTTGAGTTATCGTATGTATCTGGAATTCTGAAATTCGGAATTAAGCTTATTGTTTGAACATAACACTGAGGTAGTTTTGAAAATTTGTACTTATGTGTACGAAAAGTACTAAATGGTACCAAGTCTGGAACAATTTGGATCTGGGTGAACGGATATAAATAAATGGTATAAATGGTACCAAATCTGGTACAATTTGGATTTGGGTGAACGGATATAGCTGGAATCCCGAGATTCGGAATAAGGATTACTGTTGGTAAGTAGGATTGATGAAGTTTTTGAAATTTTTAGTTATGGGTACGATAAGTACTAAATGGTACCAAATTTTAATTTATGTGATCGGATACATTTGGAATCCTGAAATTCGGAATTACGATTACTGTTGGAGTGTTGAAAGAGGAAGGTTTGGAAATTCGTACTTTGGATACGAAAAGTACTAAATGGTATCGAATTTGGTACAATTTGGATTACGGTGATCGGATGCAACTGTAATGGAATTAAGATTACTGTTGGCGTGTAGGATTGAGGTAGTTGTAGAAATTCGTACTCATGGGTACGAAAGTACTAAATGGTACCAAATTTGGTACAATTTGGATTTGGGTGAACGGATATAGCTGAAATTCCGAGATTTGGAATAAGGATTACTGTTGGAGTGTAGAATTGATAAAGTTTTGGAAATTTTTAGTTATGGGTAGGAAAAGTACTAAATTTGGTACAATTTAGATTTTAATGATGGGATACATTTGGAATCGTGAAATTCGGCATTAAAATTGCTGTTGGAGTGTTGAAAGAGGGAGGTTTGCAAATTCGTACTTTGGATACGAAAAGTATTAAATGGTATCAAATTTGGTACAGTTTGGATTTAGGTGATCGGATGCAGATGTAATCCTGAAATTTGGAATTAAGATTACTGTTGGCGTGTAGGATTGAGGTAGTTGTAGAAATTCGTACTCATGGGTACGAAAGTACTAAATGGTACCAAATTTGGTACAGTTTGCATTTGGGTGAACGGATATAGCTGGAAACCCTAGATTTGGAATAAGGAGTACTGTTGGAGTGTAGAATTGATAAAGTTTTTGGAAATTTGTAGTTATGGGTAGGAAAAGTAATAAATAGTACTAAATTTGGTACAATTTGGATTTCAGTGATAGGATATATTTGGAATCGTGAAATTCGGAATTAGAATTGATGGTGGAGTGTTGATAGAGGTAGGTTTAGAAATTCGTACTATGGACACGAATAGTACTAAATGGTACCAAATTTGGATTTGAGTTATCGGATATATCTGGAATCCTGAAATTCGAAATTAAGCTTATTGTTTGAACATAGCACTGAGGTAGTTTTGAAAATTTGTACTTATGGATACGAAAAGTACTAAATGGTACTAAATTTGGTACAATTTGGATTTCGGTGATCTGATGTAGCTGCCATCCTCAAGTTTGGAATTAAAATACCTGTTGAATTGTAGGATTGATAAAATTTTGGAAATTTTTCGTTATGGGTAGGAAAAGTACTAAATAGTACTAAATTTGGTACAATTTGGATTTGAGCGAACGGATAGAGTTGGAATCAAGAAATTTGGAATTAAGATTACTGTTGGAGTGTAGGATTAAGATATGGAAGTAGTTTTTGAAATTCGTACTTATGAGTACGAAAAGTACTAAATTTGGTACAATTTGGATTTGAGCGAACGGCTAGAGCTGCAATCTTGAAGTTTGGAATTAAGATTACTGTTGGGTTGTAGGATTGAGGAAGTTTTGGAAATTCTTACTTATATGTACGAAAACTACTAAACGGTACTAAATTTGGTACAACTTGGATTTGAGCACAAGGGTAGAGCTGGAATCAAGAAATTTGGAATTAATATTACTTTTGGAGTGTAGGATTGAAATATGGAAGTAGTTTTGGAAATTCGTACTTATGAGTACGAAAAGTACTAAATTTGGTTCAATTTGGATTTGAGCGAACGGCTAGAGCTGGAATCTTGAAGTTTTGGAAATTAAGATTACTGTTGGGGTGTAGGATTGAGGACGTTTTGGAAATTCGTACTTATATGTACGAAAAGTACTAAACGGTACTATATTGGTACAACTTGGATTTGAGCGAACGGTTAGAGCTGGAATCTTGAATTATGGAGTTAATATTACTGTTGGGGTTAGTTTTGGAAATGCGTACTTAGTTTTGGAAATGCGTACTTATGCTTACAAAAAGTACAACATTTTGTACAATTAGGATTTGGGTGAAATTGCGCTCGAATCCTAAAATGTGGAATTAAAGTGGTACGTATTAGTACACAAAATGTTTCCACCATTCTATATTATATATTGTTTATTATATTTAACGCATACGAAGTAGCGGGCACTTTGCTAGTATTTAATATAATATTTAATTTGTGAACATTTTTCCGGTAACTCACGAGAAGAAAATTTCCGAATGGAGTGCTGTTGGAGTACATGTCGAAATCTTAACTGGTGATGGGAAGACAACCCATTTAGCAAATGAAGTAAAAAAACAGTTTCAGCTTGGAACAAATGGAGAGCGGAGGAAACACGCATGTTTGATTGAATTCAATAGAGAATTTTCATAATTTGTGTTAATGTAATAAAGTTTGTATCGCTTATTTGGGTGTATGTAAACTTTTTCCCTATTATTTTTTTAATTTATATAGAATTTAACGTTATTTGTATTATGCATTAAACTTTTGTTGCATTTAATTTTGTTTATTAGGGATATGAACTAGAACTATATACTTGGATTTCCATAAAAATGTTTCCTTACCCCTAAAATTTGAGATTTATAGGGTGTAGGTGTAGACTTTTTTGGTTGACTGTATATAACGGTATCACTAGTGGAATTCTGTAACACATTTTTTGAGTTACCGACAAAAATCGGTAAAATTAAAACGCAAAAGTATGAATGATAAGTATAAATTGAAGTTGACAGCGCTCTTAATATCGGTAGGACTTAACGACTACTACATTTTGGTTGCTATCTTACCGAAAAATTTCGGTAATGACCGAAGTTATAAACTTTTTAATTTTACCGACTTTTGTCATTAACTCAAAAATGAGTTACAGAATTCCACTACAGTTGTTACTTACACCAAGGATTTTGTCTAATAATTAGTGCCGACATTTTCCAAGTAGATTATGTGAAATCATGAATGAAAATCTTCATATGTTTTCAGAATGCAACAAACTGGCAGGTTATACAACCAAAATGTCGCAACCTAGGTATTTACCAATGAGTTATAATTACGGACAGCATTATATAAATTGTGTCACAAAAATACCTTTAAAATCTATCACCACTTCTCTGTGCACATTATTGTGACAAGTACATTTAATGACAAGTACTTAACGAAAAATTAATGACGCGATTTCATGCACTTTCAATATATAATTATATTAATTCACAAAAATTCTGCTCATCACTTAGATCACAGCTCATTAGATAACATAAATATAGACGATTATGCTCAAAATTAAAACTATTGTAAGCAGCAACTTTAATGGGTAACATTTTCCAACGTTACACTCAACGAAAGATTATTATCATCATTTGTGTAATTACAGAGGTGAATAGAGACAAAGTTATTACACGTTTTAGCAAACTCAGAATCCCCAAACCAACCGGTACAGCCAGTCAGCAGCAAACTCAGTGCAACGTCATTCCGCTGTTCACAGACAACAACAACAAATTTGCAACTTCATCAACTTAAATGAGGAATAATTTTAGGCAACTGATGATGTTGCAAAAATATTCGTAACTCATATCGTTCGTTCTCTACATACATATCTGTTATTCTTCATTTTATGCTTTAATTATAAAATTTGTGCTTTTTCATAATCCAAACAGTTTTGTAGCGACACAGCAAAGTTATAATGATATTTTATGTCCCATTTTTTGCGAGTAAGTGTGGGAGGTGCTACCCGAACTGTAAGGGGTGCTCCGTGGCTGCTTTAAAACTAGGGATGTGCTGACAGTAACCAGAGACACTGGCAGAACAAAGTTGCTGGCTAAGCTAGAATAAGTATAAGTTACATTCGCCAGAAACTGGTTATAATAAAGTTTTTGGTATGTAATTGTGTTGCTTTCTTTGCCGCCAGCGTTTTGCAATTAAAGTTTTCGCTGACACATAACACTTTTTTCGCGTTAACTTGGATGATATTTAAATATTTTCTTTTTCTATTTTGATGATTTTAAACTGTGACAAACTTTGTACCAAGAAAATCTTGTCGATGCACAGTGTGAAATATGAACACTTTACTAATAAATTTTAGTGGAAAGGACGTAGATTAATAACATTTTGCAAAAATGTTTTTTATATTAATGGGTACTGTGGGGCTTAATATGGGCCACATAGACCCGAGGTTTCCTGTAGCGCTGATGTAACGACGTTTTTACGTTTTATTAATTATTCAAACGATTTTGCTGCAAATTGGAATATTGCGTTTTCAGCGGATAGAAAACTTTTGTACAAAATATTTCCAATATGGGTTTGCGTTCTGATATAGCCCCCATTGAACGGTTCTGGCAGATAGGACATATTTTAAAGGTTCCAGACACATTTTCCCACGTATTTGATTGTATTTTGTCATTTTATGTTCTTCTGTATGAAATATTAGCAACGTATGTTCAAGTTTTGGTATAGCCTCCATATGACGGGTCCACCCATTCGAGGTATTATCACGGTTAAAGACAAAAATTGCTACCGATTTTGGTACAAATGTTAATATTGAGAATTAAGCGAATGAAAGAACCTTTTTACACACCTTTGGTGTAGCCCTACAAATTTATTAAGGAGTAAAATGCCAACAATTGTTTTTTTATTTTTATCTCTAAATTTTCTTGGTACATTCAGCAGTTCTACGAGGGCAGTTCGGAAACTTCTTAGCCTGGCACAAAAACGCGGTAAAACAGAATGAAGTTAAGTGTTTTGGAAACTTCCATCTCTGTTATGAACACATGTTAAATTTTGTTTCGATCCTGGAACTCCTTTATATAGAAACAGGTGTTCAAAAAATACGCATCCGCAATTTTTTACAATGGAAAAATAGAAATGCGTGCTGTCATTAAATATTTACATAAAAAAGGTTTATCGGGACAAAAAATTCATAATGATATGGTGAATGTGTTAGGTGAAAGTGCTCCTTCATATGCAACAGTAAAAAATTGGGTTGCTGAATTTAAACGTGGTCGTACAAGCATTGAAGATGAACCACGTAGTGGACGTCCAAAAACAGCAACAACAACAGAAATTGTAGCCAAAGTGCATGATATGGTATTAAATGATCGACGAATAAAAGTGCGTGAAATTGCTAATATCATGGGCATCTCAAATGATCGAGTCCATTTAATTTTGAATGAAGAACTACAGATGAAAAAGCTTTCTGCAAGATGGGTGCCGCATTTGTTAACAGTCGATCAAAAACGCATAAGAATGAACATTTCTCAAGCTTGTTTGGATCGTTTTAAGCGAAATAAAATGGATTTTAAGCGTCGTTTCATAACTGTTGATGAGACATGGATCCACCACTATACTCCAGAGACAAAAGAACAATCCAAACAATGGACTGAAGCTGGAGGAAGTGCCCCAAAGAAGGCAAAAACAATTCAATCAGCTGGTAAGGTTATGGCAACGGTTTTTTGGGACTTCAAAGGTATTTTATTGATTGACTATCTGCAAAAGGGTAAAACAATAAGTTCAGAGTACTATTGCAACCTTTTGGATCAATTAAATGTACAAATTCGAGAAAAACGTCCTGGCTTACAACACAAAAAAATTATTTTTCATCAAGACAACGCACCAGCGCACAAGAATGTTTTAACAATGGCTAAAATCAACGAATTAAAGTACGAGTTGCTTGACCACCCACCTTACTCACCTGATTTAAAAAAAATCCTTGCTGGCAAGCGTTTTACCTCAAATGAAGATGCAATTACAGTTCTAAACCACTATTTTGAAGACCTTGAGGAAAACTATTTTAATCAAGGGATAGAATTGCTAGAAAAGCGTTGGACTAAGCGTATTGAAGTTTCAGGAGATCATATTGAAAATAAAATATTTTTGAAAAACTAACTATTCTCTTTCATTGATAGGCTAAGAAGTTTCCGAACCGCCCTCGTATACCATATATTTTATTCATGATGTATCAGATTTAGTTCAGATTGGCACTGCATTACAATTTTCACCAAATACTGGTACTTCCTGCACGTATCTAAAACTGTAGCACTATATATACTAAAGTCACATTTTAATATCTCAGATATCCTCTTTGTTAGGATAAGCGAGTCAATTTCTTTAAAACACAGTCCACAATGGTCCCACAGTCCCTTTACTTTTGGAAAATTCAACCAAATGAAATTTCCGAAATCGTTTTAAAAAATCATAAATATCAACGAAGACCGAGCGTTTTTAGCTTTGCGAACAGAGGAGGATTTAATCTTTCAGATTATGTTTATCTTAACAAGGGAATATACGGGAATCATTTCCGAAATGTCCACGAAAAATAAAAAAAATTATTTTGAAAACTTCAAAAATTGCACTTCTTTCCGATTAAAATTGCACGAAACAATAAGAGTTTTTTTGCATTTTTTAAGAGTAAAATATCATAATTGTTTTGTAAAATATTAAAAAAAAAAAGAAATCATGTTATACTGTCTTACTGTTTGTCCGCGCCACTCCATTATCTTTAATAAATAGAAAATCAATTTCTTGAAAAAAATGTATGAAACAAAAGTGCAAATTTTAGTTGCATTTTTAAGTCGTTTCGCGGAGTAAATCGCCATACTGAGTATGGGTTATTTGCAGTAAAATTCTTAGCATAAGATTTCAGTAAAAATTACGATTTCAGTTAATTTTATCCACTTTCAAAATTCCTTAAAGTTCCAAAAAACTACCTATATTTAGCACTGTGCAATGTGAGGAATTGTAAAGAAAAATATTTTAGTGATGAGCAAAATTAGACAGTGACCGCTACATATGGTGATTTTTTAAAGTACAAAAACCACTGTTTAAGCTGGGATGTCAACTGTTCCGGGGAAAAAATTGCTACAGATCTATCGTCAGTTGGCATCCCTGGTGATGCCACTACAGCAACCAACGTCTTCATCGGTTCATCAATGATGAATTGCATCTGTAATGACATTTCTTACTGTAAAGTTCATACGTGATGATGATTAGTTAAGTCTTTTGACATAGAAAAGCTGATAAGCGAAAATTTTCCTGTAGAAAATTTAATCAGTGAAGACTTTACTTGTAACGAGTAAAAAAGAGTTAACTTGAAGTTTGACCGGGCCGATTTTTTTAACCTCCACCATGAGGTACATATTAGTTATTTTCCTTTCTGTCCACAGTTTTAAATAGAGACATTTTGTGACCACGGAAACCAGAAAAAAGTATTAAACTAGTAAGATCGGCGTTAAGTTCGGCCCGGCCGAACTTGTTATACCCTCCACCGTGAGTTGTATTGAAGTAAAACTGAACAATTAGTTTTTTCGTTTATGAAGAACACTAAACTCCAGGTAAAACAATGTATCTAACTTTCAAAATACCGAAAATCGGGAGGTACCTTTCTATGGGCGCTATATGAATGCGTGGACCTGTACTAACAAATTTCGGGGGATAGTATTATACGACCAACGAAGACTAAATACCAAATTTCGGCAGTTTCGGTGGAACATTGCCACAACCATTAAATTACCGAAAATCGGGAGGTACAAACCTATGGGGGCAATATGAAGGCGTAAAGCTATACCTGCAAATTTCAGTTCTGCACCCCAACGAAGACTAAATAACAATTTTCAGCAATTTCGATGGAATATTGGGGCCACAACCTTAAAAATACCGAAAATTCGGATGTACTGTTCTATGGAGGCTATATGAAAGCGTGGTCTACACCCACAAATTTAGAGGGGAAAGCTGAATACCTCCAATGAAGACTAAATACCAAAATTCAGATATTTCGTGGAATATTGAAGCTGCAACCTTCAAAATACCGAAAATACCGTACCGTTCTATGGGGGCTATATGAAGACGTGGCCCTATACCGACAAATTTCATATGGAAAGTTTTAAACCCCAAACAAAGTATAAAAAATCAAATTTCAGCAATTTCGGTGGGATATTGAAGCTACAACCTACAAAATACCGCAAATCAGGGGAGGGGAGGGGGGGGGGTGTTTTGAGGGCGGGGGTTTATACCGGCAAAATTTAAATGGAAACTTTTATACCCCAACTGAATACTAAATACCAAATGTCAGCCATTTCGGAAGAATATTGAGGCCACAACCTTCATATGAAGGCGTGGGTGGACCTATACCGAAAAATTTCATATGGAAAGTTTCATACTCCAAATGAAGACTAAATACCAAATTTCAGCCATTTCGGAAGAATATTGAGGCCAAAGTGTGGACCTATGTTGACAACTCCTGGCAATTGGCAATTTTTGGTGGAGGAGTTTTGTGACCACTTTGAATGTCAAATGTCAACTAACAGGTAGTTCGGGCAAAAAGTAGTTAGTTTGGAGGCTATACCAAAACATGTCCCTATGGTTACAATTTTGGGTAGATGAGTTCTGGGACCACTGGGAACCTTAAATATCAAATAACAGGTAGTTCGGTGAAAAAGTAGTTAAAATTCTCGAAATACCTATAATAGGAAGGTACCGTTATATGGGACCAATACCAAAGCATGGGCCTATGTTAACAATTATTGGTGGATACGTTTGTGAACCATAAATGGCAAATTACAGGAAGTTCGGCTAAAAATTGTAGCTAAAATCCTCAAAATACAGAAAATCGGGAGGTACTGTTATATGGTGGCTATACCTAAACTTGAACCTATGTTTACAATTTTTTATAAAGAAGTGGATTCCAGATAATGAATTCATTCCCAGCAAAAATTCGGATAAATTTGTCATTATGTATCCCATTACAATGTAGTATAGACAAAAATAACTACCCAGCAAACCAATCGTACCGACGTCATAACGAAATCTGAATAAAATTCGGACACCACGTACGATGCCGGATCCGAAATTGTAGCGATATCTTAACGAAAGTTGTATGAAGAGGTTGACATAATTTCGGAATGAAAACTTGGAGCGAAATCGGTAGAAAATCCTTGGGAAATTCGGAAAACGATTTTTATACCCTCCACCATGATATGGAAGGTATAATTAAATTTGTCATTCCATTTGTAACACATCGAAATATTCACCCGAGACCATATAAAGTATATATATTCTTGATCAGGTTAAAATTCTAAGTCGATATAACCATGTTCGTCTGTCCGTCCGTCCGTCTGTTGAAATCAAGATACAGCTCGCAATGTTTAAGATGGAGCTTTTTAATTTGGTATGGAAGTTTCTGCTACTCCTAGGATATTTGGTATTGCAAATGGGCTATATCGGTCCAAGTTTTGATATAGCCCCCATTGAACGGTACCGCCCGGTTTTTGGAATTTTGAAGGTTTTAGCCTCATTATCACAGCGAAATGGGTGAAATTTGGTACTTCGTCTTCGTCGGGGGTATAAAACTTTCCCCCAGAAACTTGTTGATACATGTCCTTACTATAGCCCCCATAGAACGGTACCTCCCTATTTCCGGTATTTTGAAAATTGTGGCCTCAATATTGAACCAAAAGGCTGAAATTTGGTACTTGGTCTTCATTTGGGGTATTAAAAGTTCTATATGAAAATTTTCGGCATAGGTCCACGCCTAGCTATAGCCTCCATAGAACGGCACCTCCCGATTTTCAGTATTTTGAAGGTTGTAGCTTCAATATTATTCCGCAATGGCTGAAATTTGGTTGCTACCTCAGTATTCCACCGAAATGGCTGAAATTTTGTATTTAGTTTTCCATGGTCCATAGTCGGAGACCCATAAAGTATATACATTCTTGTTCAGGGTAAAATTCTAAGTCGATATAACCATGCCGGTCTGTTGAAATCAAGATATAGCTCGCAAGTTTTAAGACAGAGCTTTGTAATTTGGTATGGAAAATTCTATTACTCCTAGGATGTTTGGTATTGCAAATGGGCTACATCGGTCCACGTTTTGATATAGCCCCCATAGAAGGAACAGTATCACCCGATTTTCGGTATTTTGAATGTTTTAGCTTCATTATCACTCCAAAAGTGCTGAAATTTGGTATTTCGTATTCCTTGGGGGTACAAAACTTTCCATATAAAATTTGTTGGTATAGGTCAACGCTTTTATATAGCCCCCATAGAACTGTACTTCCCGATTATCGGAATTTTGAAGGTTGTGGCTCCAATATTCCACCGAAATTGCTGAAATTTGGTATTTAGTTTTCATTAGGGCTCTTCAACTTTCCTCTCTAAATTTGTCAGTATTGTCCACGCCTTCATATAGCCACCATATAGCGGTCCCTCCCATTTTTTGGTATTTTAAAAGTTGTGGCCTCAATATTCCACCTAAATGACGGAAATTTGGTATTTAGTCTTCATTAGGGGTATTCAACTTTCCCCTCTAAATTTGTCGGTTAATTCACGCCTTCATACAGCCCCCATAGAGCGGTACCTCCCGATTTTAGATATTTTGAAGTTTGTGTCCTGAATATCACCTCTAAATGGCTGAAAATTTGTATTTAGTCTTCATTGGGGGTGCAAAACTTTCCACCTGAAATTTGAAGGTATAGGTTCACGCCTTCATATTGCCCCCATAGAAGTGTACCTCCCAATTTTCGGTATTTTGAAGGTTGTGGCTTTAATATCCCCTCGAAATGGCTGAAATTTAGTATTTAGGTTTCGTTGGGGGTGCAAAACTTTCCATCTGAAATTTGTAGGTATAGGTCCACGCCTCCATATTGTCCCCATAGAGTTATTCCTCCCTATTTTTGGTATATTGAAGGTTGTGGCCTCAATATTCCAACTGAATTATTGAAATTTGGTATTTTGTGTTCATTAGGAGTGCAAAACTTTTCACCTGAAATATGTAGGTATAGGTCCACGCCTTCATATTGCCCCACAGAAGTGTACCTCCCGATTTTCGATATTTTGAAGGTTGTAGCCTCAATATCCCCTGGAAATGGCTGAAATTTGGTACTTATACTGCGTTGCGGCTGCAATATTGTTTTCCACCTGAAATTTGTAAGTATAGGTTTACGCCTTCATATTTCCCCATAGAACGGTAGTTATTTTGAAGTGGCCATAAAATAACTAGTTATTCTAGTCGTTAAAGAATAACTAGTTATTCACAGCGACATGCCCTTGTTTATATAATTTGTTAGTAGGGGGTTTCTTAAGTAGTTACGACTATCAAAAGGTACTATAAAAACCCATTGTTTGGTAATGATTTTTTTTGCTGGGTTACATAAGAACTATTTTGGTGGAATGATTTTTATATCCTTTATTTAATGTCATAAAAAATATTGCCCTTTGCTTTTACTAATAGATCCCTATCCACGACTCAAAGTAAAACTTTTTCAATAACTCTGATTAAGTATGAGAGCAAAAACAACAACAACAACAACAGTTACAAAGTACAATTTTTTCAAAGACAACAACAGACGTTATCTTTGGAACTTTGGCCGTCGCCAGTAAATTGCAATTTTTTTCTATCTTACTCGTTCCCTCTCTCTCACACGGAGCAAAGCGAAAAAAAAACTCCCAAGATTGTTGAAGGAAATATGTTGCATATTGCAATTTGACTTTTGAAGTCATCTAGTTTATTGTTATTTTAGTTTGATGCTTTCTTTAGCAGGAACTTCCTTCAACGTTACTTACTTTCGACAATCATTTGGGATTGGGGTGACACATGGTGTTTTGTTTGATTACGAAGTTTTACTGCTGTTGGATATTTAAGTTACTCTGACACTTTTTGGCTTGCAATCAGTGTTCAGTGTACAAAGACGACAGAGAGTTTACACAACAAACATGATGTGGCACACAAAGAAATGTATCAAAAGTGTTAGAAAATTAGCAAAAAGATGTAATTTGTGGATGTAGAGGTGTTGTGTCATGTAAACTGTTATAATAAGGATACCCGCTATGAATCGATGATAAGTGGTTTACTATGTGAAGGTTTGAAGGAAGGAAGAATAATTTAACAACGACAATTACATATCAATGTTTGGGATACGCATAGCTCATAAATGTGAAAAATCACTGTTGTTAGGAATATACATAGCTCACTAATGTGAAAAACGTTGGAATTTGTGAGTTTGAATAAGCCTGAATAACGCAAATTAATGGAGTAAAATTAAAGTTCTTTTAATGTTAGTTAAAATTTAACGCTTACCCAAAAAACGACTGTTCTACAATACCATAAAATTAAAAATTTCTTTTATACTTACATTCTTTTAATGCTCTTCAAAACCAAAAGTTGAAACCTGTAAATAATGAAGAGAGGAAAATTTAATTAAATTATATATCCATTTTCAACATTAATCTACTTTGAAAAATATTTTTTAATACTAGGCCATTGAATTTATGATACAATAAATTAAAATTAATGTGGTCACATTAAGGCCAAATATATCTACGCATTTCTTGTGTAAGATGATTTCGAAAGAAATATTTCGTGTAAAATTCCCATAATTTATTGAAACCAAACCCATGTAGAGGCAAAATGACACATTGTAGCAAATTTCACAGCCACACCAATAAATGGCTTTTAGAAAGATATTTGTTAAGGTAATGCAAGCGGAAGATGAAGGGAATTTTAGAATGCGATATGAAGGGAATTTTAGAATACGATATGTGACATAGAATTGGAAACTGTGATGTGTGTTAAGGTATAAAAATAAAATAGGAGCCTTAAAATTTAAATATAAAATTTAAAAATAGCCCTGAGTTTTAAACATTTTTAAAATTTAATTCATGGTTATTCATCACTGACAATTGCTTAACCTGAAATAATTTTCCAACATCCGTTTTGTTTTACTGCACGTTTTTCATTTTGTGTGTTTTTCCTGTTTTTTTTTGCGTTTATAAATATTTACTTTTAATACCCGGAATGTTGTCGATGAATTTAAATCAATTTGAACAAATGGAATGTAAATATAAAATCATTCTATTGTAAAAAACGACATCTGTTGCTTAGCTCTTAATACTTTACTGGCATTCCCGGTTATTAAAAATAATATCCATCAACAAATGTTAAGCACAGCCGGATTAAAGTTGGTATACAAAAACAAAAATCAATATTGACAACAGCATGTCAGGAATTATTGATCACATTAAACAAGACAAAAAAAAAAACAGCTAAGCACGAAGTCAACATCCTGAGGGCTGTAGCACCTTGACCACAGTGTAGGGGGAATAGCTACAGTTGTGGCCAATACATTTGCAAAAAAAAATTGCATGTTTTAGGATTTTTTATACCCTACACCACTATGTGGGGAGGGTATTATAAGTTGGTTTTGGCCAAAAGTTTGTAACGCAACGAAATAATGGTCGTAGACCCATACTTATATATACCAAAATGAATGTCTCGACGAGCTGAGTCGATCTGGCTATGTGTGTCCGTCCGTCCGTCCGTCTGTCCATCTAAACTTTGTAATCACGCTACAGGTCGCAATTTTGATCGGATCGTCACGAAATTTTGGGTGTTGATGGTGGTCCCGGAGGGGAAGAAGCCTATTGATTTTGGTGATGGTCGGATAATATTTAGGGGTCGGAATGGGCGAAAAACCAAAAGCAAAACCTGACAATGAAAGTAGAAAATATCACCTTTCTAATGATGTAAAGTAGGTTCTTGTAGGTGATCAAACAACGAAGATATCACAATAGTCGCAAATAAACCCCAAATTTTCATGTTTGTGATTTTAGTTATAATGACGAATATCACAGCTTTGGCTGGGGACTTTCCAAAAGCAAAGCCTGACTATGAAAGTAGAAGATTCCACCTTTACAATGATTCAAACTAGGTCAGCGTAGGTGACCAAATAGCGGAGATATCACAATAGTCGGTAATTCATCCCATTTTTCCATTTTTTTTGGAAATCACGCTACAGGCCGCAATTTTGATCGGATCGTCACGAAATTTTGAGAGTAAATGCGGATCTCAAAGAGGAAGAAGCCTATTGATTTTGGTGAGGGTCGAATAATATTTTAGGGGTCGGAATGGGCAAAAAACTTATTTGGATAAAAAGACAACGTTTTTTTCCAAAGCTAATATCTCAGATTCTATAAGGGGTATACCAAAAGCAAAACCTGACAATGAAAGCAGAAAATAGCACCTTTCTAACGATGTAACGATGTTCTCGTGGGTGATCAAACAACGAAGATATCACAATAGTCGCAAATTAAACCCAAATTTTAATTTTTGCGATTTAAGTTAAAATGACGAATATCACAGCTTTGGTTGAATACTTTCCAAAAGCAAAGCCTTACTATGAAAGTAGAAGATCCCATCTTTACAATGATGCAAACTAGGTCGGCGTAGGTGACCAAATAACGGAGATATTGCAATATTCGTTAATACATCCCATTTTTCCATTTTTTGGAAGTCACGCTACTGGGCGCAATTTTGATCGTATCGTCACGAAACATTTTATTCCAAAACAAATATCTCAGCGTCTATAAGGGGCCTACAAAAAGCGAGACATGGCAATGAAAGTATAAAATATTACCTTTACAACAATGTAACGTAGGTTGTCGTAGGTGGTCTAACAACGAAGATATCGCAATAGTCGCTAATAAAACACAACTTCTCATTTTTGCGATTTTAATAATAATGACGGATATCACACCTTTGGTTGGGGACCTTCTTAAAGCAAAGCCTGACTAAGAAAGTAGAAAATCCCATCTTTGAAATTATGCAAAGTAGGTTGGCGTAGGTAGTCAAATAATAGAGATATCGCAAGAGTCGTTAATGCATCCTTTTTTTCCACTTTTTCTGCAATCACACTACAGGTCGGAATTTTGATCGGATCATCACGATCACAGAGATAGAAGCCTATTGATGTTGGTGATGTCAAATATAAAATTAAATATTAATTATTTTGGTTCAGTTCGCCTTAAGTCATTTGGTATAGAAGCCAGATAGGTGAAAACTTTCGTATCTCCATAAAAGAAATGTTTTCGAGTGTAAAGATTATTCACAGAGTTAGTGGTGTAGGGTATCACATAGTCGGCCCCATACCGACCAAATCCGTTGCAAAAATCTTCAATATTTTGTAAAATATATTTTCTTATGATTCTAACCATTTGTTTTTTTTATTAATTTTCTCGTTTAGAGTTAAGCTTGATGATCGGAAATTATTTGCAAATGAAAAAGGAAAGCCAAGGACTCGAACCCACATAGTCACCAAATTACGTTACCTGGTTTCACTGGTGGTAAAGCAGATCTTCGGACGTATCGACTATGTAGTGGCTTCTCTGCCCTAGAACTTTTAGTTTTTCAAATGCAAATGTGTTTATACATTTATGCGGATATTTGGCCGCTGAAATGTATTTTCTTCACGACAAACGCTTTTTTGCGCTGCCTTTGAAGTTATGAGTTTTGGCTTTGAACGTTGACACGCCGTTACAACATTTTTTGATATGTTTTCAAGGACGTGGGTTTTGTGAAGATTTGTTTTTGTTTTGGGAAGATTAAAAGTTAACAAAATGTTGAAACTAATATCAGTCATACGTACTTCTTCGGGGGATTGGCCGGTCGTACGGGAGAAGCATGGACATGGCTCCAAGGGTCAACACTTTCAAAAGTAATGGAAATTTCCTCACATTTCAGTTGTTAATTTAATAAAGTTCAAAGTTTTGAGTGCAGTTGCATAATTTATTAGCAAAAGTCAAAAATCTGGGTCTCGAAAAACATATGACCGTAGCAATTGGGTCCATATCAGAATGATCGATACTGATCTATTGAAGTTATAACGGGCGGTATCATTGGAAATTTTAGATTCTATAAAAGCAGCGTTTGCGTTAACGTTCAAATCAAAACACAAGGCTGCAAAAAACACATTGCTTTTAAAAAATCAAAGTTCGATGGCTTACTTTACAAATAAGAAATTCTATGACAAACATTGTCCGTTAATTATAATATTCGCAGTTACAATATTACAATAACATAAATATACATATAAGATTTCAAGCATTGCCAGAGAAGTCACTTCCACACCGGATATGTAATTTGGTGTTTGTGTGGATATATTTTCGGCGTTTCTTCTTCATTTGCAAGACATCTTCATTCTGCTCAGCTCCAACGAGATATTAATAGAAACTTGTTATAGCATCCACCATGATATATCCTGTAGTGCGATTCTCAAACTCATTTTTTGAGTTACCGACAAAAATCGGTAAAATTAAAACTCAAAATTATGAATGAAACCTTAAAATAAAAGTTGATAACACTCTTGCTATTGCTAGAACTTTACGATAACTCTTTTTGGTCGCTAAAATACCGAAAAATATCTTTAATTACCAAAATTTTAAGCATTTTTATTTTACCGATTTTTGTCGGTAACTCAAAAAATGAGTTAGAGAATAGCACTGCTGAACTAAGTAATTCGTTTTCTTTCTGTTACGAAAGTACCAATGCCCGGAATTTGTTGCGTGGAAGTTTTCTGGCCAACCACAATTTTAGGTGAAGAAGTTTTTTTTTTTTAATTTTAACTAATTCATTCAGCTAAAAAAATTAAAACCGGAGGTACCGTTGTTAAGAACCATACCAAAACATGGACCTACCTACTTAGCAAAAAACAAAATCATTACCAAAAAATGGGTTTTATAGCACTTTTTGTTAGTCTTAACTACTTACAAAACCCCCTACTAACGCATTATTTTAAAAGGGGTATGTTGCTCTGAATAACTAATTATTTTATAACCACTAGAATAACTAGCTATTCTATGGCCACTAGAAGTTGAAAAAAACTAAAAAACATATCTATTACCAGAATAGTTGAGGTGTAATTTGTTTCCTATTTCAGCACACTTCATATTCTTATTTTATTTTTCTCTCTGCTGTATTTGATCATGAGAACTTCTTATTTGTAGCCGAACACACACGTTTACATGTGCACCAGCAACAGTTTTTAAATGACCTAAGATCTTTCTTGCAAGTGAAAAGCTTTTTATATTGTTAACAAAAAATTCGCGTGCAGATGGTGGGCGTTGAACACACAACCCTAGGATATGTAGCCGGACACACGCGCTGTGTGCCACCGTACTAATTTCTTAGTAAGTAGTGAAGAAAGTACTTTTATCATGTTACATTACTTTCTAATGGGTTACATTATGACTAACAGATCCGAAATTTTGCAATTTTAATACCCTCAGCGTTTATGCTAACGAGGGTATATGGCGAAAAACAAAAATTTTTTACAATCGATGAATCCGAGTTTCACCCTTTCAGAATTCGCGAACTGTTAACATATTCTATATAGTATGATATACATTCTTTAAACTGAAGTGTTTTAGGAGGAATCATATAAGGTCAACCATTAAAATTAATTTACGTGGAAGCTGTGTTGGCATCAATGTAGAAAAATAGGTAAAAATGGGTTGAAGCCAACAAGTTTTTTTATGCTCCCTTCCGATTTTAGGCTTAACCTTATATTTTATAGACATATGCCCAAAGAAAGACTCAAAGAATACTTCACTGCATCCACCTAAAATTGATGCTGACATTTTGAAGCCGGAATTTCTGGGTTTTTTGAATTGTTTTAATAATTCGGACGCGCAACAAGATAATATTCAAAACTCACATTAGGATTATAAAACTCGTGATTTTACGTCGTTTAATGGATATCTCATGAGTGTGCTCCTTACAGCATCCTAGTAATTGGAGTCTAAAGGCCAATATTTGATGCGTGATTTTTTTAAAAAAACTATTTTTTGCGTTTAAAACTTACAAGTGCCATTCAATTTCCTTTGTACCCCGCGTGAATTAAGTTTTTTTACGCGACGGATTTAATGAGACCTTCCGCGATCGAATCCATTCACTAAAACCGCGGATATAGATACCCTGAAAATAGGAAAAGCAGCAAAAAATTATTTCGACAAATCCGCGTACTAAACCGCGATTTTCTTGAATTTTTTTTACATAAATGGAATCCTTTATACGCGATTATAATATTTGCGAAAACACGTGTCATAAATTACAGAGATTCGCGTGTAATATGGGTTTTTCACCAAAAATAGAATGTGGAGGCACATACGCGGTTCTTGAAGAATCTAATTAAAATTGGTATATTTGGACGTATTTTTGATAGGCGCTGACGAAACCGGATGCGCATCAAAATCGTATGCACATTGCGCGACTTTTACCAACTTTAAGGTTTTTTGCAGTGTATGATGCAACTGGTGGCACACAATGGCCCCTGAGTGAAACATCGAAATATGCATAAATTTTGACAGAGATTGATTCGCTGTATCCAAAAACGGATGCGCATCAACCGACTTTAACTAATTCGCGAATAACAGGCTTTTTAATTATAATATTAATTGAATGATTGTAATTTCAATATTACTCTTAATTTCCTACCCTTATAAGTTATCACAGTAATCAGTTAAACTCTCGCGATGGTAAACCATATGTTTTGATGAAGTTTTAACTGTATACATTCATTATTCTATGGGATTTTAGCAAAATAGTTGGAGAACTCCCAAATATTTTTTTCTAATTTTTAGAATCAAACCAAAAAAATATTTGCAACAATATTTTCCAACAATAAGTTTTTCTCTTTTGTTGTTGCTATAATATGCAATTTACGTACCCAATCTCTATAAATTTGGTATAATATTTTTCTACGCATTGTCTAGATTCCGCATATATTCTTTAATTTATTTTTTGAGGGCTTGTACGGATTCTGGGACAGTATAATTTGGATTTACTTCAAAATTTTTTTATTATTTGTTGACTTTCCGCGAAAATAATAATAAATTTAATGACTATTTAAACATCTACGAATAGATATGGACTGCTGTTAACGATTTATGCATACATTTTCTCATAACAACAAAAAATATATTTTTAAATATTTTTTCTTTATATGAGAATAAAAACCGCTATAACTTTTGCGCGCATTGGCCAATTTCGTGAACGCGAGCAGATTTGAAACCGGATTTTTTTCCTTTACCTCTGTACCAAAAATCGTAGAAGTGCTCGTAAAAAAATTTTTAAATTTTTTTCAAATGGAATTGTAAAGGAATTTTGTTATTCGCCATATTCACTTTCATACGGGCAAAATGTGCCTCATCGAAATAATGGTTTTAGACCCCAAATATGTTTGGCCGAAATGTGTTTCAGACAATTTAAAGTTGATTTACCAATGTCCTTCCGTCTGTCTGTCTGGCTGCTTGGAGCGCACGATAACTCTCGAACGGATCAACCGATTCGGTCCAAAATTTGGCATTCATAATATTTTGTCCAAACTTAGTTTAAGTTCGAATGTTCGGCAAATTTGTGCGCACGATAACTCTTGAAGGAAGTATCCGATTTGGTCCATACCTTGCACATCGTGAAATTTCTACCAGACTTAGATGCGGTTCCAAATTGGACTCAATCGGTCCACTCGTTCGAGTACCTCCCACACAAAATTTCGAAAAAGTTCAGTTTAGGACCTGTTCTCGAATCGCTTCGATTTTTGTTGTATCAACTTGTATTCACTGCCCCCGATACAACGGTATAAGTTCTATCAGGGGCTAGAAAATACTTCCTGAGAAAATAGCCAGAAAGTTACAAAAATCCCCTATGACACCGTGTGTAGTGGTTGCAGCGCTAGATAACCCTCGAATGGATCCGCCGATTCGGTCCAAAATGTGGCCTTCGTAATATTTTGTACAAACTTAGTTTAAGTTTGAAGATAAGTCATATCAGTCCGCTCTTTCAGGAACCTTCCTCACAAAAGTTGAAAAATGTTCGGAAAAATTGATGTTCGGAAAAATCTTGATGGGAGTGACCGATTTGGTTCATACTTTACACATCCTAATATATCTACCAGATATAGTTCATGTTCGAATATTGACTATATTTGTCCACTATTTCGGTACCTCCAAAATTTGGGATAAATTCACTTTAAGACCTGCTCTCGATTCACTTTGATTTTTGTTGAAGCAACTTGCATTCCCTGCCTCAATTACGACTGTAAACTTTTTTTTTCAGGGGCAAGTCCATACTTCTTGAGAAAACAGACCGAAAGTTGTAAAAAAATCCCTATGGCACCATATGTAGTGGCTTGAGAGCTCGAACCGAATACTGCGTTCGCCCACACTTTTGATATGGTAATATTTCTTCGAATATAAGATGAAATTCGAAGGTGGTGCTTATAGGTCCACTCCTTCCGGTACCTCTCCCACAAAAATTCGAAAATATTCGCTAAAATGTTACGCGCGATTTCTCATGGACGTAGCAACAGATTTGGTCCAAACTTTGGATCTCTAAATATTGTCAAAACTTAGTTTATGTTCAAATTTTGGCCCTATCTGTCCAATCCTTGTGGTACCACCCACACAAATGTTCAACATTTTTGCGTTGATAAGGGTCTGTTCGAGAATCCTCTGGACATGTTTACCGAAGGTTTACCTGGTGGCCCTGTTTACAGCGATATAATGTTTTTCGTAGGCTAGTGTGATAAAAAAGGCCCTACTTATCAATATCACCGCAAATTTTTGAGCTTTAATCCTATCGATACTTTTGTCGGTTCATACGCCCAAAATTTTCAAAACCCCCAAATACGTAAGTTCTTTTGGGAAAAAAGTGTTTCAATCCACACAGGCTGAGCGTATATCTCTGTTGGCTAAGCCGACTGATACTTTTTTTCTTGTTGGTGGTGAAGTTACTGAACTAAATTCCAAATGACCTCAAAAAATCTTAAATCGTGCTTTTAGAGCTTTTGGACCATTTTTGTCACGAAAAACATATTACGAGGGGAACTAGAAAAATTGCTGGCCTTACGATGAAAACGCGAATATTTAACATCAAAAATAGTTTTATTGTTTTCTTAATTAGTCTTCAGCATGATTTATACACTTTTTCATACTCTCAAACCAATTGTTAAAGCACTTTTTCCACTCCGATTGAGACACCGCTAAAACATGCGGTTTGAACGCTTTTACAGCATCTTCTGGCGATTGCTGCTATCTTTTAGGCTCACACGCATAGTTCCATGATTCGTCACCTGGATTCATCTCATAAAAATATTTGAATAATCGCGATCGTACGGGATCTAACGATCTATTTTCGGCATTTTGAAGTTTGTGGCCTCAAAAACCCACCAAAATGGCTGAAAGTTGGTATTTAGTCTTCGTTGGGGGGTATTCAACTTTTCACCAGAAATTTGTCGGTTTAGGTGCAAGTTTCGTTCATGCAATATCAAATGTTAGTTGGTGGAATAAATGCTCAAAGATGCCTCTATCTCACGGAATTTAACATGGCGATCTTGCATTATCCATTCACGCACGGCTTAAATTTTGTCTGCCATAACGCCAGAAACTTTTCTAGTTCCTCTCGTATTGCTATAAACTTCGCGCGTACCATTTTAGCGAAAAATTTTTAAATGAACTGTGGGGAGGTACCCGAAGGAATGAACCGATAAGCACAATCTTTGAACGTTGTCTAATGAATTCGACCCTCAGGAAAGGATTTCCCCTTGAAATAAATTATAACGCCATAATGAGATCAGCGAATACAATTTGTCGCAAAAAAGACAATGCGATTCGACAGCAGACCCCAAACTGTACTTTCCCGAAATTTTTGGTGGACCAATATAGTACATATTCGAACATAAACTAAGTTTGGCTACATTTTGGATCGAATCGGGTGATCCGTTAGATAGTTATCGTGCGCTCCTGTCAGACAAATGGATGGACATTCCTAAGTCGACCACAAATGGTCTGAAACAGATTTTGATCTAAACCATGGTTGAGCACGCATGTGTGCTAGCACACATACAAGACAGATGCTTGAACAATTACATTGACATGACAAGATTGAATCAGAATTATAGCCAAGATATATATGTACATATGTTATGGGGTCACAAACAGGAAAACAGACGTATTATAAACTCCATACTCACATTCACATTATAAACTCCATGGTCACATTCTATGCTATTCAGGATATGGAAATATACTTTTAACGCTTCCAGGGAATATGAGAAAATGTGGACCCATCTTGAAATTTATTTTGTTTGGATTGCTTTGTAATCACTGCGAATTTCTCCTAAAATTCAGACCATACAAGCTAAACCACAGTGCTCGGCTGACATTTCACCTTACTTTCTGCTAGTCCATAGCTGCAACTTGTTAAAAAATAATCGTTTTTATTTTTTTTTGTTTGGCATGTCCATTCGGATGAAATGTTCAATGGTAGAAATGCATCTAGTGATTTGTATTAGACACATTTGACCATTTATACAGAAGTCGTGACATAATTTAACTTATCCATGGAATTGCAAATTTCCAGTTCACTGCCATATCCTTCCTTAGGATACCTTAAGTTTCAATACAACCATACTAATTTTGTAAATACGTAAAAATGTAGGCATGTTAGATAAGATGCTACACCTTATGTAATTTATTACCACATTACTTACGCGATTTTAATTCCATTCTCCTGTGTCAGTTGTTTTATTTATTCAAACCATGCTAGCCATTTCAGCACTTCAGGATATCCCACACACCAATTTTTTGTTTCTCGCAACGTGTTGTCAGCTACTTTTTAACTATTCATGAAATTACAGCTTAAGCCTGGTGCTAAGCTTTTGTAATGTATTTTTAAATAATGTTCCAAGTAATGGAACTTTTTTCGCCACAAACGTTAAGATATTGTTGTTGTTTTATCCGTTTTCTTTTTTCTTTGTGCCACCTTTGTCTTTGTAGATGCTTTTGTTGTCACAAACAGTTTAAGCCACAATTGCAATGGCATTTAAATTATTTTGTTATTTTTAATTTCTTTCGCCATTGGACCACAAAAAAAGAAAAAGGCATATCAACTTTTTCTTTTTTTGTGGTCCTAGTTTCGTTAGAAAATGTTAAATATTTTTTTTTTTATTTAAAAAATGAATTAATTTGGAAGACATTAAAAAGTATGCTACTGCGTTTTGTAAACTTGGCACCACAACAACAATTAAAGTAGACGAAAAATGTGTTTTCCCGCTTGCAGTTCCTCCATTTTTCCATAATCGTGGATTTTTAAAGAATATTTTTCAAGTCCATCCAAAATCGTGGATTTTTTATAAGTATTTTTTAAGCCCATCCATAATCGTGGATTTTTTAAAGAATATTTTTTCAAGTCCATCCCTAATCGTAGATTTTTTATAAATATTTTTTTTAGCCCATCCATAATCGTGGTTTTTTATAAGTATTTTTTTTTAGCCCATCCATAATCGTGGATTTTTAAAGAATATTTTTTCAAGTCCATCCGTAATCATGGATTTTTTAAAGAATATTTTTCAAGTCCATTCATAATCGTGTAGTTTTTAATGAATATCTTTCAAGTCCATTAATAATCGTGGATTTTTTAAAGAATATTTTTTTCAAGTCCATCAATAATCGTGTTTTTTTTAAGTCCATTCCATAATCGTGAATTTTTTTTAAAGAATATTTTTCCAAGTCCCTCCGTAATCGTGGATTTTTTGAAGAATATTTTTTCAAGTCCATCCCTAATCGTGGATTTTTTAAAGGATATTTTTTCAAGTCCATCCAAATCGTGGATTTGTTAAAGAATATTTTTTCAAGTCCATCCATATTCGCGGATTTTTTAAAGAATATTTTTTCAAGTCCATCCATATTCGCGGATTTTTTAAAGAATATTTTTTCAAGTCCATCCATAATCGTTGATTTTTAAAGAATATTTTTTCAAGCCCATCTATAGTCGTGGACTTTTTAAAGAATATTTTTTCAAGTCCATCCATAATCGTGGATTTTTAAAGAATATTTTTTCAAGCCCATCCATAATCGTGGATTTTTTTAAAGAATATTTTTTTAAGATTTGCTAAAGAATAGTTTTTCAAGTCCTTCCATAATCGTGGATGTTTTAAAGAATATTTTTTCAAGTCCGTCCATAATCGTGGATTTCTTAAAGAATATTTTTTCAAGTCCATACATAATCGTGGATTTTTAATGAATATTTTTCAAGTCAATCCACAACCGTGGATTTTTTAAAGAATATTTTGTTCAAATCAATCCATAATCGTGGATTTTTTAATAATATTTTTAAAGTTCATCCAAAATTGTGGATTTTTTAATGAATATTTTTCAAGTCCATCCATAATGGTGGATTTTTTAAGTATATTTCGTGGATTTTTAATAGACTATTTTTTTAAGTCCATCCATAATGGTGGATTTTTATACCCTCAACATTTATGTAAGGATGTTATATACACTTTCATACGCGCAAAATGTGCCTCATCGCAATAATGGTTTTAGACCGCAAGCATGTTTGGACGAAATGTGTTTCAGACAATTTGGAGTCGATTGAGCAATGTCCGTCCGTCCGTCTGTCTGTCTGTCTGGCTGGTGCGCACGATAACCATCGAAAGGATGAACCGATTCGGTTCAAATTTTGGCTTTCGTAATATTTTGCCCAAACTTAGTTTAAGTTCGAAGATGGGCTATATCGGTCCACTCCTTCCAGTACCTCCCACACAAAAGTTCGAAAATGTTCGCAAAATTCGATTTAGTCCATACTTTGCACATTCTGAAATGTGTACCAGACTTATATAACGTTTCAATATGAACTCAATCGGTCCATTCCTTCGGGTACCTCCGACACAAAATTTCGGAAAAGTTCAGTTTAGGGCCATCTCTCGAGTCGCTTTGATTTTTGTTTTAGCAACTTGTATTCACTGCCCCCCATATGACGGTACAAGTTTCATTAGGGGCAAGTCCATACTTCCTGAGAAAATAGTATGAAAGTTGCATAAAAAACCCTATGACACCGTGTGAGGTGGTTGGAGCGCAAGATAACTCTAGAACGGATCTGCCGATTCGGTCCAACATTTGGCCTTAGTAATATTTTGTCCAAACATAGTTTAAGTTCGAAGATAAGCTATATCGGTCCACTCCTTCAAGTACCTCCCCCACAAAAGTTCAAAAATGTTCGGAAAAATTGTGCGCACGATAACTCTTGAAGGGAGTGGCCGAATTGGTCCATACTTTACACATCCTAATATATCTACCAGATATATATCAGGTTCAAATGTGGACTGTATTTGTCCACTCCTTCGGGTAAGTTCACTTTAAGACCTGCTCTTGACTAACTTTGATTTCTGTTGAAGCAACTTGCAATCGCTGTCTCAATTTCGACGGTAAAAGTTTTTTCAGTGGCAAGTACATACTTCTTGCGAAAACAGCCCGAAAGTTGTAAAAAACCCCTATGGCACCATATGTAGTAGCTGAAGAGCACAATAACTCTCGAGCTGTGAAACCGATTTGGTTCAAAATTTGGCCTTCGTCATATTTATCGGTCCTCTCCTTAGGATACCTCCCCCACAAAAGTTCAACAATTATGTCCAAGCGCAGTTTAGAGTCTGTTCGGAGATCTTTTGCTTCCTGGCATACTGGTCCAACAGGTTGTCGACAACCCACTGAAATTACTAGGGTGCGCGATATCTTACGAAAAGATATGACTCTCAAAATAAGATCCACTTCCGTAATGCACTATGTCGGTCCATTCCCTCCTCCGCAAAACTTTTGAACTTTAATCCTAATCCACATTTTTGTCGGCAAGTTCAAATGTCCAAAAAGTGCCACAAAATTCTGAAAAGACCCTAAATACATTCGATCTGTCCGTAGACGAAAGTTCCAATTCACAAGGCTGAGGGTATATCTCTGTCGGTAAAGCCGACTGATACTTTTTTACTTATTAAGTATATTTCGTGGATTTTTGAAAGAATATTTTTTAAGTCCATCCATAATCGTGGATTTTTTAAAGAATATTTTTTTAGGTACATCCATAATCGTGGATTTTTTAAAGAATATTTTTTCAAGTCCATCAATAAACGTGGATTTTTTAATGAATATATTTTCAAGTCTCGTGGATTTTTTAAAGAATATCTTTTTAAGTCCATCCATAAACGTGGATTTTTTAAGAATATATTTTTAAGTCTCGTGGATTTTTTAAGAATATATTTTCAAGACTCGTGGATTTTTTAAGAATATATTTTCAAGTCTCGTGGATTTTTTAAAGAATATATTTTCAAGTCTCGTGGATTTTTTAAAGAATATCTTTTTAAGTCCATCCATAAACGTGGATTTTTTAAGAATATATTTCCAAGTCTATTGGATTTTTTAAGAATATATTTTCAAGTCTCGTGGATTTTTTAAAGAATATCTTTTTAAGTCCATCCATAAACGTGAATTTTTTAAGAATATATTTTCAAGTCCATCCATATTGGTGGATTTTTTAAAGAATATTTTTTTTAAGTCCATCCATTATCGTGGATTTATTAAAGAATATATTTTCAAGTCCATAATCGTGGGTTTTAAGAAATGTATATTGTTTAAAAAGACTGTTCAAGCACCACTAAGCTTAGATCTGCTTATATGAATCCGCCCATTAATTGCCACTCCATTGAAAGATTAAAAAGATTGAAAAAAGCCAAGGCAGAGGCTACATGGAATTAATTTCAAGTATCTCCTTCTGGATAACACTTTCCTCCATCTTAATAAAACGTACTCGTTTTATTAATGTCTATCATTGCCCATCTAATACGTTCATTAAATTTTTATCTCTCCAATTCTATTGCCTTCTTTGTGGATTTTTTTTAAAGAATATTTTTTCAAGTCCGTCCATAAGCGTGGATTTTTTAATGAATATTTTTTCAAGTGCATCCATGATCGTGGATTTTTTTAAAATATATTTTATCAAGTCCATCCATAATCGTGGATTTTTTAAAGAATATTTTGTCAAGTCCATCCATAATCGTGGATTTTTAAAGAATATTTGTTCAAGTCCAAACATAATCGTGAATTTTTTAAAGAATATTTTTTCAAGTTCATCCATAATCGTGGATTTCTAAAGAATATTTGTTCAAGTTCATCCATAATCGTGGATTTTTTTACAGAACATTTTTTCAAGTCCATCCATAATCGTGGATTTTTTAACAACATTTTTTCAAGTCCATCCATAATTGTGGATTTTTTAAAGAATATTTTTTCAAGTCTATCCATAATCGTGGATTTTTTAAAGAATATTTTTTCAAGTCCATCTATAATAGTGGATTTTTTCAAGTCAATTTATAATCGTGGATTTTTTTAAAGAATATTTTTTCAAGTCCATCCTAATCGTGGATTTTTTAAAGAATATTTTTTCCAGTCCATCCATAATCGTGGATTTTTTTAACGATTAGTTTTTCAAGTCCGTCCATAATCGTGGATTTTTTAAAGAATATTTTTTCAAGTCCATCTATAATAGTGGATTTTTTCAAGTCAATCCATAATCGTGGATTTTTTAAAGAATATTTTTTCAAGTCCATCCTAATCGTGGATTTTTTAAAGAATATTTTTTTCAAGTCCGTCCATAATCGTGGATTTTTTAAGGAATATTTTTTCAAGTCCGTCCATAATCGTGGATTATTTTAAAGAATATTTTTTTCTAATCCATCCATAATCGTGGATTTTTTAATGAATATTTTTTCAAGTGCATCAGTGATCGTCGATTTTTTAAATAATATTTTATAGAGTCCATCCAAAATCGTGGATGTTTAAAGAATATTTGTTCAAGTCCAAACATAATCGTGAATTTTTTAAAGAATATTGTTTAAAGTCCATCCATAATCGTGCATTTTTTAAAGAATATTTTTTCAAGTCCATCCATAATGAATATTTAGTGGATTTTTTAAAGAATATTATTTTAAGTTCATCCATAATGGTGGATTTTTAAGTATATTTCGTGGATTTTTTAAAGAATATTTTTTTAGGTACATCCATAATCGTGGATTTTTTAAAGAATATTTTTTCAAGTCCATCCATAAACGTGGATTTTTTAAGAATATATTTTCAAGTCTCGTGGATTTTTTAAATGATATCTTTTTAAGTCCATCCATAAACTTGGATTTTTAGGAATATATTTTCAAGTCCATATTGGTGGATTTTTTAAAGAATATTTTTTAAGTCCATCCGTAATCGTGGATTTTTCAAGTCCATAATCGTGGGTTTTAAGAAATGTATATTGTTTAAAAGACTGTTCAAGCACCACTAAGCTTACATCCGCTTATATAAATCCACCCATTAATTGCCACTCCATTGAAAGATTAAAACAAGTTTTCTTTCTGCCTTGGCTACATGGAATTAATTTCAAGTATCTCTTTCTGGATAACACTTTCCTCCATCTTAATAAAACGTACTCCTTATATTAATGTCTATCATTGCCCATCTAAAACGTTCATTAAATTTTTATCTCTCCAATTCTCTTGCCTTCTTTACATCTTCTTCTTTTCAAACACTTGATTAAATTTTAACTTTTCCAATTTAAGAAACTGTTTACTCAATTTCATAGCCAGCATTTTTCTATGTCTATAGATTTAGATGCACATTCGTTGTCCTTATCATTCCTGGGTACGTTGGCGTTGTCGTTATTCGTTCTCATTGACATGGTCCTTAACATCCTAGCTGGTTGCAGTGGTAGTTATACAGCCAACACACACAATTTTCTTCTATGTGCAATTTCTATAATAATATTTTAGCAATTAATTTTCTACTGCAAGGCAAACTACAACGTGCTCCATTAACTAAATCCAGGCTGCAACTTTGTCTCGTTGAGCCACAGCCATGCCACCAGAATTATCACTGCCTGCCACCAACATCGTCTACACCGGCTACGCGTTTACTACCAATGCTATCGTTTATTCTACACCATTTCTTTCGTGAAGATGGCGACATTAAGTGGGAATGAGTTGAATGCTCTCAAGTAGCGAGCAGCTGCTGTACAACAGCCCATTTCTTTAGCATGAATTCGTTCGTTCCTTCATTTATTCATTCACTCATTCATACAGGAGTCCGAAGCATCTTTTGTGAAATGGAACCACTTAAGTGGCTGTAAGTGTTTGAGCGGCTTTTCACTTTTCATTATGAGACACGTTGAGCACGTTAACGTGTAAATGAACGACCAAACACGACAATGACGATGATAACGGTGAATAATGAACACTTTAGCGTCGCTGGTAGATGCATTTATGTATTCTGATTGTATGAATGTATGTAGATATTGTGTAATGACGTTGCAGGCAGTTGACGATATAATAGATAACTTGTTTACTGAGATAAACTCAGATAGGTCGCTGTTCGATGAAGAAACAGATGTTGATAAAATATATTAAATTGTAGCTGTTTAAAGTGCACTTTCATAGATGAAGGTGCAGTTTTAATGAGTACTGGGGTGCGTATGTAAAATGTTTTATTGTTTAATTATAACCATGCGCCATATGGTTTAATAAATATAAATTTTACTAGATATAGCAAAATAAAAACAAATAAAAAAAGTAACATCTACAAGAAACGCGGATGTTGTTATATGTTGGAATCTTTTAGACATCAGGCGTCTTATAAACAATTTTAGCTAAAAGTTGCGTGAACTTTAGAGTAAATTTCGGATTGTATGTGATCAATATATTTGTGATAACTACCTGTAGTTGTGTCTATTCTGTTCAGAAACTGGCCACCATATAAAATTTCGCGACAATCGGTCCATAATTGTGGTCGATTGGTCGAATTAAAGGTCGATTGGTCGAATTGGAGGTCGATTACAATTTGTACACATTGATTGAAATTACGCCCTTCCTCAGCGAAGTTTGTTATACCGAAATGTCTACAACGAATTTTTCGCAGTGTTACATGAAAAACAAACTTATAATACCTTTCCTCATTGTGGTGTAGGGTATAAGGAAAACATCACTTGTTTATTTATACCGCCCAACTTCAGTTAGTTTCACGTTTTCCCCTAAATTTTCAGACCGAATTAGCTATAATTTGACATATAGGGTTCCTAGTTCTCTAGAAATTTATGCAACAAATATTGTGGAAATACATAAATAAGTCCACGGTTTGGAATTGCTCCCATATAACGGTTCCGATCGTACTCAGGTATTTTGAAATTCTTATCGACGTTTTCGGTCCAAATAGGATGTAGTCTGATATTTAGAGTTAATAGTGGTCAAAAAAACTTATCTATAAAAATATGGGCATCTGTAAGTCGACGTCTTGAAATAGCCCCAAATAACGGTACCATCCGATTTAAGGTATTTTAAAGTGTTTCTCGACTCCCCAAATTGGATTTAATTTAGCATATGGAGTTCAAAGTGGTCAAAAGGTCGGTAGCAGCTCATCAGATATATCGTCTGTGGAGTGGCTTCTCTGTCATTGAACTTTTCATTTCTCAAATTCAAGTTGTTTTTTTACAGTCCTGAGCTTTTTTTATACGCTCATACTTCATGAGAAAATAGCCTGAAAGTTGCAAAAAGCCACTATGACACCGTGTGTGGTAGTTGGAGCCCAAGATAACTCTCGAACGGATCTACCGATTCGGTCCAAAAATTTTCCTTCGTAATATTTTGTCCAAACTTAGTTTATGTTAAAAGATAAGCCATATCGGTTCACTCCTTCAGGTACCTCCCCAACAAAAGTTCGAAAATGTTCGGAAGATTTGTGCGCACGATAACTCCGATTTGGTCCATACTTTACACATCCTTATAAATCTACCAGATATAGATCAGGTTCGAATATGAACTATATTTTTCCACTCCTTCGGGTACCTCAACACAAAATTTCACTTTAATACCTGCTCTCGAAGCACTTTGATTTTTGTTGGAGCAACTTACATTCGCTGTAAGTTCGAAGAAGGGCAAGAACCCCCAATATATAAAAATATCACTAAAATATATGCATGATATCTCTTGAACAGGGCAACTTATTTGCTCCAAACTTTGGATCTCCTAATATACATGTATTGTCCGAATTTAGTTTAACTTTTAAAATGGCTCATACCGGTCCACTCCTTAGGATACCTCCTCCACAAAAGTTCAACATTTGTGTCTAAGTGCAGTTTTGAGTCTGCTCGAAGATCTTTTTTTGGAATTGTATACCGATGCTGTTCGTTATGGTCCTGTGTTCAGCGATATTATGTTTTCCGTGTTCAAGTCCATGCTTCCTGGCATACTGGTCCAAAAGTTATACGATGACCCACTGAAAAGACTAGTGGGCGCGATATCTATCGAAAGCTATGATTCCAAAATAAGATCCAATTCCATAATGGGCTATGTCAGTCCATTCCTTCAAGTACCAATCCAAATTTGTGTCGGCAAGTTCAAATGTCCAAAAAGGGAATCACAATTCAGAAAAGACCCGATCGATCTGTGCCTAGATGAAAGTTTCAATTCACATAGGCTGAGGGCATATCTCTGTCGGCATAGCCGAGTGTTACTTTGTACTTGTTTTTTCATTCAACCTGTATGACTTTCCACGACAAACGCTTTCTTAGCGCAGCCTTCGGAAGTTATGAGTTTGGCTCTAAACGCTAGCACGCCGTTGGTTCAAACCCCAGCCTGGTCCAAGATGATATGTATTTATTTGAAAATTTTGTCTATTAGGGCTAAGATCACTTAAATAATAATATTAATTAATTTCTCGTTGGAGTCAAGCTTAATGACTGTAAAAACAACTTGAATTTGAGAAATGAAAAATTTGTTTAAGAACAAACATATTTTTTATGTTAGAACATATTTTTTATGGGTGGAGAGAGGATTTTTCTCAACAAAGCTCTCGCGGCTGCGGAATGCTGTTTTATAATAAAGAGCTGCGTGTATGGTGTAATAGAAGACGCAGACGCGATGAAGGGTGTGTAAAAAAGTTTGTTTGTGGTTTGATGGTGTGTATGCGTCCAAACACGTGTGTTTTGTGCTTTATTGTTGTTGACCAACGTAGCAAGCGAAGAGGAAAAGAAAAAAACGGTATGAATTATGTTGTACTTTTTTCTTCAGTTTTCTAAATGCAATCGTTGCGTAAATACGATAAAGTGAGTGAATAAATCCGTGTTTGTGTTTTCTTAAATTAATGGTGTTTTTTCGTAAATTAAATGCCTAATACTTTATACAATTGGAAGTTTTATAATTGAATCAAAAAGGTGAATGGAAATATTTTATTGGACAAGGGAGAAATCACATTTAATATTGGTAATAACATTAATACATTTTTCATATACACTCATATATTTGAAATATGGATGTACCTATTTATTACATTATATAATCATTTGATTTCAGATGCCGATTTCCTGTTGATGATTACACTTTTGAGGAGAATGTGTTTTATTTTACAACTACCCAGAAGCGTTCAACGGCCTCTTTAACATATGTCCCAAACATATTTTGCAGCAAACATATATATATTTTTTGGGTGCAAAGATATTTATGTTTGGGTGCAAAGATATATATGTTTGGGTGCAAACAAAGATATGTTTGGGTTGAAACAATTTTATGTTTGGGTGCAAACATTTTATATGTTTGGGTGCAAAAAAATACAAACCCAAAAGGCACAAAAAAAACAAACACATGCACAAGGGAGCGTAAAATTCAATGTAAAACACTTTAAAATGTGTGCTCACTTGCTCTCAGTAAGAACTCACTGGCTATCTCTATAGCAGCGACGACCGCAGAAATACAACCAAAGCGAAGACATGTATGAACGTATGAGTGAAAAAAGCAACAACCGCATTATGTTTTTGTTTGTTTTCATTCATTTACACTGTACGTGAGAGAGAGAAGCAAATGCAAAAACAACTCAGTGGGCGCCCTCACTATACGATCTAAGCAAAGAAGCTCGTCCCTGCTCTATAGTATACACACAAATGTTGTGGTTTTTTATTGAAAGGCAAAAGAACAACAAACACATAGGTACATACATACAAAATTCCAAAGAAACACACTTTAATAAAAGAAAAACTGATTGAAAATATATAGAAACGTAGTTGAACGCTTCTTCTTAGTTGTGAAATAAAACAAATTGTCCTCATAGTTGAAATCATCAGCGGGGAATCGGCATCTAGAATCAAATGATTATGTAATGTAATAAATAAATATGGATATGCCATATTTCAAATATACATAAGTATGTATGTAATTACCAATATTAAATGCGATTCCTTCATTGTCCAATAAAGTAATTCCATTCAACTTTCGGATTCAATTATAAAGTGTATTGGGCATTTAATTTACTAAAAAGCACAATTTCTTTAAGAAAACACAAAACACTGATTTATTCACTCACTTTACCGTCTTGACTCTACAAAGGCAACTAAAACACTGAAGAAAGAAAAAAAATATAATTCATATCATTTCTTCTTTTCTTCTTCGCCTGCTAAGTTGGTTAACAACAACAAAACAAGAAACACACGAGTTTGACGAATACATGCCACCCAAGCCCTCCTTCTTCGCTTCTACGTCTTCTATTATACAATACACACAACTCTTTATTATAAAACAGCACTCCACAGCCGCGAGAGCACTGTTATTACTCTCGTTGACAAACATCCTCTCTCCACCCATGAAAAAAATGTTCTAACATAAAAAATATGTTTTACCCAAACATATCAAATTGAGATATGTTACAAAACGTTGCAAACATATATTTGTTTGGACCCATATTATGTTTGGATCAAACATATTATGTTTGTTTGCAACATAAATTTTTCTGCGTGTATATTTTATAATTAATAGATTTTATTTGTTTTTCTTTCTAAAAGTGTGACACTATTTCTTTTATTGGCAATTTTTTACGTTGTCTTTTGTGTTTGGCATTTCTATACATTTCAATTAAAAACCCACCACCATTTATAAATGTGTGTATGTCGGAATAAGACAATGGGTCTCCCGTGAGCGTAAATTTACTCTCGTTCACCACCAGTTAGAGTCTACACAGGTTGTGAGCAAAAGTAAATTTACGCTCACTAGAGAAATGGAATGCAGGACCCAAATATATGTTATGTTTGGGACTGGTTGCAAACAAATATATGTTTGCTGCAAAATATGTTGGGGACATATGTTAGAGAGTCCTATTTTTCCTCCGTGTACAGGAGGATGTGGCTGTACCAAAGCCGTCAGTTTGATGTTTCAAACTTTGATTAAATTTTCGGACTTCATTCCATGGGTTCCATGCATGACGAACAGAAAAGACGTTTATCCTCTCTCTCTTTTCTCCTGTTCCCCTGATTCCATTCTCTTGCGCTACGCGTTGCTACTGATTGTAGGGTAAACGTGTATGCCAGTTGAGTGGAAATGACTGGTGAACTTTAAAACTTACGAATTGAGTATCCGATGTGGCCGAAACTGAGCATATCGTAAAATTTCTTCTAAACGTACATAAAGTTCCAAGAAAGTCTATATTGGAAAACATATTCGGCTACCTCCCTCGCAATATCTCAACATAGTTGCTTAAGTGTGGTTTAAGGTGTGATCAAGTATTGTGTGCAAAATTTTACCGAAAGTATTTCTGGTGATCCTGTTCACAGCGATACTCCTTTGGGTACCTCCCTCCAACACAAAAATTAAAAAATGTCGCAAAGCAGCAGTTTATTGATATGTCTAGGATCGCAACTCATATTAAGACAATATATTTCTGCGGTGAGTCCATACTGACTGAAATAGTTACCCTTAAGCTATAGAAACCCCACGGCAACAACTATGGCTCTTAAAGGGAGTCCTCGATTTGGCCAATCTTTGCACATCGTAAACGTTCTTTCAAACTTACGTCAAATCCGAATGGGAATATATCGGTTCACTTCTTTCGGTACCTCCCTACAAAAGTACAAATATTTAGAACATTTAAGAAGAGGTTAAGAACTATTCACTGATAAATTTTAAATTTTATTTTTTTTACTGGGTTTGCTCTTTCATTATGTCACAGGTTGAGGGTATATCTCCGTCGGCAAGGTCGACTGGTACTTTTTTACTTGTTTTAATTTTAAATAACATTTTCCATAACTAACCATTTTCCATATAACCAACATAAATCCATATAGAAACTTATCCATAAAATTACATTAAATGTATAACCAACATAACTCCATATAGAAACAATGTATATCTATTTTGTTTGTCATGAATGAAAATTATGCAAATTTTAACGTTTTCTTCTCCTCCAATTAGGACATATTTGGGGAAACGCTTAAAAATGACAGTGTTTGCACAAAAAATCTCGTTTATCTTGCAACATTTAATAATAGACAATTTAACATGCAACACTTAGTCGTTTGTTTTTCTTTGAACAACCACCAGCAGATGCCGTACCTATCTATTACGATTCCTGCTCCTCTTGCTTCGATCAACCTCAGCAATTATGTAGTAAAATATTGACATTTTGCTTAAACCCAATAAAGTTCATGTCTTCCTCTCCCTTTAAAAAATTTCTTTCGAAACAATTTTTTTTTGATGGCGTCACCATGATACAGCACTTTGCTTCTAGCGTTATATTTTTCTCATTTCTACCATTCTACAATCTATAGCAAACTTAACTTGGATACGATTAAGTTTTTTTTAATTAAAAACTAATGTTGCTCAAATATGAACGCAATTGCTTTTGGCAAACATGGGAGTGGCCACATAAGGCAATGGCAAAAAAGTGGCAAACGCCAAGGATAAGTATTGAATGGCATGAAATTAACAAAAAAAAAAGGACAGAAAAAAGGAAAGAATGCAAACACGAAAAATTGAAAAGTGGGAAAAAAGTGCGAAAAATAATTTTAGGCAGGGTTTGGTTTTTTTTGTAAGCAAAGAAATGAATTATTTTACCAAAAGCCAAGGAAAGAATTAAAACTGCTCCTTAGAAGGACGCAATTTACTTTTAATGGGTTTACTGACATTTTGAACGCACAAAACTTTTGAAAATGAAATTAAAACGATGACTTTTCGACATTTGGTTATTGAGCCCTTTGCGCGACCCTTTTCAAACAAAAAACATATTGTTATTTCAAAAAGAGTGCGTGACAGGTAAATATGTCGGGATATTGTAAAATAAATAAATTAAGAAAATTATTTACCGTCGTCCACTTTGTGGTGAAGTGTATATTAATTTGTCGTTCCTTTTTTTATTTTAAATATTCAATATATGTTTCAAAGCAGTGTCTTACTTCCCAATAATTTCACATAATTTATTGTTTCGTTTTTATGGATTGAAAATATCTCAACCGTAACCTGTCAACATCAAATTTATCAGCGATGGTCTGTGTCCTAATAATCTAGATTTTTGAATGTCAAACAGTTGCAAACATCGAAAACGTCATACACTTGTATATAACGTATAAAAAGTAGTAAGGGTTGTACACTTTAACCGCTCTTATACCCTCCACCATAGTATGGAGGCCCAGCAAAATTTAAAGGAAGGGGTTCAATGCGATGACGTGATTTCATGGCATCTTTTGCATTGGTTCAACGATGTCCTGAAAGATCCGATATTTTCATTAGCCTTTGAACCAATGCAAAGGATGTCGTGAAAGATCCGATCTTCTCATCAGCATTTGAACCCATGCAAAGGAAGTCGTGAAAGATCCGATCTTTTCATCAGCATTTGAACCATTCCATCGATACAATAGAAATGAATTTTGTGTTTTTATTAATACAATTTTTTTCTAAATATATAAGATTAATTATTTACAATAGGCTTAATGTTGTCGGAGACTCGAAACCACTACCAACGTTGTTAAAACTCTCTTCGCAATGATAATGTCATTGCAAAGGGTTGATGAAACTGACATGCCAAAGCATTGGTGAAAATGACATGTCAAAGCATTGGTGTAAATGACATGCCAAAGCATTGGTATAAATGACATGCTTTAGATCTAAAAATGAATAGCATCTTTTGGGGTCCACGCTCATATAAAATTCATCGATGAAGATGCTAAAAAGATGGCATGCCAACTCACTTACACCCATGATTAAATGCCATCTTTATCGTCGAACATTTTGCTGGGGGTATATAAAGTTTGTTGTGAAATAATCATTTGCTACCCTTAAAGTATATGGGGATTTCTGAGTGAAATCGGGCATTTTTTCAAAAAGTGGTTTTTGATTTCCTTTCTTTTTTGCTGTGGAGAAGCTACTCATCAGCAAAACATTTCAGTATATTTTCAGATTTTTATACCCTACACCACTATGTGGGGAGGTTATTATAAGTTTGTTTTGCCCAAAAAGTTTGTAACGCATCGAAATAATGGTCGTAGACCCACACTTATATATACCAAAATGACTGTCTCGACGAGCTGAGTCGATCTGGCTATGTGTGTCCGCCCGTCCGTCCGCCTGTCCGTCTGTCCATCTAAACCTTGTAATCACGCTACAGGTTGCAATTTTGATCGGATCGTCACCAAATTTTGGGTGTTGATGAAGGTCCTGGAGGGGAAGAAGCCTATTTTGGTGATGGTCGAATAATATTTATGGTCGGAATGGGCAAAAAACTTATTTGGAGAAAAGTAGAAAATGAAAGTAAACAAGTAAAAAAGCGTTAAGTTCGGCCGGGCCGAACTTTTCATACCCTCCACCATAAAATATTCTGAACTAAAATGGAATAATTAGTGTTCATTCCTGTCCCCAACTTTAAGTGGGTACGTTAAAATGTCAGATAGTGTACATAAAATGCTTCATTCGGGAGGCCCTTTTTTATGGTGTCTATATCTAACTATGTATGTTGACAATTTTTGGTGGGCTAGACAATGGGAAGTACCGTTATATAGGGGTTATAATAAAAAATGGACCTACGTTGACAGTTTTTGATGGGAGCCTTTAATGTCAAATAACTCTGTCAAATAACTCCTAATTCGGTTAAAAATTGCAGCTAGAATCCTCAAAATACCGAAAATCGGTACATAACGTGGGAACTTCAAATGTCATTAACAGCTAGTTCGGAGGTATGTGGGCTATACGAAAATATGAACTTAAATGAACAATTTTTGTTGCAGAATTTTTGTTGGCTTTTAAATTTCAAATTACAGAAAGTTCATCCAAAAAAATAAAGCTAAGGTACGGAAAATCGGGAGGTTTGTTTTTGGGCTATACCAAAACATGTACCTACGTTGGTTAAACATTTTAAGTAAAATCCTTAAAGTGACCACTTCAACCTTCAAATGTCAAATTACAGTTAGTTCGGTTAAAAATTGTAGCTAAAATTGCAAAATTACTGAAAATTGGGAGGTACCGTTATATGGGAGCTATATCCGAACATGTACCTATGTTGACAATTTTTGATGAAGAGGTGTTGTGACCACTAAGAAATTCAAATGTCAAATTACTGCTAGTTCTGTTTAATATTGTAGCTAAAATCATCAAATTACTGAAAATAGAGAGGTACCGTTATATGGGGGCTTATTAATACATCGACCTTTCTCGACAATTTTTGGTGCAGAGGTGTGGTGACCACTAGGAATTTCAAATGTCAAATGTTCAAATTACAGATAATTCGGTTAAAACTTGTAGGTAAAATTCTCAAAATACAGAAAATCGGGAGGTGCCGTTATATGGGGCTAATCCAAAACATGGACCTATGTTCATAATTTTTTTCGAATATAAGTTTTTTGGTCACTAAGAACCCTTAATATCAAATTATAGCTAATACGGTCTAGAAATGTGACTTAAAACGTCAAAATACCTGAAATCAGGCGTTAACGTTATATGGGGGCTATTCTAAAACATGGACCTATGTCCACTAGTTGTATAAGTTTATTGACATTTAAGAACCCCAAAAACGTCAAAATAACGTAAATCGAGGGGCACCGTTATATGGGGGTTATACCAAAACGTGGACCTATGTCCACAAGTTTTGTTATATAAGTATATTGACACCTAAGAACCCTAAATGTCAAATTATAGCTAAATCGGTCTGCAAATGTTGCTAAAAACGTGAAAATACCGTAAATCGGGTGGTACCGTTATATGGGGGCTATACCAAAACGTGGACCTATGTCCACAACTCTTGTTATATAAGTTAATTGACACTTAAGAACCCTTAATGTCAAATTATAGCTAAATCGGTCTGAAAATGTAGCTAAAAACGTCAAAATACCGTAAATCGGGGGGTACCGTTATATGGGGACTATACCAATACATGGACCTATGTCCACAAGTTTTCTTATATAAGTATATTGACTCTTAAGAACCCTAAATGTCAAATTTTAGCTATATCGGTCTGAAAATGTAGCTAAAGACATCAAAATACCGTAAATCGGGGGGTACCGTTATATGGGGGCTATACCAAAACGTGGACCGATATAGCCCATCATCGAACTTGACCTGCCTGCAAACAAAGGACGCATTTTCCCAAAACTTCAGCGTCCTATCTCCATTTTTGTGGATGCTAGAGTGATTACCACAGACGGACGGACGGACGGACGTGCACAGATCGACTCAGAATTTTACCCTGATCAAGAATATATATACTTTATAGGGTCGCAAATGAGTATTTCAATGCGTTACAAACGGAAAAACAAACTTAATATACCCTCCATACTATGGTGGAGGGTAAAAAAATGTGTTCAGCTAGGGGAAAGGTACCACCTACGGGGCTATATCAAAGAGTCAACCTATCTTTAAATTTTTTGGCGGAAAAGTTTTATAGCTGCAGGGAACTTCAAGAGTCGAATTGAGGGTAGTTTCATCAAAACAATGTAGACCCTCAAAAATGGACCCATGTTGACGAATTTTAGTGAAGAAATTTCGTGACCACTGAAAATTCCCGAAAATCGGGAGGTACAGTTATATGGGGGGATGCACCAAAACATGGACCTATATTGACGATTATTTTTGAATAGACAAAATTGTACCTAAAATTCTCAAAATACCGATCATTACAGCTAGTTCGGTTAAAAATTGCAGCTAAAATTCTCAAAATACCGTAAATGGGGAGATACCGTTATATGGGGGCTATACCAAAACATGGACCTATGTAGACGATGTTTCGTTGGAGATGTTTTATGACCACTGAGAACTTCAAATGTCAAATTACAGCTATTTCGGTTAAAACCTGTAGCTAAAATTCTCAAAATACCGAAAATTGGGAGGTACCGTTATATGGGGGCTATACCAAAACATGAACCTATGTTGACGATGTTACAAATTGTGGTTAAAATTCTCAAAATACCGAAAATCGGGAGGTACCGTTATATGGGGGCTATACCAAAACATGGACCTATGTTGACGATGCTTGGTGGAGATGTTTCATGACCAATGAGAACCTCAAATGGCAAATTACAGCTAGTTCGGTTAAAAATTGTACCGAAAATACCGAAATCGGGAGGTACCATTATATGGGGGCTATACCAAAACATGGACCTATGTTGACGATGCTTGGTGAAGATGTTTCATGACCACTAAGAACATCAAATTGCAAATTACAGCTAGTTCGGTTAAAAATTGTAGATAAAATTCTCAAAATACCGAAAATCGGGAGGTACCAAAACATGAACCTATGTTGACGATGTTTGGTGGAGATATTTCATGACCACTGAGAACCTCAAATGTCAAATTGCAGATATTTCTGTTACAAATTGTGCTTAAAATTCTCAAAATACCGAAAATCGGGAGGTACCGTTATATGGGGGCTATACCAAAACATGGACCTATGTTGACGATGCTTGGTGGAGATGTTTCATGACCACTGAGAACCTCAAATGGCAAATTACAGCTAGTTCGGTTAAAAATTGTAGCTAAAATTCTCAAAATACCGAAAATCGGGAGGTACCGTTATATGGGGGCTATACCAAAACATGGACCTATGTTGACGATGTTTCGTGGAGATATTTCATGACCACTGAGAACCTCAAATGTCAAATTGCAGATAGTTCGGTTAAAAATTGTGGCTAAAATTCTCAAAATACCGAAAATCGGGAGGTACCGTTATATGGGGACTATACCAAAACATGGACCAATGCCCATATCCTTTGGGATATAAGTTTGTTGATCACTAGGAACCCTAAATCCCAAATTATAGCTAATTCGGTCTGCAAATGTGGCGAAGAACGTCAAAATCCCTCAAATCCGGAGGTACCGTTATATGGGGGCTATACCAAAAAGTGGACCGATATAGCCCATCTTCGAACTTGACCTGCCTATGGAAAAAAGACCCTCGGGTGCAAAATTTTAGCCCTCTATCTCAATTATTGCGGACGCTAGAGTGATTACAACAGACGGACAGACAGACGGACAGACGGACATGGCTAGATCGTCTTAGAATTTTATCCTGATCAAGAATATATATACTTTATAGGGTCGCAAATGATTAGTTCGATGTGTTACAAACAGAATGACAAACTTAATATACCCTCCATACTATGGTGGAGGGTATAAAAATATCACCTTTGCAACGATGTAATGTAGGTTGTCGTAGGTGGTCAAACAACGAAGATATCGCAATAGCCGCTAATAGAACCCAACTTGTCATTTTTGCGATTTTAGTTATAATGACGAATATCACAGCTGTGGTTGGCGACTTTCCAAAAGCAAAGTCTGACTATTAAAGTAGAAAATCCCATCTTTACAATGATGCAAAGTAGGTTGGCATAGGTGGCCAAGTAACGGAGATATCACAACAGTCAGTAATACATCCCATTTTTCAATTTTTTTGTAATCACGCTACAGGTCGCAATTTTGATCGGATTGTCACGAAGTTTTTGGGGTTATTGGGGGTCCTACGGAGGAAGAAGCCTATTGATTTTGGTGATGGTCGGATATTATTCAGGGGTCGGAATTTGAGAAAAACTTGTTTGGAGAAAAGGCCACCGTTTTGATTCAAAGCGAATATCTCTCTTCTGTAAGAGGTATATCGAAAGCAAAACCTGGCCAGGAAAGTAGGAAATATCAGATTTACAACCATGTGAAGTAGGTTGTCATAGGTGGTCAAACAACAGAGATATCGCAATAGTTGATAATGCATCCCTTTTTCCATTTTTTGTGCAATCACACTGCAGGTCGGAATTTTGATCGGATCCTCAAGACATTTTGGGGGTTGATGGGGTCTCACAGAGAAAGAAGCCTATTGATGGTTGGCGTACATCCCATCTCCGGAGGGCTTTTTAAATAAATCGCGGTCAAAATTCATACTTTTAGGGGATTTTTAGGTTTTAACGATTTTGGTTGAAAACCGCAAGTCCTATGGAAATGGGACTAAAGAAAATGTTGTAGCATTGAAAATTTTGTACAAGATTGACCTTCATGAAATTTTCGTACGCTTTACGGTTTTTGAGATATAGAAGTTCACGTTGGGACACTGTACTGACTGTATCGCCTCCTTAAAAAACAATGCCATGACTACAATTTCCCAACTTAAACTTATATATCTCAAAATTGGTTCAACCTAGGAAAAAATTACAAAAGTCAGTCTTGTAGAGAATTTTCACAGCTATAAGATTTTCTCTAGTCCCATTTGGTAAAACCTATGAACAAATCATAATGATCAATCCTCTAGAGAATTTTTACAGCTACAATATTTTCTTTAGCCCCATTTCGATAGGACTTACCGTTCTCAAGCAAAATCGTGAAAACCCAAGAAAACCTTAAAAATGTGAATTTGACCGCGATTTATTTAAAAATCCCTCCATCGATTTTTTTCTTGTTTTTGGATTTTTGTCATCTACAAACATAGCTGTTTCAGAATCCGCAAAAAAAAAATTCCTAGGTTTAAGCGGTTATCATTTAAAGTTAGTTATGGCGCACGTGCATGATATTGTTTTATAAGGAGACGATACAGTCAGTGCATTGTCCCAATTTGAACTTCTATATCTCAAAAACGGTAAAACCTACGAAAATATCATAAAGATCAATCTTGTACAGAATTTTCCTGCTACAACACTTTCTTTAGTCCCCTGCGGTTTTCATCTAAACTCGTTAAAACTTAAAAATCCCCTAAAAGTGTGAACTTTGACCGCGATTTATTTAAAAAGCCCTCCGGCGATTTTTTTAGTTATTTGATTTTTCTCATCTATAAACATTGCAGTTTCAGAATCTGCAAAAACTTCCCAGGTGTAAGCTCCTTCCATTTAAATTTGTTTAAGGCACACTGTGCAAAGAAATACTCATAACTTCTTTAATATAGGTTAAAATCAGGGGGGTTTCTTAAAATAATAATTTGAGCGGAAGCTGTGGTCGTACTAATGTAAAATATCGGAAAAAATTGTTGAAGCAAACCAGTTTCATTATGTTATTTTCCAATTAGTGGTTTTACAACAAAATGTAGAGCTTAATGCTCAAAGGAGAAGTTAAAGAGTACACTTCAGAGTTGAAGTTTCTAATGTATGATTTTTTAATATATCCACTGCATCTACCTCAAACGGATGCTGACATTTTGAAACCTGAAAAATGGGGTTTTTTTGAATTTTTGCTCTAATCGGGACGCGCAGCTGGATTTCCCTCAAAGCTTATTATTTGATTGTAGTACTCGCGATTTCGCATTTTTTAATGTATAACATGAGGGTGTAGCCCTCACAGGATCACAGTAATCTGCGCCCAAGCACGAAATTTTTCTAAAAATTGATTGCGATGCTACATCCACGGTTCTTGATGGATCGCATTGAAACGGCATAGAATGATGTATTTTTTAATGGTGATTATTGAAATCGGATGCGCATAAAATGTAAATGAACTTCGCGGAAATTATGACCATTTTACTGTATGTTGCACCCTAATATGCAGCAGATGCTACATCGTGGCCGCCAAATAGAATTTGACAAACTGTACATCAAATAAAAGGGATTGATTCGCTGTGTTGGAAAATCGGATGCGCATCATGTCATTTTTATAATTACACGGGTTATATGCGTCTCAAATGTTGTAATATTCAATATAACATTATTTTAACGTTATGCCACAAGTGGAATTCCTTGTGATTAAATATAAGGTTCTAATAATATTATCCAATAGGAAAACAATAAGCGAAAAATTTGTTACAACGGAATATCATCATTATTGGGTGAAATTTTGACGAAAATGCCGAAGAACTTAAACATTTTTTCTCCAACTTTTCCTATAAAACCATAAAAAAATAAAATTAGAATAATATGATTTTAATTTTTTCGTAATATTTTCTTCATATTTTTGCACATAACATGAATACTATAGCTCCAACCTTCCCAACTTAGGTTTCATTTTTTCCTCAACATGTCTGGATGCTGTTATAATTTTTTTATATATTTTTCGTAAGTATGAGCGCTATTGTTTCAAAAATATGTTTGTAAATATGTGAAATTATTTAACAAATTTGATTTTTCGCGAATCCATTGAGACTTTGCGATTATTGTTTGCATCATCGCAAAGGGTACGAATTCAGTTAACGATAATAGGATATAACGGCTAACTATATTAAGCTGCGATTTTTTTAGAATTTTTTCTAATTTTCATAATTAAAACGGTCATATCTTTTGCGCGCAACGATCAAAGTTAGTAACGAAAACAGATTTGGAATGCTGATTTTTTCTTAATCTATGCACCAAAAATCATTGATGTAGTATCAACAATTTTTTTTGATTTTTTTGAAATGGAAAAGACAATTTTAGACATTTTTCCTGATATGCAAACGGTATATTATACTAAGTTAAGGGACAATTTACAGGATATTTACTATCCTCTGAAGTGTAGTCTATTCATGCCTATTTTGTTGATCCAATTTCTTTACATTTTTCCAAACAAAAGTAAAGTTTTTTTAAGTAAAGTAAAGTTAAGAAGTCTTACTGGTCTTCTCACAAAGGTCTATTAGTATTCTCGTATTGTTTTTATGAGAAGTAATCCTTGTCTTCTATTAAATGTATTGTGATCTCAATGGGAAATTTTACTGAATACCCTGTGACATAAAATAGAAGTCAAGATCTAGGAGTGAAAAAAATCCTGTTCGGAATTTCGGAAAATTTCGCATAATCTATTAACTATATATGAAATTCGGATGGTTACGCTAATGAATTAGGGCATCATATTCGTCGTTGGTCAACGACAGATTCATCCCGACATATCTCAGAAGGCTGACAAACGGCGAATCTTCTCCTAGGATTCATTTGGATGTAGACATTCAAATAACAGGATCTGTCCGCCAGGAACAGAGATAGTTCATGTGTATCCGAGTTTTCTACACAATCAATATCATAGAGTTTTCATGAGAAAGGATCTGGTAAAAGTGATAAAGGACAAGGAAAACATGACAATATAGATTTCTTGTCCTAATGAACCGACCCTACATAAAATTTTTTAGCAACATTTTTGTAGAATATTTTCATGCACGAAATCTCATCGTCTGCTAATTTTTCAGTTCCTGAAAACATCCATCTGCCTACGTGCCGGGTAGTATACACAATATATCTCAAATATTTCAATAAAATTATCCACTCCACACCAAAGTCCAAATTTTGAGCTCTGGATTGTAGTTTAAGGGGTGATCCCTACTTATAAATTTAAAAAAAAAGTAGAAAGTATAAATATCATAGAATAGGTGGTCAAATTTTTAAGTTGATCGGAACAATATTGCCTTAGTATGAGCGTTGGATGGGAACAATTTATTTTATTTTGTATGCCGCATATAAACTGTGTTTTTCTCGAAATCGGCCACATAAATATATGACAATTGATTTATTAGTTATACCCTATACCACAATGTGGAAAAGGGTATTATAAGTTTGTTTTGGTAAAAATTCATGTAACACCGCGAAATATTCGTCGGAGACCCCCAATGTGGTATACCAATCTTCATATCTCGACGAGATAAAGCGATTTTGAGATGTGTGTCCGTCCGTCCGTCCGTCCGTCCGTCTGTCCATTATAAATTGTAAACACGCTCCAGGCCGCAATTATGGACCAATCGTCACGAAATTTTGTATGGAGGTCGGGTTCAGATCAGAATAGATCCCTATTCTTATTGGTGATGATCGTGAAATACTTAGCGGGTGAAATGGACCAAAAACATAATATTTATCCAATTTTCTAGCGGCTCTATAGGTCTCAATAATAGTCCGATCAACGCGTAATTTTAAATAAGGTAAGAGTATATCACAAAGGAGAAGCTTGCAATTTGAGATGGCGATCGGATAATATTTAGAGGGTTAAATGGACCAAAACTTTTGTGTGAAAATGGTGAAAATTTTTAATATACAGCTTATATCTTAATTCCTGGAAGTGACATTCCGAACAAGTGAGTTATACTTGAAAGTGGAACGCTTGACCCTTCAATTGATGCCAATTATGTTGGTGTGCATGATCAGATAACTGAGTTACAGCCTAATATATTCCGTTATTTGTTTGTAGTGTAATAATAAACTCGCTAGAAGTCGCAATTATACATCAATAGTCACGAAATTTTGCACCGGGTAAGAGTATAGGTCGAAAAAGATGCCTTCAATTTTGAATGATAATCTGATATTCTTTAGCGGGTGAAATGGACCAATCCTTTTGTATGAAAAATATAAAAATTTTATTTTTGGTCGATATTTTAATTCCTTGAGGACATATATATTTCGCAAAGTAGCCTACATATGGGAAAAAACTACTGACCTTTCCTCTGATGTAAATTGCAATAATGTGTTTGCTAGATAACGGGCCTACTGCCTAATATATAATGGGTTCTGTGTAGAGAACCACATTTTTATCCCATGCTACATATTGTCTCTCCAAAAGTTTATGTAACACCAATATACATCCTAGGCAAATTATTTGGTATGCCAAAATTCATATCTCGACGAGATAAAGCGATTTAGCGATTTATGGACCGATTTTTACGAATTTTTTAAGGAGGTTGGGTTCGGGCCAGAATAGAAATGATTAGTTTTTGCTGATGATCGTGAAATGTTCAGGGAATGAAATGGACCAAAAACAAAATTTTAACCAATTTTGTAGCGGCTCTGTAGGTCAAAATAATAACCCGCAATATTTTAAACAAAGTTTCATAAAGAAGAAGCGTACAAACCAACGTGAAGATCAGATAATACTTAGCGGGTTAAACTTTTGTGTGAAAGTGGTAAAAATTTCAATAACGTAGCGGTTAAACAGCGGAAGTAGTAGTACTACATAAGTGGGATTTATTACATTTTAGTTTGTGTGAACTAAATTTTCCTTTCCTGCTACAAAAATGTCTTTGTCATGCCAGATAACTTTTTGGTTTTGGTCATAAGTATTATACATTACATCTCTGATATTTGATAATTAAATTTTCACAATCATTGAAAAGAAGTTCCGTGGAGAGCGATTGTCCAGGGATAGTGGTATAGGGTATCCCATGGTCGGCTCCGTCCGACTATAGACTTTTCTTACTTGTTTTAGAGCTAGAGTTGGCACCGCACAATGCTTTAATAAAAACAGGATTTCGTAGACGGCCTCAAAACTTCGTAATATTTTTCTCTGTCAGATGAAGAAAAAAATCTGCCAAAAAGCTACGTAGTTTTCTCGAAAAAATCATGAAAAATGGTTTTTATTGAGCTTTACAACTGGGGGTCTCCTTTTGAGGCTAAGCACACTAAAACCACTAAACACCAGTTTGATACTTGGTCATCAATTGCTTATAATTTGTATTGCATGTAGTCTTTATGATTTGTATTGCCCCTTCATTTTCACATATTTTGAAAGCTTAAAGATTTTCTCACGCGGAATAATTCCGTCCAGACTATTCTCGTGCAAAAAAGGAAAATCGACAAAAACTTTCTAACTTTGCTGTTTTTCAATGTAAGATTCGGCAGAAACAATATTGATATGCTCGAATGTATTCGAACGAATGTCCTTTCTAATGAATATGTAAGGAAAAACTAACAAATTAGCCTATATTTGTTCATATTTTATTCATTTTTAGTGGTATAGGAATTCACTCTCGGAGTCGACCCGGAGTCGGATTCGTGGAAAAAACTCGTCTGGAGTCGGAGTCGAGCCAAAAATACCTCGACTCCGAAACCCTGGTTAAAATAGATTTTTTTTTGTAAATTGATATGTAAAATGATTGTGTATCCATATGTATTTTGTAGATAATCCCGATGAACCAATTCAATGCAATTGCGAAATATTGATGATTAAATAAATAAATATTTACAAAAAAATTTGACCTCGAGCAATTTTTAAAAATTTTTTATCTTTATGTTCAATATAATGTTTTTGTGCTGTTATGCGTGCTCATGGTAACTTAGAGCCGCATTGAAAACTGGTACCGGACTACAGCAAATTCGGTTGAGCAATGCGTTGGTAACAGTAAAACACTTCAATACAGGAAGATTCCTTTCATGGGAACCACGCCAAAACTTGGACCTAGGATTGCAATATTTTGGTTAGAGTGTTTTGGGCTACTAGGACCCATCAATAACAATTTCAGTTCGAAATGTTATCTAGAAGTATTTTTGTTACACCTTCCCATATAAGTGCTACCACTGTGCAATGGTATAAAAGAAAAATTGTATTGATAAATTTTAAAATATTTAGAAAAAATAGTAATTATTCGAATGCCACTGCCTTATAAGATTTAACATTTTTGCGCTTAATCGTAGTTTTATAAAAAATCAAGAAATTCGAAGAGTACAATCTTTGATAAAAATTTAAGTTAAATTTTAAATCGCGAAAATTGAATCCAAACCCACTATGCAAATTGTTTTTCTATTTTGTGTTAAATACGTGATAAAATAGCAAAATATACAAAAAATATTTTCTATGTGGACCAATATTAATGAAGTTATGAGTATTTTTTGCACATAGTTTTTAAAGTATTGGCTTTTTCTGGGCTCGATATTTCTGGAACCGTTAATCAAAAAAATCTGAAAATATACTGAAATGTTTTGCTGAGGATAAGCATCAAACTGCAAAAAATAAAGGAAATCAAAAACGACTTTTTAAAAGTGTCCGATTTCATCATGTCCGTACGTTGTAATCACCATGTAATTGATCTAGAGCGCTATATTTTTGCACCCTAGTGTATTTTGAACAGTTCAAGTTCGAATGTGGGCTATATCGGTCCACGTTTTGGTATAGCCCCATTAGAGTGGTTTTAAAAAATCGATGTCGGATTTTTTTTATACGGTACCGTCCTAAAATGATTAGTTTTGTTAAAAATTAAGTTTGCACAATCTGAATATGTTAACTCGTGCCAGTGGGGCCTTGAAGTTTCCATAGTAATGTGTATTGGGCCAAAGGCGAATTTTCACGAATTCGCTAAACAGACCACATTTATTGTGCATTCGATGAAAACTGTTTACTAGTTCTTTGTAGTGGCTATAAACTAAGCCTACAAATAATTGTGAAAATCGGATCGGATTTTAATATTAGCTATATATGTATAGGGCCTATGGAAACTTTGAGGGCCCCAGTGGCACGTGTTAATATATTCCGATTGTGCTCAAACTTTGTCAATCTTAATTTTTAACAAAACTAAACAGTTTAGGAGGGTGCCGCATGAAAAAATCCGACATCGATTTTTCCCTTTGAGTTAAAACCAGTCTAAGCCCCATATTACGATACCTCCGAATTTTAGGTATTTTAAAGTTTTTTTTTCGCTCCATTTTTTGTCCCAACAAGCTGTAATTTGAGGTTCCCAATGGTCACAAAACTACTCCACCAAATATTGTTAACATACTATACATGTTTTGGAATAACGCCCATGTAATAGTAGTGCCCGATTTTATGTCTTTTCGAAAATGTTTCTAATTTTTTGTACCGAACTAAATGTATTTTCATTTTTGAGGTTCCCAGTTGTCACAAAACTTCTCCACCATTTTTTCTAATGGGTGATTAGTTTTTTATAGCCACCATAAGACGATACCTCTAGAATTTAGGTATATTGAACATATTAACTGCATTTTCTGACCGAACTTTCCACCTTTTAATAACTTTTTAACAATAAGACAGCAGGAGCTGTACAAGACAGGCGGCGACATAAGAAAACATTGCTTGGAGGAATGCATACCGAAAGATTGGAACCTCATTCTATGTTCAGTTCACAAGAAAGCAGACACTATAGAGAGCTATAAAGTGCTGTTGGATGTTTCTGTGAACGACTAGAAACTATGGTCAGTGCTATAACCGGGTAACACAAGTGTGGTTTTAGACATGGGAAATCTACAGTAAACCGATTTGCGGTATTTTAAGTATTTTAGCTAACATTTTTAACCGAACTGTAATTTGAATTTTTTGCCGAACCGTCCCTTAATTTGACATTTGAGGTTCCCCGCCGCCACGAAACACTTTCACAAAAATTGTCAATATAGGTCCATGTTTTGGTTTACCACCCATATAATGCTACCTCCCGATTTTCGGTATTTTGAGGATTTTAGCTACAATTTTTAACCGAGCTAGCTGTAATTTTACATTTGAGGTTCCCAATGGTCACTAAATTTCTTTACCAAAAATTGTCAACATGTAAAGGTACCGCCCGATTGCACAAATTTTTACATACATTGTACATTTTTTATCTTACTTTGACAAGTATCCGTGGTCGAAAAAATTATCCACCTGAATTTGTGGACAGGAAAGAAACCGAAGAACAAAATATTTAATGGTCGAAGATATATAAGTTTCCATCTCTTCTATCACTTACTGGCTAGGTCGTGTTGCAAAAATAATTGAGGATTCTCCAGCTAAAAAAATAATAAAAAGTGGTTCAAATTACTTTTTATTAATTTTTAGCTGGACAGTCTTCATTCATTCTTGCAAGACGACGTAGGCAGGAAGTGCCGGCAAATTACTTTTTTTTTTGCATTCGCAATTAATTTTAACCCTTTAAATACGTACTGTTACCGCGATCAGTTTACGTTTTATGCCACTAGCAGCTGGCATTAATTTAGCTGCCGATATTCCAATGAACGATAAACTTACTTACTACTGTGTATAACAATTGAATTTCGTTCAGCTATTACATAGAAACTAATGTACCATCCGTTCATCCGGCCAACAACCATACATATACATAGATATTCCCATATATGCTCTTATGTGCAGATAATACGATAAGTGAATAAGCTTAGGAATAGATGGATATTACAAGATTATATGGAGTGTACAAAATTACATCGCATCACAACGTTTAAATGGCTAGAAAGTGCAAAGCTGAACTAAAGCTAAAGCAAGCAGAGCAAAAAGAAAAAACTAGAAGCACAACAGACAACGACACTACAGGAAGTTGAGGGTGAGGTTCAAAGAGGAAATTACATGAGATTCTTAGGTACCTTTTTAGCAGCTAAAAATGGAAAACTTCCCCTCAAACTAACAGCTGCCAAATATGATAAGACCAAAAATGAGAGCAAAGTAAGTTACTTCTAATTGCGAGTGTTTAATTATGGACTATTTTAATTTTATAGCTTTGTGGTTATGTGGTGTTAGTTGGTTAAGGAAATGCTAGTAGTGGTGACGGGTAGCAAGGGAGGGTGGACAAGGTTTCTTTGGTTAAAATTGGTTAGCTTAAGCTAACCCAATGAATGTCAGTGAGTCCCAGAACGTAAGCCATCCAAGGAAACCATTACATCAACTCAAGCATGAAGACCTCATTACCGCATACAATTTTTTTCTACAAAATATCTTCCACATATTCATAGTTGTTAAAGTTGTTGTAGTTATAGTATATATGTACTTTTAATGCGTCTCTCTTTTCTTATTTTACCAGTTGTTAATGCTTAAGAAGGCTGAGTTGAATATGTTTGTATTAGGACTTGTATGAATATACGTTGTAATGCTAATTTTTTATAGTCTAATGGAGCTTAAACAAATGCTGATGAATTCTAACTATAACATACATATTGGATATGGTAAAGAGTATTTTTCCAACCATACTTTCTTACTTACACTTGTGCTCTAAATTACACATAAGTCGAGGAGGGAATGTGAAAATTCATTTTCCTTGAACTTAATGTGCAAAATGAATAAATGCAGCAAATAATATGCTACATACGATGTTTGTTGCTATGTGTGTATTTGAATCTTATTTTAATAGATTGCTACTAGATATGTATTTTAATTAGAATTACTATGCCAAAATACTGGTGCAGACATTCAATAATAGCCACACACATTATTAAGTAACATCGTAAAATTCGTTAATAAATCAACAGTTAATAATAAAACAAGTAAGAAAGGTATTAAGATCGCCCGGGCCGAACTTTTTATACCCTGCCCCATGAAATGTATTGAAGTAAAATGGAACAATTAGTTTCCTTTCGTTTATGAGAGTACTAAGGCCTTCCGCCACGCTAACGGAAGAATGTGATTTTCTTTTCAACAAGGTTTAATACCAATGAGACATCGATGCTTTATAACCATTCAGAATTCAGAATACCATGTTACAATCATTCACCTTGGCCATAGCGTGTGGAACCTTCAAATTACTTAAAATCTGGAGGTACCTTCATAGTGGAAATATACTAAAACATGAACATATGCATGTATGTGATCAATTTTCTTCGTGGAGCTTTTCTACCCATTCAGAATCCGAAACATCAAGCTACAGTTACTAAGTAGACTAATCCTTTAAAAGACTTCACATCAAGCGGTATCGTAGTACCTTTCAATCCGGTATGAAGACGTTGAGCTATCTTGATAATTGTCTTCTGGGCTATTTTATACCGACATAGAAAACTAAATACCAAACATCAGCCATCAGTACTATTTTATTTGGGCTATATGAAGACTAGGGTTATAACTTTTTTGCAATTTTTGGAAATATCAAAAATACCACCGCATAACCGTGTAGAGTATGAAAAACTACTATGAAATGCGGTGTCATTTTTTCTCTATCGCGAAAAAAGTTTCCGCACCAAATGCATTGAAGTTCAAAATGCATTATTTAATTTTATTTGTTATAATGATATATACGCTTTTCATAATAACTTGTTAATAGTTTAATGTCATTTAAAATCAATATCAAACTACTCTCGAACAATTTGTTATCAAATCGCGATATTTCACAGCATTTATAGCACCTTTGATAATGTTGCAATTTTTTGTTTTTCTTTTAAAACTCGCGAATTTTATGCTTATTTTGATTGTACCTATCGGACAGCAGAATATGTGATCATTTGCAACGAACTCTCGAAAGTTACAGACAGTGTTTAATGACTTTGCTGTGAGAATTCTATTTGTTTTCTATAAATATTTAATCAAACAAAGCAAGTTTAAATTTATAAATAGAAAAAATATCAAAAGGGCTTTTGTAATCGCAGTCGGTGCGGAAACTTTTTTCACCGAATCGAACCAAAACTCGCGTTTTCGCTATCAGGATAATATTTTGCAAATGGTACTGGCGTGGTATTTTTTGGTTATAGCCCTAATGAAGACATGGCCCTATACCGAAAAATTTCTGGTGAAAAGTTCTATACCCCCTACGAAGACTAAATACCAAATTTAAGCCATTTCGTTGGAATATTGAGGCCACAACCTTCAAAATACTAAAAATCTGGAGGTACCATTCTATGGGGCTATTTGATGACGAAGGTCTATACCGACAAATTTTCTGGTGGAAAGTTCTATACCCCACGAAGACTTAATACCAAATTTAGGCCATTTCGGTGGAATATTGAAACCACAATCTTCAAAATACCGAAAACGTTGAAGTACCGTCCGTGAAGGCGAGGGCTTGTACTTACTTACTTAGTTGGCCCATTACAGAACATTTGTTCCATAGACCGAACTAAGAAAAGATCTCCATTCCTCTCTGTTTTTCGCTTGACTTTTTGGAATACCGCGCCTTTTCATTTCTTCATCCACTTGTATGCTCCATCGAAGCTTAGGCCTGCCGATTCTGCGTGCACCGTCATGTGGCATGTATTCATACGCCTTTTTAGCGGGTTCATCATCGCTCATTCTCATGATATGGCCTAGCCAACGCAATCGTTGCATCTCGATACGTTTAACTATATGCATGTCTTTGTATAGCTTATATAGCTCGTGGTTCATCCGACGTCGATATTCACCGTCAACGCAAATCGGCCCGTAGATCTTTCGAAGAATTTTCCTCTCAAACACACCAAGCACTGCCTTATCTGCTTGCGCAAGTACCCATGCTTCGGAGCCATACATTAGCACGGGTAGTATCAGCGTTTTGAATAGTGTTATTTTTGTTTGACGAGATGTGGCTTTGTTTTTAAATTGCTTACTTAGACCATAGTAGCATCTGTTGGCCAATACAATTCTTCTTATTTCACAACTAATGTTGTTTGTTGTGTTTATGGCAGTGCCGAGGTAGACGAAGTCTTTAACTACCTCAAAATTGTAGGTACCAACTTCCACAGTTGGTCCGACCTTCCTAAAGGTATCAGTTACTTCCTTTACTGATCGTCCCATGATGTCTATATCATCAGCATAGGCAAGTAACATGTGGCTATTGGTGTAAATTGTGCCATTTCTTTTGACATTTGCATCTCGTATTACCTTTTCCAGCAAAATGTTGAATAGATCACACGAAAGGCTGTCTCCTTGTCTGAAACCTCTTTTGGTACAAAATTCTTCGGAGAGGTTTTTTCCAATTTTAACTGAGGACAGTTTAAGTCATCTTACAAAGCCGGATGAGCTTTGCGGGGATACCAAATTCAGACATTGCGTGGAATACCTTTGATCGGAGGGGACTGTCGAATGCTGCTTTATAATCGACAAAAAGGTGAAATGTGTCGATCTGCATCTCTTGGGTCTTCTCTAGGATTTGTCGCAGGGTAAATATCTGGTCAATGGTGGACTTGTCAGGTCTAAAGCCACATTGGTATGGTCCAATTATTTCGTTGACCATTGGCTTTAGTCGTTCGCACAATATCCCTGACACTATCTTATAGGCAATAGGGAGAAGACTTATGCCCCTATAGTTGGAGCATACAGTCTTATCTCCTTTCTTGTGGACGGGACATAGGATGCTCAGTTCCAATCGTCGGGTACGCGTTCTTCCTGCCAGATGGTGCTAACTAGCTGATGCATACACCATATCAGCGCGTCGCCTCCGGTTTTAAACAGCTCGGCTGGTAAGCCATCGGCCCGTGCTGCTTTATTATTCTTCAGCCGGTTGATTGCTGTTTTTTCCTCATCTTGACCGGGCGGTATACATTCTATACCATCTTCTGGGATTGGATCTGTGGTATCATCGTCTTCGCTACTATTGGATTCCAGCAGATTGGAAAAATGTTCCTTCCATATCCTGAGCACGCTATCTGTATCTGTTACCAGATTACCTTGCTGGTGCCTGTACCAAAGCCATCTGTTTGATGTTTCACTCTTTGGTAGAATTTTCGGACTTCATTCTGGCTCCTGTACATCTCGATTTTTTCACACTCCCGCTTTTCCATTTCTCTCTTCTTCTTGCGGAAAAGACGTTTTTCTTCTCTCCTTTTCTCCCGATATCTCTCTCGTGCGCTACGCGTTGCTACTGATTGTAAAGTAGCTCTATATGCCGCATTTTTCTCTTCGGTAGCACTCCCGCTTTTCCATTTCTCTCTTCTTCTTGCGGAAAAGACGTTTTTCTGCTCTCCTTTTCTCCCGATATCTCTCTCGTGCGCTACGCGTTGCTACTGATTGTAAAGTAGCTCTATATGCCGCATTTTTCTCTTCGGTAGCAGCACGACACTCCTGGTCATACCATGAATTCCTTTGTGGCGGTCTCTGGAATCCAAGTATGGATTTTGCGGCTGTTTGCATGGAGTGGGCAATATGTTGCCATTGTGTTGTTATGTTATCGGGACAAGGAGTGCTCGCGTTAAGCAATTGGGCTAGTTGAGTGGAATATGCTGTGGCTATCTGTTGTGTTTGCAGCCTATCGATGTCCAACTTCCGCGTTGTGTCTGTTCGTGCTTTATTTGCAACGTTTAGACGGGTACGTACCTTTGCTGCAACAAGGTAGTGGTCCGAATCAATGTTTGCGCCTCGGAACGATCGTACATCCGAGGGCTTGTACCAACAAATTTCAGGTGCAAAGGTTTATACCACCGTCGTAGACTAAATGCCAAATTTCAACCAGTTCGGTGGGAGATTGAGACAAAATCCTTCAAAATACGGAAAATCAGGAGGTACACTTATATGGGGGCCATATGAAAGCGTGGACATATACCTACAAATTTAAGGTTGAAAGTTGTATACCCCCTAACGAAGACTAAATATCAAATTTTAACCATTTCTGTGGGATATTGAGGCTAAAAACCTTCAAAATACCGAAAATCGGGAGGTACCGTTCTATAGGGGCTATATCAAAACGTGGGAGGTACCGTTCTATGGGGGCTATATGAAGTCATGGACCTATACCGACAAATTTCAGGTACAAACTTCTATACCCCTAACGGAGACCAAATACCAAAATTTACCCATCTCGGGGCTACTGAGATGTGATATTGAGGTAAAATCCTTCAAAATACTGAAAATCGGGAGGTACACTTCTATGGGGGGTATATGAAGGCGTGGACCTATCCCTACCAATTTAAGGTGAAACGTTTCATACCCCCAACGAAGACTAAATACAATGTTTTAGTCATTTTGGTGGGATATTGAGGCTAAACCTTCAAAATACCGAAAATCGGGAAGTACCGTTTTATAGGGGCTATATCAAAACGTGGACCGATGGAAATTGAAACTTCTTTACCAAATTATAAAGCTCTATCTTAAGAATTGAGAGCTTTATCTAGTTTTCAACAGACAGACAGGCGGACATTGCTATTTCGGCATAAAATTCGTCTACGACGAATACTTCAATGTGTTACAAACGTGGGGGGATTGTAACATTATATTTTGGCAATACCGAATGGGTTGGATGGATTATTATTGTGGCATATAGTTAAAATCTGTTCATTTTGCGGTATATAAACTTGTATACAGAAATCGACACCCAAACTGAAATAAAACAAGTAACACAAAAATTATCAGTCGGCTTTGCCCGGAGGGATATGTCATCAGCCTGTTTAAATTTAGACTTTCATTTATGATCGAATACCAATTAAAACAACCAAAATTCCTTTCCCCCATTATAATTTTAGAACAGCGTGGACTTTTCGAAACTATTACCTTGGCGGCGTTCCAGATAGTGGTGGGCATTTTGCTAATAATGTGGTTTGGATTAAAGCGTTAATCTAGACTTTTGGGGAGGAGATACTTGAATTAATGACCAGACATAGTACATTTTGGAAATTGATCTAATTGTGGAAGTCATTCCTTTGATAGGTATCGTGCCAACCAGCATAAGCGTATGATTATTTAAAGCTCTTGAAATTGAATAAAAAAAGAAAGAATAAACAAAATTATATCGTAATCAGGATCAGAAGGGCTACTTTCAAATAAAATTTAAAAACAACCCTTAGCCTGCACTTAGGCGAGGCCAGTTGTCCGATATAGTCTATCTCTGAACCTGATTCAAGTTTGAGAGGAACATTACCATGTATGTAAAAATGTCAAAAAGACCCTCAAAAAGCTCTTATAACAAGCTTTTGGGAACCACTGTGCATCGGTACAAATTTTTCGGGTGGCAAGTGCATACTATTCGTACTTTTCGGTATAATCACCGAAAAGTATGCACTTGCCCCCCAAAAAATTGTTCCGATGCACAGTGAATGGAGAAAGTGGCCAAAACTATTTCTAGTGTGAATATCGAGTTTTTACGCCGGTTACAGGTTTGTGCTGCTGCGAAGATTGTTTTAAGAAACCATGGGCGTAGCATTCTTCACTCTTACGCCTCTGGAGGGGGTATAAGTTATGAATTGTTTTATTAATAAAAATGTCATGAACACAAGTAGAGATTATCTTGTGATGAAAAACTAGGCATGGGGAAACAAAACCATCTCCAAAACAGCATAAAAACCAACCAATTTAGCGGTTTAAAATAACCGATATTTTTGTCTGAAAATTGCTAAATTTTTTATATAAATCTTATAGCGTTTTTCCTCTAAGGCACATACCGCCCAGGTAAGTCATATTTAGAAGAAGATTCCTTGACCTTTCCATTAATGTGCGTTGTCTTAAAACAGAGTTATACCCTAATGGATAAAAACCCTATGGATATAGCAACCCTATTCTAGGGCAGCAACTTGTATGAAACGGATTTCGTCTAAACATTTGTCTTTCGATGAGGCAAATCTTCATCATATCAAAGTGTTTATACCCCCGTTAAACCAAACGCTGAGGGTAAAATGATGAAAATACGTTATTTCTTATACACTTCACCATAGTATGGAGGGTATATTAAGTTTGTTTTTCTATTTGTAACATATTGAAATAACCATTTGCGGCCCCAAAAAGAGTATATATTTTGTTGATACAAACTACGGTGAAGGGTAAAATTCGATATATACATCCCCTAACAATTTGAGGCAGGACGCTAAAATTTTGCACAGATGGGTATTTTGTTTGTAGGCAGATAAATTTCGATCTATATCGGACCATGTTTGGAAGGGTCCTGAATAAAAATTCTATATATGAGGAAAAGTCAAAATTTTTTAGTTTCCATGAAGCCAAGGTTTGCACTATTATAATACGCGAACTATTGTAGTTTACCAGTAACTATGACTATTGCTGGATTAATTTAGATGTTTTTGTACAAAGCTCAAACATTTAGCAAAAAAAATTAGTTTACGTGGTAGTTACGACCGCGTAAAGGAAAAAACATAGGTAAAAACACGTTGTAGCTAAACAGGTTTTTTACATTGCTATTCGATTTCTGATTAAACCATTCAAATGACGGACATCTGTCCAAAGTAAAAGTAGGAGAATACAAAATGAAGATTACACTTCTAATGTATCACTTTCCAAAATTTCCACTGCATCCACCTTTTATGCATGCTGACATTTTGAAGCCGGATTTCAGGTGTTTTTTGTATTTTTTATGTAACTGGGACGCGCATTCGGATATTTCGAAAAACCAATTATAGGATTAAAGAACTCGCGATTTCGCATAATCTGATATGTATATTGAGTATGTAGCCCACACAGCAGCAGAGTAATCTACTGCCAAAGGCCAAAATTTAGTGCGATATTTTTTCTAAAAAACCAATTTTTTGGGTACAGTATTTACAATATCGTTTTGAGTGTGCTGGTACCCCGCGATATTTTAGTTTTTCGACGATCCGAATCATATGAATCACAGATCGAAAAAATCCATCTACTAGAACGGCGGAAATGGCTACTGCAAAAATTGAAAAATTTGCGAAAAATGTTTTTCAAAATATCGCTGACTAATTCGCGTTTTATGTGGATCGTTTCCATTTCAATGAAGAAAGTGAATCATCACTCGCGTTTGTCCGAAAACAGCGGTTTGAAAAATTTAGTGGCATGGGAGCTGTATCCGATTTATCCAAAAAATACTGTGTGATGCTACATCCACGGTTCTTGATGGATTTTATTGAAATATGTTTAGATCGATGTATTTTTTCACGGTTGATAGTGAAATCGGATGCGCATAAAAAGTGTATGCACTTTGTGCAAAATATAAGCGTTATACAGTTTGTTGCACACTAAACTGCAGACGATGCTACATCTTAGCGGCCAAAGTATATCCTGGGAAATGTGTACAAATTAAAAGAGAAGAATTCGCTGTATTGGTAAACCACATGCGCATCAAGTGATTTTGAGGATTCCGCGATTTACACGCATTTCAAAATGAACATTACCCGATACAATTTTATTTCAAGATTATACCCCATTTAAAGGAACCCAACATTTATTTGAAAGATATCCATATCTTCTGCTAGATGTTAGCGTGTTTTCGAGAAGTGATTAGAATAAAAAATGTGATTTATTGCGTGAAATTTAACTAAAATAGAAGAAAAACTCCGACCTATTTTTCTTACATTCTGTTCAACTAACTCACAAAATAAATTTTAATAAATATTTTCTCTTACAAAAATTTTATAAATTTCCTCAATATATTTTTTGTTTTTTGCTTAATATGTAAACTGCTAAACGGATTTGTATAGTTTTGGTTTCATTTGAATCTTCGCGATGTTTAGATTACGTACATATTTTTTATATATTTTTCAGATGCATAAACAGCTTGAATTTTATTAGAACAAGTTGTAAACTACCAATTGTTTTGAATGCTTTCCTAATTTCCGCGAAAATTTACAACTTTTTCACTAAAGTTATGGGACCTCAGTAAACATATAGTATGTAGGGAGCCCCTAATTAAGAGAGTTTCCTAATATAATGATTAGAGTATTTTAAAGATTTTTTCTTTTTATCAGAATTGAAACCGCCATAACTTTTGCGCGCAACAACCAAAATTAGTATCTCGAACAGATTTAAGAATGGGACTTTTTTCCCAATCTATGTACCAAAAATCTTTCATGTAGCTTAAAAAAATTTTTTTAATTTTTTTTTATGGAAAACTAAAAAATTTTGTCTTTTCTTCATATAGGTCTACGTAATGGCAGAACAAATAAGGTAAAGTAAATACTACAACAAATACAACACAACAACAACCACATAGAAGTTTGTTTTTGTTTGTAATGTTAGTGTCATCCGTACATGTAAACAAAACAAGGAAATGTCTATAAATTATTGGAATTTAAAAAAAAAACTAATCATTTTTCACATTTCATTGAATATGTTTGAAAACATGAATGAAAACAAGTAAAAAAGTGTCAGTCGGCTTTGCCGACAGATATATACCCTCAGTCAATGTGAAGCGAAACTTTCACCTACGGATAGATCGATTGGATTTAAGGTCTCTTCAGAATTTTGTTGCCGTTTTTGGACATTTGAACTTGCCGACAAAAATGTGAATTAGAAGTTAACAGCACTAACACACAAATGTTGAACTTTTGTAGGGCAGGTACCCTTCTGGAGGACCGATATTGGCCATTTTAGAAGATAAACTAAATTTTGATAAAATAATAAGAGATCCAAAGTTTGGACCAAATTGGTTGCCCCATTCAAGTGATATCGTATTAGCATTTTAGTGACATTCTTTGAACATTGGGGAGAAGTACCGAAAGTTGTGGAACTGTATTGCCCATAATATGACGAAAACCAAATGTTGGACCAAATCGGTTGAACAGTTCGAGAGTTATCGTGCTCTCCGACCGCCACATATGGTGACATAGGGGTTTTTTACACCTGTCGGGCTGTTTTGCCAAGAAATATGGACATGCCCTGAAAAAACTTTTACCGTCGTAATGGAGGTATCGAATGCAAATCGCTTCAACAAAAATCAAAGTGATTCGAGAGCAGGTCCTAAAGTGAACTTATCCGAAATTTTGTGTGAGAGGTACCAGAAGGAGTAGACAAATATAGTCCGTATTCGAACCTGATCTATATCTGGTAGATATATTAGGATGTGCAAAGTATATATTACATCGGTCACTCCCTTCAAGAGTTATCGTGCGCAAAATTTTTCCGAACGTTTTTGAAGTTTTGTGGGGGAGGTTCCTGAAGGATTGGACCGATATGGCTTATCTTCGACTTTAAACTAATTTTGCACAAAATATTACGAAGGCCACATTTTGTACCGAATCGACAGATCCGTTCGAGAGTTATCTTACGCTCCAACCACTACACAAGGTGTCATAGGGGCTTTTTGCGCCTTTCCGGTCTTTTTCTCAGGAAGTATGGACTTGCCCCTGATGAAACTTGTACCGTCGTATGGGGGGAAGTGAATACAAGTTGTTGCAACAAAAATCAAAGCGATTCGAGAGCAGGTCCTAAACTGAACTTATCCGAAATTTTGTGTGGGAGGTACCCGAAGGAGTGGGCCGTTTGAGTCCATATTGGAACCTCATCTAAGTCTGATAGATATTTCACGATGTGCAAATTATGGACCAAATCGGTTACTCCCTTCAAAAGTTATCATGCCCACAAAATTTCCGAACATTTTGGATCTTTTGTGGGGGAGGTACTGGAAGGAGTGGACCGATATAGCTCATCTTCGAACTTAAACTAAGTTTGGACAAAATATTACGAAATCCAAAATTTGAACCGAATCGGTTCATCCGTTCGAGAGTTATCGTGCGCACCAGCCAGCCAGACAGACAGACAGACGGACAGACAGACAGACGGACGGACATTGCTAAATCAACTACAAATTGTCTGAAACACATTTCGTCCAAACATACTTGGGGTCTAAAACCATTATTTCGATGAGGCACATTTTGCCCGTATGAAAGTGTATATGAAGAAATGACAAAATTTTTTAGTTTTCCATCGAAAAAAAATTAAAAAATTTTTTTAAAGCTACATGAATGATTTTTGGTACACGGCTTGAGAAAAAATTCCCGTTCTCAAATCTGTTCGAGATACTTATTTCGGTTATTGCGCGCAAAAGTTATGGCGGTTTCAATTCTGATAATAAGAAAAAAATCTTTAAAAATCACTACTCATTTTATTGAGAAAAACTGTTAACTAATGGCTTCCTACGTACTATATGATTACTGAGGTGCTATAACATTAGTAAAAAATTTGTAAATTTTCGCGGGAAATAAGAAAGAATTAAAAAAATTGTAGTTTGCAATATGTTTTAATAGAATTCAAGCTGTTTATGCATCCTAAAAATATTTTAAAAATATGTGCGTAATGTAAACATCACGAGTATTCAAATGAAACCAAAGCTTTACAAATCTATTTAGCGGTTCGCATATTATAGCAAAAACAAAAATTATATTGAGCAAATTCAAAAAAGAAAAAAATATTTTTCAAGTTTATTTTATGAAATAGTTGAAGAAAATATAGGAAAAATAGGTTGGAGTTCTTTATCTATTTTAGGTAAAATTCACGCGAAAAGGCACATTTATTATTGTAATCACTTCAGTACACACCCTAACACCTTGCGGAAGATATGGAAGACCTTCAAATAAATGATGGGTTCCCTTTAATAGGGAATAATTTTGAAGGAAAACTGTATCAGGTAATATACATTTTGAAATGCGTGAAAATAGCGAAATCCTCAAAATCAGTTGATGCGCATGCGGCTTCCCGATACAAGGAATTGTTTTCTTTTCGTTTGTATACTTTTAACAAGATTTACTTTGGCGGCTGCGATGTAGCATCGTCTACAGTTTAGTGTGCCAAAAACTGTATAATGATCATAATTTTTATGCGCATCCGATTTCACTATCAACCCTGAAAAAATACATCGATCTAAACATATTTCAATAAAATCCATCAAGAACCGTGGATGTAGCATCACACAGTATTTTTTGGATAAATCGGATACAGCTCCCATGCCACTAAATTTTTTAAACCGATGTTTTCGCACAAACGCGAGTGGTGATTCAGTTTCTTCATTGAAATGGAAACGATCCACATAAAACGCGAATTAGTCAGCGATATTTTGAAAAACATTTTTCGAAAATTTTTCAATTTTTGCAGTAGCCATTTCCGCCGTTCTAGTAGATTGATTTGTACGATCTGTGATTCATATGATCCGGATCGTCGAAAAACTAAAATATCGCGGGGTACCAGCACACTCAAAACGATATTGTAAATACTGTCCCCAAAAAATAGGTTTTTGAGAAAAAATATAGCACTAAATTTTGGCCTTTGGCAGTAGATTACTCTGCTGCTGTGTGGGCTACATACTCAATATACATATCAGATTATGCGAAATCGCGAGTTTTTTAATCCTATTGTTGGTTTTTCGAAATATCCGAATGCGCGTCCCAGTTACATAAAAATACAAAAAACACCTGAAATCCGGCTTCAAAATGTCAGCATGCATAAAAGGTGGATGCGGTGGAAATTTTGAAAAGTGATACATTAGAAGTGTAATCTTCATTTTGTATTCTCCTACTTTTACTTTGGACAGATGTCCGTCATTTGAATGGTTTAATCAGAAATCGAATAGCAATGTAAAAAACCAGTTTGGCTTCAACGTGTTTTTACCTATGTTTTTTCCTTTACGCGGTCGTAACTACCACGTAAATTAAATTTTTTTGCTAAATTTTTGAGCTTTGTACAAAAACATCTAAATTAATCCAGCAATAGTCATAGTTACTGGTAAACTACAATAGTTCGCGTATTATAATAGTGCAAACCTTGGCTTCATGGAAACTAAAAAATTTTGACTTTTCCTCATATACCCTTTCTAGCCTAAAGGCTGAGGGTATAATTAGTTACATTTTCAAATTGAATGTTTTCATATCATTTCATTAAAGCATAATTTCTCATAGATAGCAGAATTCTTGCAAAAGTGTTTGGGATGGCTGGAAATTCTTTGAAAAAGGAGAAGCTGTTTCTATCTTTTGTGTTTGAAATCAAAAAAGCACATGTTTATTATGGCTATATTTTTTTCAAACTTAACAAAATATCACACATATGTATTAACAAATGTTTTACCGCCTTTATAAGCGGTGTTTTAGTGTGCGGCACGTCGTTCGGACATGGAGGAGTTTACATGTCATTGATATGAAGAAGTCGTTATAGGAAGTAGTTTATTCCGGAATGATATATTTTTGGATATAATGATATTAAGTTTGGACGTGGTTTCACGTTTTACAATAGCAACCGTATAACGGTGCCGCTCGATTTTAAGGATTTTGAAGTTTTTATCGTAATTTACGTCTCAAATTCGATGTTATTCTCCACTAAGACTTCAACGTGTTTAAAAACTTTTTCACAAAAATTTTGGACATGGGTTGACGGTATCCGCCCGATTTCAGATTTTGGAGTTTAAGCTATATTTTCTGTCATAGATCCAAATTTTGGAATATCCCATATATAATGATATCGCTCGATTTTAGGTGTTATAACTTGTTAAAAAAAATTTGAGCATGGGTTCACCTATTGGAATAGCACCCACATACAGCCCGATTTCAGTTATTTTGCAGCTTTATCATCAGTTTTAAACCAGATTAGACGCGGTTTAGCATTTGGTTTTCAAAATGGCAAAAAAAAACTTCTTCACCAAAACTTTTGGAAATAATACACGTTAAGTTATAGACCCAATATATTCACCGTTAAGGTATTTTGAAATTTTTAGCTACATTTTCTGACAGAATTAATAAGATTTTAGTGGCCAAGAAACTTCCCCACAGAAAATTGTTGTCATGGGTCCAGTAGTTTTTGAAGTAGCCCTCATAAAGCGGTTCAGCAATACTTGATAAATTTTGAAGTTGTTATCTACATTTTCGGTCAAATTTAGATGTTATTTGGCACTTACGTTTCCTTAAGGTCAGCAAGCTTCTTCACCGAAAATTGTGGACATGTGTCCACGTTTTGGAATAGCCCCCATATGAAGGTACCGCTCGATTTCAGTTATTTGGGAGTTTTTATTCATATTTTTGGTCATTTGGTTCCTAGCTATCAAAAAACTTATATTGTGGCATGTACGACATATGGTCTGTTCGAGAATCTAATATATGTATTTATTCACGAATTTATAAAGGAAAATTTCGTCCTAATTAGTGGTAGGCTCTTGCAGGTTCTGGGACAAAGCATTCATGGTTTTGTATAAATTTTCTGAATTGCGATATAGAATGTCCTTACAATTTAAAATGGACATACATAGCGAGATCGTTTTATCACGATGAGTAATGAAGAGCGGTATGCCAAAATGTTTCTAGGCGCAATATATTAAGATACAGAATATGAGTAGTAAACTGTTGCTTTGTTAAATATATTATTATATTAAAACTGAGACAACATTTGCAGGCAATGTAAATTACACCGGTAACACAAAAAATAATTACAAGATAATTCGGCCAGATTATGAAAGAGGACCGAAAAAAAGAAGACACGTGTATCGGTGTCCAGTGAATATTTATCTGACATACGAGTCCTAACATCCATGATTTTGGCATGGTCCTAAATACTATAATGATGGCAGCTACTCCTTATTATTATTATTTATTGCTTTTACGCCAAGTCGTGGGCGCATAGTGCCAATACAAAATTATTCCAATCATTTCTATTTGAACTTAAAGTTTTAACATTATTCCAAGATAGATTTCCTGGATGTAAGGTTATTTCTTCTTCAATGCTTCTTCTCCAGCTACCCCTTGGTCTTCCTCTTCTTCGCATTCCTTGTGGATTCCAATCAAAGGCTTCTCGACATATATCATCCGCTGGTTTACGAAGAACGTGGCCTATCCACCTCCATTTCCTTTCACGGATTACTGTGGCAATCGGCTTAATATCACTCCTCTGATAAAGATCCAAGTTTGATATCCAGTTATTTGGCCACCATATGCGGAGAATAAATCGCAGGGATCTATTAACGAAAGATTGCAGCTTATTCGTGAGCTCGTTGGACACAAGCCAGGTTTCGCATCCATAAAGCAGAACTGACAGAACATTACTTTTAAATATGCGTATCTTTGTTTTGGTGCTTAGTTGATTGGACCTCCATATTTTATACAAACCCGCAAAAGCGACCTTAGCCTTTCGGATGCGGGTTGATATATCATCACGTGTACCTCCATCTTTCGTAATTTGACTGCCTAGGTACGTAAAGTTCGCCACCTGTTCGATGTCTTGTCCATACAGAGAGAGCGGTTGTCTTTGAGAGGAGTTTAAGTGAAGTGATTTGGTCTTGTCCACGTTAATCTTTAAGCCATATGCACTTGAAGTTGATGCTATGTCGGTTATTTTGCTTTGTACATCTGATAGCCGCTTAGATATTAAAACAATGTCATCAGCATATACAAGGTCGTTGAGGTGTTCCATCTTTAATTGGCGCGGATTGTTGTCGATTGTCCTGACAAGTATTTCATCAATAACAATAAGAAATAGCAGCGGTGACAGCACACATCCTTGTCTCACCCCGGATTTTACGGATATAGGGGGGGAGAGTTTATCGCCATGTCTTACTCTGCATTCAAAACGGTGGTATTGTGCTTTGATTAGGTTACAAATCTTGTCGGGGACACCTTTACTGCTCATAGCTTCCCAAATACTCTGGTGCTTAATTAAGTCGAACGCTTTTTTGAAGTCAATGAAGACAAGGTGGAGCGAGTCTTGCATTTCGTTTATTTGTTCCATTATTATGCGTATAGTAGCAATATGGTCGACACAAGATTTGCGACTGCGGAATCCGGCTTGTTGGCGCCTAAGCGTATCGTCAATTTTCTTCTCAATACGGTTTAGAATGATTTTGCAGAATATTTTTAGACAGCTGCACAGGATCATGATTCCTCTCCAATTGTTGCAGTCGCTTAGTGCCCCTTTTTTCGGTATTTTTACCACTATGCCTTGTAGCCAATCGTTTGGAAACGTTTCTGACGTCCAGATATCCTGAAATAATTCATGCAAAGCCAGAGCAGATAGTTCATTATCCGCTTTAAAGAGTTCTACATGGACATTGTCGATACCGGCCGCCTTCCCACTTTTCATACTCCTAATTGCCGACTCAATTTCTGTGATGCTGGGGCATTGGGACCCGACGCGGTTGATATGCTGGATTGCGTAATGAGGTACGAATTCCGCCAGGTTGTCATTATTCTCAGATGGAACCTGAAAGAGCTCGGTGAAATGCTCATACCATCGTGAGAGCTGTTCTACTTCTGAGGTAAGAATTGTGCCATATTTAGCTTTTATTGGGACATTTCCATTTATTGGTCTACCTGACAATCGTTTTGTGCATTCATAAAGCGTTTTAGTGTTCCCACTTGCAGCTGCAGTTTCTGCTTGTGTCGCAATCGAGCTGATCCACATCCGCTTATCGTGTCTACACATTCGTTTTACAGATTTGTTTAAAGTCTCGTATTGACGGTTTGCAGCTTCCTTGGAAGCACGAGTTCTTGCTGAATTGACAGCCGCCTTTTTTCTGCGGCGTTCATCGAGAACCTCCCAGGTAGTTGTACATATCCAGTCTTTTTTGGTTTTGCGTTGGTGACCGAGTACTTTTGATCCTGCATCGATAAAAGCATCTTTTATAGCATTCCACTTCGAATCATTGTTACCATGCGGTGCTATGTTTGTGATGTTTAATTGTAGCTGTTGACGATATTGCTGTCGGATGTTTGGATTTTTGAGTTTTTGGATGTCTAATCGGCATTTCTAACTCTAGTGCGGAACGTTGCCGTCATAATTCTTTCATCAATAGGATCCCATTTGATTCAGTCACTTTTATCAGAGCAGGGGTAGCTGCCATCATTATAGTATTTAGGACCATGCCAAAATCATGGATGTTAGGACTCGTATGTCAGATAAATATTCACTGGACAATAGCCGTAGACTATCCCCGAATTTTCACATACAATATCAGGAACCTACGACTTATCCTGATGACTTTATTTTAGTTTATAGTACTAAAATACGTAATTTTGCAAAGCCCGATCTGGGTTGTCAATATTTTCCCTATATACATTCACCATAGATATTTAAAAAACAGTTATTTTCTTTTCCTGGAATTGTGTAAATTACATGCTTTGATATTTTTTTATATATGTAGCATTTGAAATAAATTTGCAACTTTATTATTTTGAAATCTTGTCGGGTATATAAAAGAAGAAATCAAAACAATTTGTTTATTTTATTTTCTTTTCGAACTGTTTTTGTTTTTTATTTTTCGATATTTAGGTTAAATAAGAAATTATAATTATTTTGTTCAACGAGCTGAGATTGGTTTGCTTATATTATGCCAAACGAAAAGGAGAACTATGTACTATAAACGTAGAACCCCTTCAATACAATTTGAGGCTAAGATTGGGAAAATAAATATTTATGTTTTCTCGTTTGTACAATTATCATTGGGATAATATTAAATTAAAGAGCTTTAAAGATTATTGCAATTTTAATCTTTAGGTCTTCGATAAAATACATACATTTGAAACTTACCATTTTAAAACCCAAATCTCGAACTGTAAAAATAAGAAAAAAAATTATAGCATTAGTTGAAATCTAATATATATCCTTCAAAAATTTTATTAAATTTTTGTTATTTACGAACACAATTTCTCCTATATTTATCTCTCGAAATTAAGCAAATTATTCCACTGATGCATATACTATTTATTCGATGACCGTTATCATTTGGACGTCTAGTCTAATCGGTGTCCTTGACCATTTTCTTTTTCGAGCCAATGATGAATTTATTGTTATTATATTTTTTTCACTCTAATTTGTGTCATAAATTCTTTGATCTTCTACTAGACCAGACATCATTACGCTTTTATGTCTGTGCAGACATAATAGTATTCTTGAAACACTAATTAACAACAGACCTCGAGACAAACAAAAAATGAAAAAAATCTATATTTGAGTTGCTTTTATTAGTGGCTGGTGGGAAAACACATATTTGATGCTAGTCGTACGAGTTAAAAGCAAATATGTTCCATTCATATGTATATGTGTATGAATAGCATACATACCAGTAGACGTTCATATTTCAAACGATTAATATGTCCACGTTAGTAAACACAAACAAATTTGCCGTGATGCATTGCCGTCTAAAGAGCAATTAAAACGCTTGCATAAACACAAAGGACAACAATTTAAACAAAAGACGGTCAGTTATTTCTAGTGGAACAAAATAAGAAAATCAGACACGAACAAAGTAGATGGAGCTTAGCAACAGAAAACGTACGTTTGATATATAATATACCTCCCTATGGATAGGATGCGAAAAATTATACGTCCGTTACATATTCTGGTTACGTGTACGTTAATTAAACGATCGCGGATCTGGTGTTAGTGTCTCGGAGTAAGCTGAGTGCTCACGATTATTTACGAATTGATTATGTGATTTAGTCGAAACTTTACACGTCCCTAAAATTTCTTCTAAACGTACATCAAATTCTAAGATAGACTACAACTTCTTGGGTTATATGCTTCACAAAAGCTTTAAATTTTCGTTTAAGTGCAGATTAAAGGTGGTTCTAGAATTCTTTTGAAATTTTCATCGAAGGTAGTCCTTGTGCTGTTCCAGAATTGTTTTTTATACCCTCAGCCTTTAGGCTAGAAAGGGTTTGATACGACCACAAATGTGTCACATCGAAATAACGGTTTTAGACCCCAAGTATGTTTGGACGAAATTCGTTTCATACAATTTGTAGTCGATTTAGCCATGTCCGTCAGTCTGCCTGGCTGGTGCGCACGATAACTCTCGAACGGATCAACCTATTCGAACCAAATTTTGGGTATCGTAATATTTTGTCCAAGCATAGTTTAAGTTCGAAGATCGGCCGTATCGGTCCACTCCTTCGGGTACCTTCCCCGCAAAAGTTCAAAATATGTCTGTAAAATGGTGTGTATGATAATTCTCGAAGGGAGCAATCGATTTGGTCCAAACTTTGCACATTGTATTATTTCTTCTAGATATAGATCGGATTCGATCATATTATTCCATCCAGTCATATATGAAGTTGGAATATGGACTATTTCGGTCCACTCCTTCGGGTACGTTCACACAAAATTCGGATAAAGTGAAGCTTAAGAGCTCCTCTCAGATCGTCTTGTTTTTTTTCAGCAGGTTGTCCTTGCGGCTTCCTTTAGGGCGGTCAAATTTTTTTCTTGCGCAAGTCCATACTTCTTGAGATATTGGCCTAAAAGTTCCAAGAATCTCTGACGGCACCAACAAAAATGGCAAATCCGCAAGATAATTCTCACAGGGAGTTTCTGATTGGTGCAGACTTTGCACATCATATTATTTCATCCAGTCATATATGAAGTTGGAATATGGACTATTTCGGTCCACTCCTTCGGGTACCTCCCACACAAAATTCGAAAAAAGTGAAGTTTAAGAGCACCTCTCGCATGGTTTTGAGACTTTTTCCAATAGGTTGTTCCAGCGGCCTCATTTACAACGGTTCAATCTTTTTCCGGAGTAAGTCAATACTTCCTGAGATAATGGTCCAAGCTCCAAAACCATCCCGGCACATACCAAAATGGCTATTTAGCAAGATAACTCTTAAACTTTTTCAAAAGTTTTTTCAAACTTATTTTAACTTAATTTAATATTTCGAGTCGTTTATGAAGAAGTTTGGTTACTAAAAATGTTTGGTATATGTCAATGATGTGGTATAGCCCCACATTACGGCACATACAGATTTTAAAGCAAACCGTCAGTACGGCTGACTGATACTTTCTTACTTGTTTTTTCCAAATTTCGGCGAAATTGGACCGAATTTGCGTATTTGGTGGACCAAATACCTCAATTCGTGCAAACATATATATGGGAGCTATATCCAAATCTTAACCGATTTCAATATAATTCGACAAATCCACCACTATCACGAACACGGTAGAATCTTTCAAATTTCATCGATATTGAACAGATGTTTAGTGCACCAATTTCCACAAATCGGTAGAATATATATGGGAGCTCTATACAAATCTAAACCGATTTTCACCTAAACCAATGGCGTTCTTACCGTGGCTAAACAAATTATGTTCCCCGATTTTCAGCTATCTATTAATAAAAGGTAGATCATCTGAATCCCATTCCCTGAAATATTTAAATGACCCACCAGAACGAATGTGTTTCTTTAGCTGACAGTTTGTCTGAAAGTGTTACGAACTTGTGTCAAAAAAATCTTTTGAATATTTCCCTAAGTAGTTCTATTGTGCAAAACATTTTCTACTTATATTGCGTTTTCTACAATTATCCATAAACTCATAATTATTATTAAAACATTGTGTCAATATTTATTTGCTCTTCTTGTAGTACCACTTTATTATCTGTCTTCTTTGTATTGAGAAAGCTTCAGATACTCATACTTCAATTTTCTTTTAGATTGTAGTACTCAATCTATTATGTCAAAGCGAGCAACGACGTTTTTGCCAGTATTTTCAATTCAAATATTTATGCCGATATGTCTCAAGTTTATTTGCGGTTTATGTTCGGCATGTGATTGATGTGATATACAAGTATCACTTATATGTCAAGTATTGCTTTGTGTTGAAATGCATTGCACATACTTATTTTGATAGTTTGCCAGTTGAAATGTGTTGATTGGATGGAGAAAAAATGGTAGGTTTATGAGTAGAAAACTGAACGAAACAAAAGTAAACAAGTAAAAAGTCGTGAAGTTAAGCCGGGTCGAACTTTTTATACACACGGCCATAATATATTCTTAACTTAAATGGAACAATTAATTTCCTTTAATGTCCAAAATATTCGGTGCAAACATTTTTTGACCACGGCTTCATCGAAATGCTTAAATTATCGAAAAAATGTATTTAATCAGGTGGTACCTTTATATGGTGGCCTTATCAAAGTGTGAACTTATGTTGACAATTCTTGGTGGAAATGTTTTGTGACTGCAGGAAACCTGAATCTATGTTCATAATTTTTGGAATATAAGTTGTTTTATCACTAGGAACCCTAAATGCCAAATTATGGTTAATTCGGTCTGAAAATGTGACTATCAACTATTCCAAAACGTATACCTATATAGCCCATCATCTGCCCCAAAATTTCATCGTTCTAGCTCCTTTTTGTGGATGCTAAAGTGACTACAACAGACGGGTGTCGGAAATGCATAGATCGACTCGGAACTTTACCCTGATCAAAAATGTATGGTGATTTTTGAGTGAAATCTGACACTTTTTTTAAAAAGTAATTTTTGATTTCATTTATTTCTCGCTGTGGCGATGCTGCTCATCAGCAAAACATTTTAGTATATTTTCAGATTTTTTTGACTAAGGGCTCCAGAGATATGTACCTTGAAAAAGTCGAATTCTGGAAAAACTATATGCAAGAAATACTCATAACACCTTAAATATTTTTTAGAATTTTTATTTTTTATCAGCTATCTAATAAAACATAAGAAACAAATTTCACACAATTGGCTTGGATTTAATATTTGCGATTTAATATTTAAAATAAATTTTTATCAATGATTGTACTTTTAAATTTTCTTGAAATTTTTTAATTAATTTTTAATTACAAAAATTTTAAGTCCTATTTGGTAGTGGGATTCCAATAATACAATCATGATAAAAATTAATTTTAAATATTAAATCCCAAAAATTGCTACCAAGCCCTCACTGCAAAATTTTTACTTATTTTTTTAGAGAGCTGATAACACTGGCCAACAGGACTTTTGTTTCAAACGAAGTTGCAGTTGTTTCTAGATGAAATCGGCGAGTTATTTTCAAATCCGGTCCCGGTTTTTCTCCATCAGCTCTTGTTTTTGAGATATAGCTCACAAATCGGTTTTTACAAGATTAACCCAGACTTTCGTTATTTTCGGACACAAACAAATATTTTTTGTGGGTTTTTCGACATTAATATATTAAGGAGATGTTGTACGCTCGATATAAATCGTTTTGAAATAGTTATGGTGAGTATATATCAAAAAATATAGAAAATATACGACGGACCTTGTAAAAATTGCATATTTTGAGTATTTTAAGCTGTAATTACGTCATCGGGGGAAGTCATAGGATCTTCATATGGTACTCCGGATATGCTTAGGGTGTCTACTAATAATCCAGTATTCAAATGTATAATATAAAGTTCATAGCCCCCATGATTCAGCCATAACCTAAAAATCGCCATGAAGACTGCTAAAGGGAAATAATTTACCAGTGATAACATTACCACATAAGCCATTTACTTTTCAATGGCAGTCTTCATGATGATTTTTAGTTATAGCCGAATCATGGGCGCTATGAACTTTATATTATATATTTGAATACTGGACTATATAGTAGACACCCTAAGCATATCCGCATTACCATATGAAGATCCTATGACTTCCCCCGATGACGTAATTACAGCTTAAAATACTCAAAATATGCAATTTTTACAAGGTCCGTCGTATATTTCTATATTTTTTGATATATACTCACCATAACTATTTCAAAAACGATTTGTATCGAGCGTACAACATCTCCTTAATATATTAATGTCGAAAAACCCACAAAAAATATTTGTGTGTATCCGAAAATAACGAAAGTCTGGGTTAAACTCGTAAAAACAGATTTTGAGCTATATCTCAAAAACAAGAGCTGATGGAGAAAAAACCGGGACCGGATTTGAAAATAACTCGCCGATTTCATATAGAAACAACTGCAACTTCGTCTGAAACATTCAACTTTTCAATTTTGTTGAGCAGTGTATTATATTACCAGTATTAAAGAAGTTATGAGTATTTCTTTGCATATAGTTTTTACAGAATTCGACTTTTTCAAGGCGCTCACTCAGCAATCCCCATATACACTTTATAGGGTCGCAAATGATTATTTCAATGTTTTACAAAGGGAAAACAAACTTAATATACTCTCTATACTATGGTGGAAGTGGAGCCCTCACAGTAGATGATCGGCCTGGTGCCTAAGTTCTATGTAACACCTAGAAACTCGGTGGAGGCGAACTTCTCTCTAGGAGCACTTGATATCGCCACTCCGGGGAATTGGTGTGTCATTTTAGAAACGTCAAGGCAAGAATCTGCTTTGGAGTGAACAACCCTATCAAAACAGTTGGAATAACAACCGAGTTTGTTGCTAAGAGAAACAGCTTGGGCAGTAGGTATGGTTAAGACGACGAAAAACATAAGGTATGACTTTCGTTAAAGATAGAAGCAAGACCTGAGCAATAAACTCCATTGCGAAAAAAAATATAAGGCCCTCAGGGGCATATTCTGTAACATTTTAACAACTTTACTCTTTGTTTAATTTTCAAAATTTTTGTTTGTTTTGTTGTAGTTACAATAACAAAAAAAAACCAAGGGACCCAGGCTATAGTCGGGTCGGGGCCGACTATGTGAACACCCTACAAAAGATAAAATTGGGATAGCTTAGCGCCTTTGCTCTGAATGTCTTCATTAGTACAGGTCAATTTTGTTGAAACGCATTTAAATACATCGTCAGTGCAACTCAAATAAAAACAAGTAAAAAAGTATCAGTCGGCTTTGCCGACAGAGATATACCCTCAGCCTGTGTGGATTGAAATACATATTTCCAAAAAAACAAAAACTTATGTATTTAGGGGGGTTTTCAACATTTTGGCCGTATGCACCGCACCGACAAAAGTATGGATAGGATTACAAATTGCGGGGATATCGATAGATAGGGCTTTTTGATAACACTAGCCTGCGGAAAACATAATATAGCTATATTCGGTAATATATTCGGTTCGAGCCCTCCAGCCGCAACATATGGTTCCATAGGGGTTTTTACAACTTTCGGCTGTTTTCTCAAGACGTATGGACTTGCCCCTGAAAAAAACTTTACTGCCGTAATTGAGGCAACGAATGCAAGTTGCTTCAACAAAAATCAAAGTGATTTGAGAGCAGGCCTTAAAGTGAATTTATCCAAAATTTTGTGTGTGAGGTACCCGAAAGAGTGGACAAATATAGTCAATATTCGAACCTGATCTATATCTGGTAGATATTTTAGAATGTGTAAAGTATGGACCAAATCGGTCACTTTTCCGAAAATTTTTGAACTTTTGTGGGGGAGGTACCTGAATGAATGGACCGATATGGCTTATCTTTGAACTTAAACTAAGTTTGCACAAAGTATTACAAAGACCAAATTGTGGATCGAATCGGCAGATCCGTTTGAGAGTTATCTTGCGCTCCACCTACTACACCACTTTTTTGTACCTTTCAGGCTATTTTCTCAGGAAGTATGGACTTGCCCCTGATGAAGCTTATACCGTTTATAGGGGGGCAGTGAATGCAAGCTGCTACAACAAAAATCAAAGCGATTCGTAAACAGGTCCTAAACTGAACTTTTCCGAAATTTTGTGGTGGGAGATACCCGAAGGAATGGAGCTATTGATCCCATATTGGAACCTCATCTAAGTCTGGTAGAAATTTCACGATGCGCAAAGTATGGACTAAATCGGTTACTTACTTCAAGTGTTATCGTACGCACAAATTTTCCGAACTTTTGGGGGAGGTACCGGAAGGAGTGGACCGATATAAACCATCTTCGAACTTAAACTAAGTTTGGACAAAATATTGCGAAAGCCAAATTTTGGACCAAATCGGTTCATCCGTTCGAGAGTTATCGTGCACACCAGCCAGACAGACAGACAGACGGACGGACAATGCTTAATCGACTTCAAATTGTCTGAAACACATTTCGTCCAAACATACTTGGGGTCTAAAACCATTATTTCGATGAGGCACATTTTGCCCGTATGAAAGTATATATACTAGGCCGGCGCGATTTGAAAACCTTAATGAGCCCTTCGCGTTTCTGATTCCTGGTATTGAACTGAGCAAAAAAGTCCACTGGACCATATATCTACCGTGAAAATCGAGCCTCCCGATTTTGACTTTAAGTTTTTATTGACGTTTTTTGGATATTTTGGCATATAACAGCCAAACCATTGAGATTTTCGATCCAACAGAATAAAAAAATTGTAGCCAATATAGTAATTAAGAACTCTCTAATACAACGCGAAAGCATTGGAACGCTCCTTCAGGCAGTTTTGGCCTTGAGAATGTGCAAACTTTTCGAAAAATTTCGATATTATTCACCCCTTTAAAAGGAACAAGGATCACTAGAAATCCGTTGTGAAAAAAAGAAGATATGTCCGTTTAAATTTGAAAATGTAAGAAACCCAGATTTTCACTACTTTTAGTGTTATAAAAATATAAAACGGAGTTACCCAATCGAAATAAAGGCATTTTCGTTGTCCATGGATCCCAACACGATAGAATTTTGCATCAGAGCGCTTGAATAATTTTCTGGTCAAATTTTGTAGCACAATGTCATTTATCGACATTTTCCGAAAAGTTTACACATTCTTAAGACCAAAACTGCCTGAAGGAGCGTTCAAATGCTTTTGCGATGTATTAGAGAGTTTTTCAATTACTGTCTTGGCTACAATTTTTGTCTTTCTGTTGGATCGAAAATCTCAATGGTTAAGCTGTTATATGCCAAAATATCCAAAAAAACGTCAATAAAAAATTTAAAGTCAAAATCGGGAGGCTCGATTTTCGCGGTAGATATATGGTCCAGTGGACTTTTTTGCTCAGTTCAATCCCAGGAATCAGAAACGCGAAGGGCTCATTAAGGATTTTTTCCTTCCACACAAATCGCCCCACCATTAGTCAAAAAAATCTGAAAATATACTAAAATGTTTTGCTGATGAGCAGCATCACCACAGCAAAAACTAAATGAAATCAAAAACCACTTTGTGAAAAAGTGTCCGATTTCACTCAAAAATCCCCATATATTCTTGATCAGGGTAAAATTCGTAGTCGATCTATGCATTTCCGTCTGTCCACCCTTCTGTTGTAAACACTCTAGCATACACAAAAATTGAGCTAGAACCATGATGGGCTATATCGGTCTACGTTTGGTTAAGCCCTCATATAACGTTACCGCCCTCATATAACGTTACAGAGATATCGTACCTTGAAAAAGTCGAATTCTGTAAAAACTATATGCAAAGAAATATTCATAACTTCTTATACCTTTTTTGGAATTTTTATTTCTTTATCAGCTATCCAATAAACCATAGAAAAAATTTGCACAGTGGGCTTGATTGCAATTTTTGCGATTAATTATTTAAAATAAATTTTTATCAATGATTGTACTTTTCAATTTTCTTGAAATTTTTTTGTATTAAACTACAATTTTAAGTCCTATTTGGTAGTGGGATTCGAATAATTACTATTTTTTCTTAATTCTTTAAAATTTGTCCATACAATTTTTACTTTATACTAAAAAATTAACAAAAAAATTTAATCTGTATTGTGTTTTTTTTTTAATTTATCGTAAAAACAGGTTTTCGGAGTCGGAGTCGTAGTCTACGAGTCGGAGTCGAGCAATTTTGTTGGAGTCGGAGTCGGAGTCTGAGTCGAAAAAAATAACTCGACTCCGACTCCGGACAATTTTTTCTACAATATAAAAATAAAATATTAAATTCGGGACACCATTTTTTTTTAAATCATTATTTATTTTAAAGGAGAGCTAAAAAACATATGAGCAAACGGCATACCACACAAATTCAGAGAAAGATTCACAGGATATTTACTGTCATTCGAAGTCTAGTTTATTCATCTATATTTTGATTACAAATTACATGTCCAGAATATTTTTGGTCCAGTTGATCCTTTATTTGTGTTGCAAGCAAAAGTTATGTTCTTCGACAATCGATTTATAATTGGGCATTTAACTTCTTTTATATAAGTCTTCTGTCAGAAGATCTACTGGTCTTCTCACAAAAGTCTACTGATCTTCTTGATCTTCTGATCTTGTGTTTTGTTAGATGTCACCCTTGTTTTTTATTAAAGGACCTGTTGGACTCCTATGAAGGACATTGTGGTCGCTATGGGAAATCTTACTGATTACACTGTGACATAAAATGGAAGTCAATGTCTGGTGGTAGAAAATTCATGTTGGGAATGAAAGCCCCTATTGAATATGTTAAGAATTCCAAAGGACCCATAGCAGAAGTTTCTGAGTTATGACGTAAAGATTATTTTATTGACCCCCAATAATGCTTTATATCTTTGTTTGGCGATATTGTTTCATAATTTTGAGATGAAATGTTTTTGTTCTTAAATTGAAAAATAAACACAATATCAGATTTTCTACATGAAAAAATCTACAGAAATCTTCCTCCGAAAATGTTGGTAAGGACGTCAAAATCGATCGATTTTAATGGGTTATGTCCACTAACAAATTTTACAAAATAGAATATTTTTTTTTATTTGTTTATTTTAAAGAACAGGTAGAATAGTCGATCGGACAAAAATTAGCTGAGATATGAGCGTTAGAAAGAGAAAGTTCATTCTGATTTATATGTAACATCGAAGTTTGAAATGCGGTTTTCTCAAAATGACATTTTGGAATGCAGTGCCCAATCTAGCTCGAAAACGGATGATCCGATCTTCATATGTTTTGAGGGATTATTATACTTAAGCGAGAGGCTTTAAAAAAATGGCGTAAAAATTAACCATTTTTCAGTTAAAATCGAAATATTGGTATTGACAGTTCACAATTTTTTTAAAAATGGATATTTTTTAATTCCGTTTCGCTTATGTACAAGTATATTAAGTTCTTCATAATCCCACAAAAATATATGCTGATGGGTTAATTCGTTTTCGAGCTACAGTGGGCACCCCAAAACGCTTTAATAAAAACAGGGTTTCGTAGGCGGCCATTTATTTGCACAAAGCCTTTAAATATTTTTCAACAAATTCTCAGAAAGTAGATTAAGTTATGCTCTTTGAGGTAAATAAATCACAAAAGTTTCGTACGTTTTAAGAAAAAAATTATGAAAAAGGGTTTTATTGGGCTTTTTAACTGGGAATCACCTCTTAAAGCTCTCGAAGAATTATAAACTGTTGGCTTATATCCATTTTAAAACCTGGTCATAAATTGCTTATAATTTTATTGCATATAGTCCTTATTATTTGTATTGTCATGTTATGTCATGTTTGTATATGTTATGTCATATTGTATATTCATGTTATGTTTTCCATGTCTGGCGCAATAGTTATTTTCTCACGAAGAAAAGTTCCTGCCAGAATATTCTCGTGCTTGTACTTAGTTGCTATTTTCCAATGTAAGATTTAGTAGAAACAATATACATAGATATGAATTTTACTTACTATATTTATGTTCTGTAGTTAAGTATTATATTCGAACGGATGTCTTTTCTAAAGAATATGTTAGGAAAAACCAATAGATTAGCCTATATGGACCCAAATATACGAACAAGTTAAAAATTTGTGCATATCGAGCATGAGCTCGATAGTAAAAAAGATATATAAGGCCCTCAGGAGTAGAGTATTCTCATATATCGAAAAAGGGAAGCAGTTGGACAATGCAATGTTGTAGGAGATTTCATGGGCCTCATGGTAAAATATATAAATAGAAAATAATTATGTCCAAGCGGAATACGAGATTACGAGAAAACTTTCCGCCAATAAACGAGGGAAAAATGAAGAAAAAATTAAGTCATTGCGACATCCAGTTATGTCGCTGTAAACCGGACCACAAGGACTAACTTCGGTGAAAATCTTCAAAATACCGAAAATTGGAAGGAACAATTCTATGGGGTCTATATGAAGGCAAGGACCTATACCGACAAATTTCAGGTGGAAAATGTTATACCCCAACGAACACTAAATACCAAATTTCAACCATTCCGGTGGATATTGGAGTCAAAACACTCCAAATACCGAAAATCTGGAGTGACCCTTCAATGGGACAAAACCTACAAATTTCAGGTGGAAAGTTTTATACTCCTATGGAAAACTAAATAACAAATATCAGGCATTTCGGTGATATATTGATACCACAACATTTAAAATACGGAAAATTTGAAGGAACCCTTCTACGGGGGCTATATGAAGACATGGACCTATACTGACAAATTTCAGGTTAAAAGTTCTATACCCCAACGAAGAAAAAAATCCAAAGTTCAGACATTTCGGTGGGATATAGAGGCCACAACGTTAAAAATACCGAAAATCGGTAGGAATCGTTCTATGAGGACTATATTAAAGCGTGGATCTATACTGACGAATTTCGGGTGTAAAGTTTGATATCCTTAAATAAGACTAAAAACAAAACCTACAAAATGCCGAAAATGAGGTGGTACCGTTGTTATATGGGACCTATACCGACAAATTTCAGGTGATTTCAACAGACGGACGGAAAAACTACCATCTAATAGCATTTAGACTACACTTTATAGAAAATTTAAAATTTTTTGTGAGAGAGAAAATATTACGATGGGTAATATAATAAAACACCTTCGAAAGTTTTAGTTTTAACCAACCGGACAGACAGACGGGAAGACCTAGATTGACTCCAATTTGTTTGCAGCGTATATGGATTCTAAAAACATTATTTCAATGAGGCCAATATCTCGTCATGACAAGTTCACCATGCCATCAGTAGCCATAATGCAGGGGGTGTAAAAACAACAGAATTAAAACAGATTATTGGTCCGCCTCCAGTAAACCGTGGGAACTTTATCAGAGAAATGGAGATGGTAGCATCAGAACGGTACAATTAAAACTACAAATTAAAATCCCTGGTGAATATCAAAGATCTTAAGGAGACTACAAATGAGAATACAATTTTTGACAGCATCCTAGAGCAGCATGGACTTTGCTCACGAGCATAAGGAAGACGGACAGAAGCAAACGTACACTATGGGCAACATCGTGTGCTTTTCTACTGTTGAGGTATTTGTTGTTATTTAACACAATACAATTCCAATAGTTAGCCTTTAATTGTGATGGTGCCCGATACTGTCCTAAAGCCATCCAATGAATCCGACACTCCTTAATAGAAGAATTTCAATAAAAATACAAAAAATAATTTCAAAATGTAATTAACAATGTCATTTTATACCATTTAAATCGTAAGTCCTTTAATGACGGCAAATATCCTTTGCCAAAGCTAGCTTTAACTAATGAGACATATTATGTTTACACTGAATATTTATTCAAAATGCCCAAATATTTACACAATACTCAAGTAGGCAATAAATGTAACACGAATAAACAAACAAGCTTCTCGCATTTCACCCAACTTACTCACTCATTCGTACACTTAACGCTTCACACACAATGACAGACAAACAAACAAATAAATAATAGAGAGAATAAGCAAATGTTTACCATTCAAAGCAGAGGATGAATGTCTATCAAGTGGGGATGGCTATATGAATATGTGCGTATGTACTTGTGTCATCCATTTGCACCCAAGTATATTCCAGCAAACCAAATGTCGGATGTCCGACACGTCTGAACAATTTCGAAGCAACGTCGTTCAGATTTCGTTCCGATTTCTAAACGATTTTTCGGAGCGGAAATAGTTCAGATTTTGTGCCGATTTCGTTCCGATTTCGGAACGAATGTCGGTAAGAAATTTCCTTTCCGAATTTCCAAGGATTTCTTCAGATTTCGTTACGAAATCGGATCGAGATCGATACGATGTCGCTCCGACATTTCGTTCCGAAATTATGTCAACCACTTCATACAACTTTCGTTAAGATATCGTTACGATTTCGGATCAGACATCGGACGTATTGTCCGAAATTTGTTCCGATTTCGTTAAGATGTCGGTACGATTGGTTTGCTGGGTTAACATTCGGTAGCATTGATAACGAAGACACTCAAGGGAGTGTGTAGATGTGTATGTGTGTGATTGTGCTATGGAATCTAATGTATTTTGTGGATATTGTCATCCATATGTATGTACATATATTAACATTTTTATACATGTAAAGAAGAAAAATTACCCATTAAAATCGTTGAAAATATAGACTGTATGACTACTACACAAAAGTTAGGTGTCTAGTTGCCTTGTGCATATGCGGAGTAGAGGAGGAAGCAGGATAATTATATGTTTCTTTTTATTAGATATTTTGTTTCCATAGAACATACATTTTTTGATTTTATTATTTCATTCAGTTATAAGGTGGGTTTTATTTAAAAGATTTCTTTTAATATCCAAAATAAGGAGATTATCTAATCTAACTATATCCACATTTGAATTGAGTTTATATACATACAATCAGAAAAAAATATATGTTAGAAATATGTTTGGATCCAAACAAATTTAAGTTCGGGACTGGTTGCAAACAAATATATGTTTGCAACATTTTGTAACATATCTCAATTTTATTTGTTTGGGTACCAACATATTTTTATACCCTCCGCCATAATATGGAGGTTATAATTAAATATGTCATTCCGTTTGTAACATCGAAACACATCGAAATATTCATCGGAGACCCCATAAGGTATATATATTCTTAATCAGGGTAAAATTCTAAGTCGACATAACCCTGTCCGTCCGTCCGTCCATCTGTTGAAATCAAGATACAGCTCGCAATTTTTAAGATAGAGCTTTGTAATTTGGTATAGAAGTTTATATTACTTCTAGGATGTTGGTATTGCAAATGGGCTATATCGGTCCACGTTTTGATATAGCCCCCATAGAACGGTACCACCCGATTTTCAGTAATTTTGACGGTTTTAGCCTCATTATCATTCGGAAATGACTAAAATTTGGTATTTAGTCTTCGTTGAGGGTGCAAAACTTTCTCCCAGAAATTTGTCGGTATAGGACGACGACACCTTCATATAGCCCCCATAGAACGGTACCTCCCGATTTCCGGTATTTTGAAGGTTGTGGCCTCAATATTCCACCGAAATGGCTGAAATTTGGTATTTGGTCTTCATTTGGGGTATAAAACTTTCCATAAGAAAATTGTTGGTATAGGTCCACGCCTTCATATAGCCCCCATAGAACGGTACCTCCCGATTTCCGGTATTTTGTATGTTGGGGCCTCAATAATCCACCGAAGTGGCTAAAATATGGTATTTGGTCTTCATTTAGGGTATAAAACTTTCCATAAGAAAATTTTTGGTATAGGTCCACGCCTTCGTATAGCCCCCATAGAACGGTACCACCCGATTTTCACTATTTTGAAAGTTGTGGCCTCAATATTCCACCGAAATGGCTGAAATTTAGTATTTTGTCTTCATTTGGGGTATACAACTTTCCATCCATGCCTTTCATATTGTCCTCATAGAACGGTACTTCTTGTTTTCAGTATTTGAAGGTTTTGGCCACAACAACCCACCAAAATATCTGAAATTAGGTATTTAATCCTGCGTTGGAGGTAAAAACTTTCGCTCGAATCCTAAAAGTTTCTATAAATTTGTAAACTCGAAAAGAAAAGTCAAAGAATTCCCTAACAGTATGAAATTTGGTTGCAAAGAGTCCTGTGATACAGTTGAAATAGCTGATATGTTCGCTCAATTCTTTCAAAGCACATACTCAACATTTTCTTTTAATAATAATTACTCTTATAACATAGATAAACTAAATCAATTCCCTCATTTCCTTCTTACAGAGGATGAAGTGTTTAATGGTTTAATTTCATTAAAATATTGTAGCTCTCCTGGTCCTGATGGTGTACCGGCCAACATTCTGAGAAATGTGCTTATGAACTGTACAAGCCTCTCACTAGCATTTTCAATGATTCCTTATCTTTAGGATACTTTCCTGTGCTCTGGAAATCTAGTTTTATTATCCCCTTACATAAATCTGGCAGTAGGACTGTCGTTGAAAATTATAGGGGCATTGCAAAACTTAGTGCAATCCCAAAGCTTTTTGAACTTTGGTATCACGTAGAATAATTCATTTTGTTTCACCAATTATTTCTCCATATCAACATGGATTTATAAAAGGGAGATCAACTTTAACGAACTTATTGGAACTTACTTGCCATGTTCACAATGGATTTTCTCTAAAACATCAAACAGATGTAATTTATACCGACTTTAGCAAGGCCTTTGACACGGTCGTGCATAAGTTATTGATACACAAATTGGATACAATGGGCTTTCCAACTACACTTTTATCATGGATTTCTTCTTATTTGCAAGATCGCTCCCAAAAGGTATCTTTCAATAATATAATTTCAAGAGACATTACTGTTCACTCTGGTGTTCCTCAAGGAAGTCATTTAGGACCATTACTTTTCGTTCTGTACTTAAATGACCTTCCTTCTGTGATAAATTTTTCTAAAGTTTTAATGTTTGCTGATGACGTTAAACTATTCTGCAACCTTGATTCGCGAAATCAAGCACTAAAACTCCAACATGATTTGCATTCTCTAGCAAATTGGTGTAGTATAAACGGTATGTCACTAAATCTAAAGAAATGCAAAAAATTATCGCTGTTTAGAAGTCGACCTCTTTATTTTGAATACTTTATCGGTTCTCACAAGCTTGATGATGTTGATTCATTTGATGATCTTGGTGTCATTTTAGATAATAAACTACGTTTTAATTTACACATTGAATCCTGTGTCAATAAAGCGAAATCGCTCTTAGGCTTCATAAAACGTTGGTCCAAGGAATTTGATGACCCGTATGTAACTAAACGTTTGTTTGTCAGTTTGGTTCGGCCAACATTAGAATATGGTTGCGTATTATGGAGCCCATTCTACAAATCTTATTACAATAAGATAAAATCTGTCCAAACGCAATTTCTCCTGTTTGCTCTTAGAGGTTTGCCTTGGAGTACAGTGGAAGCACTTCCCCCCTATGAACATCGATTACAACTTATTGATCTCCCGACTTTGGCACGGAGACGTCTAATGCTTAGAGCAACATTTTTAATAAAACTGTTACGTGGTCAGATTGATTCCAAATTTTTAATTGGCGAAATAAAATTTAATGTGCCCTCGCGGTTTACTCGGAATTACATACCGCTCAGTCTTCCATTAGCAAGATCTAACTATGAACTAAGCAATCCGTTTAGATCATTATGTGAAATCTATAATAATTTGTATGCACTTATAAACTTGACAGACCCTTTACCTATAATAAAGTCTTCTATTCTACGTCTACAGCTTTAGAATCAAGTTGTTGCCAGATATATGTTGTATTGTCCTTATTGCATAATCTGTTTTATTAACTTGTTAAGTACTATTTTATGTAAATCCGGCTGATGTGTAACTGTAGCCGGAAATTTCCTACCCTACTAACCCTCCATAATCCGGATTATGGGGTGTACGCTCTCCCTACGTTATGGGGAGGTGGCCCCCTCGGTCGGCAGGGGCGGGGAAGAGTGGCGTGGGAACGTTCGAAAAAAAAAAAAAAAAAAAAAAAAAAATAATAAAGAAAGTCTTCGGTATAGGTCCACGTTTCGATATAACGCCCATAGAACGGTACCTCCCGATTTTCGTAGTTCTGTAGGTTGTGACGTCTATATCCCACCGAAAGAATGAAATTTGTTTTTTAGTCTTCCATGGGGTTATAAAATATTCCAGAAAAGAATTAATCAGCATAGAGGAGCGTACCTCTTGATTTTCAGTGTTTTGAAGGTTTTAGTCACATTATCTTACCGAAATATTCGGAAATTTGGTATTATAGTTTTCTTTGAGCCTAAAAAATTTCCGCCAGAAATTTGTAGGTATATATCGACTTTTTGATATAGCCCCCATAGAACGGTACCCCCCGAATTTAGGTTTTTTGAAGGTTAGCCACATTGTTTTACCGAAATTTTTGAAATTTGGTATTTAGGAAACAAAATGTTCCATTTTAGTTTAATATATCTCGTGGTGGAGGGTATAACAAGTTCGGCTCGGCCGAACTTAACGCCGTTCTTACTTGTTTATGTTAGAGCATATTTTTTATGGATGGAGAAAAGATTTTTGTCGAAGAGAGTAAAAACAGGGCTCTCACGGCTGCGGAATGCCGTTTCATAATAAAGAGCTGTGTGTATGGTGTAATAGAAGGCGCAGAAGCGAAGACTGGAGGGTAAAAAGTTTGTTTTTGCTTTGGTGGTGTGTATGCCAAAAGCGTGTGTTTTGTGCGTTGTTGTTGCGATTTTTTCCACAAGCAGTACTTTTTTTCTGTTTCTTTCCATTAGAAAATTGATAAAAAAAATTAAAAAAAAATTATATGAATTATTTTTGTTCTGTTTATCTTCAGTTTTCTAAATACAATCGTTGAGTAAAGACTGTAAAGTGTGTGAATAAATCAGTGTTTTGTGTTTTTTTTTTTTAAGAAATTGTGCTTTTTAGTAAATTAAATGCCAAATACATTTTATAATTGGAAGTTTTATACTTGAATCAAAAAGGTGATTGGAAATATTTTTTTAATTAATACGCAGAGCAGGGAATTGCTCAATCTTCTTAGGGAAAGTGCGACTATTTATCTAAGTACGGAAAGTTCTCCCATGATCAACTGGGAAGACATCCCCCTGTCGAATAATAAGATGGGAACTACGGTCATATCTTCTCAATTACACAGGGAGGAGTCCTTCCCAGCTGCTCTTAGGGTATGAACCTCTCAGGGATGGGGATGATGCAGGATGCCTTGTAGATTAGGCTTTGGGTAAAATATGGATCATTCTATAACATTTCCAAACACCAAGTGCAAAAAGGACCGGGAGAGGAAGAGCAAGCACGGCTATAGAAGAGATGTGAATTATTTCTCCAAATTTGTGGAGAAATCTCACAGGCTGAATTCCGGGAGATAAGGTTGAAGCTTCGTTTTTAAAAGCGTTCGCTTCGTATCGAACGGATTCCACCTCATAAGCCATAGGTAGTCATCAGTCCTAAACTTCGTTTACTACAAGGGAGTCAATCAAGTATAAAAAAACCGCCGGTCCTTTGTAAGCTCAGGGGCAACGTACAAGCCCAGTTTGGGGTAAAAGTAGTTCTGTTTTGAAGAGGAAGGATCGTGCTGCGGGAAGTCAAGTGACTGATACCAGAAAACAGGCTAGTGGTTAGAACAGGCGTGCGTGAAGAGAGTCAGGTCTTTCGAAGATCCACAGCAGTTCAACCGAATACGCACGCGAAGGTGGCCGCTCGCCAGACAGTTAAAGGAGCTCAACCTGCAAAGGTACCTCATAAACATTCTGGCGATCTAGCTGATCGTCCCAGATGAGCTTCTAGTAGTAATCACTGATAAGTCTGGAAAGTAATCTGAGGAAGTTCATAACTTCTGGTTATAGCTGATTTGATGGAATCCTGGAAAGCAGGCTAATCAATTCAAGCATTGGCGACACTTCTGTGAGGTAGTTAATCACTAGAGCCTTCCATAGGGAGGAGTTTTATCCCTTTTAGTATTTCTTCTGGTGGGTGCCACCGTGGTGCAATGGTATGCACACCCGCCTTGCACGCTAAAGGTCGTGGGTTCGATTCCAGGCCAGGCAACATCAAATTTTCAACGATGGCAAAATGCCCCTCAGTGATGTTGGCGACATTTCCTGAGTATTTCAGCCTTGTAAAACTTCTCTACAAGTGGTGTCTTAGGACACGCCGTTCGGACTCGGCAATAAACAGTAGGTCCCATATCATTGAGCTAATATGAATGGGGGTGCACTCACTGATATGAGAGAAGTCTCCCTTGTCCCATCTGGGATGTTTGTGGAACAATTAAAAATTAAAGTATTTCTTCTGGTGGTGAATGGGATGGGAATTTGATAGGAACTAAGGTGGTTGCATACGCATATGACGTAGTTACTCTAATCAGTGGGAATTTTTTGTCTACTCTGTCTGCATTAGTGCAAGTTGCACTAGCAAAACTCTCTCGCTAAGCTCAGCAGAATGGCTTTGGCATGAACCCAGCAAAGACAGAGCTGGTATTCTTCACCAGAAAAAGACATGTTGATGATTTTGTGTCACCAATTTGGATGGCGTGCAATTGAATCCATCTACATGAGCGAAACACGTGGGGGTGGTACCTGACCAACGGCTAATAGCGCACCAATGTACTTTATTCCTATAAGAACTCCGTAGGCAAAATTTGGGGTCTCAGACTCCTGTAATACACTAGCAGCGGTCTGTCCTATCTTGACGTATGGCTGCCTTGTCTGGTGGCAGGCCCTAAGTAATAATTCTAGCCTTTTCAGATTAGCTACTATGCAATGGTACCTACCGATTTCGGCATTTTGAGGATTTCAACTTCACTTTTTTTACCAAACTAACTGTTATTTGACAGTCAAGGTTCCCTGCAGCCACGAAATTCTCTACAAGAAATTATCAACATTAGCCAATTTAACGGTACCTGTTGATTTTCTGGTATTTTGAGAATTGTATCTACATTTTTTGACCGAACTAGCTGTAATTTCCCAACCAACAAATTGTTAATATAGGTCCACGTATTGGTATATACCCCCATATAACAGTACCTCCCGATTTTCTGTGTTTTTAGAATTTTAGCTAAATTTTTAGCTAATTTTGATTTGCCTATAATTTGACATTTGGGATTCGCAGTGGTCATAAAAAGTCTTCACTGAATAGGGTGTCCAAAAAACCGGTTTTTCCAAACAAAACGGTTTTCGGTTAACCGAAATTTTCATCTTTTTCAAAAACCGGTTTTCGGTTTTCAAAATTTTTTCAAAACCGGTTAACCGGTTTAAACCGGTTTTGTAAAACAGGTGCAAAATTGCTCATAATTGATAAATATTTGATTCAAAATGTGCTAAAAGGAGTAAATAAAGTATAACGACTTCGTTATTATATAATTATCTCATAATATAGCTGTTCTTTGACATTCAACATCGAAGTGGGGACAACAAAATTAAGACTGAATTGTGCTCTAAGAAAAGTAAAACCTCTTACATATATAAAATTGTGTACCAAAAGAATTAAATTTACATTTTATTAAGTCTGGATTCTCCACCATGCGTTGAGAACCTCAAATTATCGTGCCGGACTTAAAATTCGACAAGTTCTTAGTTTACTGTACTAATTCAAAAACGTATGAGTAACGTCATTCAAACTACATTGTGATATTACGTATACGCAGTTGTTTCATAGATCGTTTCAGTTGAACTAGATTGACACAACTATACATTTTACACAAAATATTTTTCAAATTTAAAGGTATCTGACATTTACAACTTGGTCTGTTCCTTGTGATAGTTAAGTTTAGTTTACTTTCAAGAATACAATTTTAATTTTATATTAAAAATATTACTATTTTTTTAAAACCGGTTAACCGACACAAATAACCGGTTTTTTCGGTTAACCGAAAATGACGTTTTTGGCAAAAACCGGTTTCGGTTTTGTAACTCAAAACCGGTTAACCGGTTAACCGGTTTCGGTTTTGGACACCCTATCACTGAAATTTGTCAATACCTGTCCATGTTTTGGTATAGCCCCCATATAACGTTACCTCTCGATTTTCGTTAATTTGATGGTTCTCCTAAATTTTTGACTGAACTTCCTCTCGAAACTTCTACACCAAAAATTTTGTATATAGGCTAGGGTGGGGCGATTTGTGTGGAAGCAAAAAAAACCTTAATGAGCCCTTCGCGTTTCTGATTCCTGGGATTAAACTGAGCAAAAAAGTCAACTGGACCATATATCTACCGTGAAAATCGAGCCTCCCGATTTTGACTTTAAGTTTTTTATTGACGTTTTTTGGATATTTTGGCATATAACATCCAAACCATTGGGATTTTCGATCCAACACAAAGACAAACATTGTAGTCAAGACAGTAATTGAAAACTCTCTAATACATCGCAAAAACATTGGAATGCTCCTTCAGGCAGTTTTGGCCTTTAGAATGTGCAAACTTTTCGGAAAATGTCGATAAATGACATTGTGCTACAAAATTTGACCCGAAAAATATTCAAGTGTTCTGATGCAAAATTATATCGTGTTGGGATCCATGGACAACGACAATGCCTTTATTTCGTTTGGGTCACTACGTTTTATTTTTTTATAACGGTAAAAGTAGTGAAAATCTGGGTTTCTTAAATTTTTAAATTTAAACGGGCATATCTTATTTTTTCCACAACGGATTTCTTTTGATCCTTCTTCCTTTTAAAAGGGGTGAATAATGTCTTTTGAATAATCTATTATGTTTTAAATCGGTTAACAAATGGCTAAGTTATAGTGGTTTATGTCTGAAAACCCCACAAAAAACCTATAAAGGAATTTCTCATCATTTTTCAAAAATATTATGTTTTTTTGTTTTGTTCAATATTTATTTTGAAAATTATGAGAAATTCCTTTATAGTTTTTTTGTGGGGTTTTTCAGACATAAACCACTATAACTTAGCCATTTGTTACCCGATTTAAAACAATAATAGATTATTCAAAAGACATTATTCACCCCTTTAAAAGGAAGAAGGATCAAAAGAAATCCGTTGTGGAAAAAATAAGATATGCCCAAAATATCCAAAAAACGTCAATAAAAAACTTAAAGTCAAAATCGGGAGGCTCGATTTTCATCGTAGACATATGGTCCAGTAGACTTTTTTGCTCAGTTCAACCCCAGGAATCAGAAACGCGAAGGGCCCATTAAGGTTTTCAAATCGCCCCGGCCTAATATAGGCTCATATTTAGGAATGGCCCCATATAACGGTACGGCCGGACTGCAGGTATTTTGAATTAGCTGCAATTTGGGTTCCCAGTGGCCACAAAACCTCTCCAGCGCTGATTGTGTTTGTATCTATAATTTGGTCTAAATTGGCTAGTGATCCAAACACGTCTGCACCGAAAATTGTGGACATGGGCCCAGGTACAACAGTTAGGCCGCACAGTGCGAAATATGGGAACTTTAGTGGAACTTTACTCAAAAATTAAAGTACATAAAACTAATGAGATTCTTGTTGAATTCTTTTGCTAAGTATCCCATGACTAATGCCTCATATTCAGTTTTGCGATTTACCCCGCGAAACAACTAGAAATGCACTTAAAAGTTGCACTTTTGTTTTAGAATATTTATTTTGTTTTTCAAAATAGTCAGGCTTAATCCCATAGTCATTGTTTTACTATTTTATTAAAACAACTTTTTAATTTATTAGTGGGAAAAAATTGGCGATGTTTACCAAGGGGTAAGGCAGGGAAGACTATAGTTTTAGATCTCGCCACAGATCTTCATCAGTTTTCTTGTTTCTTGTTTTTCAACAAGAAACTTTTTATACCCAAGTGTCAATTGCTCGCTCAAATAGATACGTGATACTTGCAAACAAAACCAAATCTTTCCCACTGCTATGCGTTCGTCCATTCTCGACGAAAAACCACATAACTAATTTGTTGGTATTGCATACTACAGCAATAAACAACATTTCGACGGTGCTCAGTCTCACAATTAGAAGGGTTGGCGTTTTTTATTTGGGATGAGGACTTCTATTTTGTTTTTCAAAATAGTCAGCCTTAATCCCATAGTCATTGTTTTAATATTTTATTAAAACAACTTTTTAATTTATTAGTGGGTAGGTAGGTAGTGTCAAAGAAATTCTCAATCAGAGTGTTTCTTTGCTCACGTATCTATTTGAGCAATTGACACTTGGGTATACAAAATTTCTTGTTGAAAAACAAGAAACAAGGGAACTGATGAACATCTCTGGCGAGATCTGAAACTACTACTAAATTATTTTTTTATAAGTTTTGGAGGTTTTTTTAATGTATTGTGGTGAATTGCAGAATAAATCGCACATTTTCTGAGATGTGGGATATTTTTCTATAGACAAACCAAAATGTAGCTGCAAGTTCGCGCAGCACAGTGTCACTACCGTGGCCAAAATGGTAAAAACTAAATACTTCGTTGAACAAATTTATTGATGGGGAGTGATAGAAAACATATTAATTAGAAGAATCTGAATTTTGGTACTAATACGTGAGTAGTTTTTGCTATATGAGGATTTAAATCCGACAATTTTAGTTAATACGTATTTTTGCGTTTTTTTTCTAAAATTAATAAATTATATTATGCGTTCCTAAGTTCTCCTGGGATGTAATAAACTTGGCTTTACTTTTGTTTGCATGTAAATATTAATCATATGGTGTTTACATTTACCCAAACATTTATTACTAAGTTTATTAATTTCTGAAGCAAATTTTAATTGAGTGTATAAAAGTGTATATCTATATTTTGTGCTGTATGAGTAGTAAAAAGTGATTACTTCAAATATATAAAGGTCCCAGCTGCAGAGGTTTGCAGACGAATGTGTCAGTTCTCTTTTCAGCGACCACCTCACCTGAGAGGATACCCCTTTTTTTACAAATCGTTTTGCGGTGTTGGCTATAGCGCGTAAACGAATGAACCGATCATCATATATTTTTGTGGGCTTATTAGGTACCTAATAATCTTGCTTTCAAACGAGAGAATTTACAAAAACCAATTTTTAAAAAAAATTGTGAGCACCGAATATCAAAATTCGAATTTTTACAAAAAATTTACCGTTTTTTGACCACTAATCGGTCAAAAATTTTTTTAAAGGAAATTTCTCATATATAAAGACAAGAGTTTGATATATTCAATATGCTCACAAACAATATGAAGACTAAACACCAAATTTCAGTCATATCGGGTGGATATTGAGGCCAAAACACTCAAAATACCGAAAATGAGGAGGCACGGTTCTATGGGGGCTATAGGAAGACGAGGACCTATACCGACATATTTCTGGTGGAAGGTTATAAGTCCCCCAACGGAGACTTAATACCAATTTTCAGCCATTTCGGAGGAGGCTAAACCTCCAAAATACCGAAAATCGGGAGGAACCGTCCTATGGGGGCTATATGAAGGCGTGGACCTATGCAGACAAATTTCAAAGTGAAGGTATAATGCCCACTACGAAGACTAAATACCAAATTTCAGCAATTTCGGTGTAATAATGAGGCTAAAATCTTCAAAATACCGATAATCGGGAGGTACCGTTGTATGGGGGCTATATCAAAACGTGACCTAAGCCCACAATTCTCTGTTGGAATGTTATGATACCTCTGCCGAAGGCTAACCACAAAATTTGAATACTTTCGGTTGGTCATTGTGTCTAAAAAATTCAAAATACCGAAAATCGGGAGGTAAGGTTCTATGGGGGCTATATCAAAACGACCAACCCAATTTTTTGTCCTGAAGATTGCAAGTCAATAATAGGTACGTGTACCAATTTTTTGTTTTTTTTTTTGAAATTTTATAGAAGAACCGGCATTAGACGTCAATGTTGGTTTCGTTTATCCCAAATGGGTTCACCAATACTAAGAAATGTTGCTTTTAATAGTTGTGTGACTATTCTTGCGAATTTCATTTACATTTTATAGAAAAAATGGTCAAATTTGAGCAACATTTCTCAGGACATCGTTAATTACCTAAAAAAAGCATAGTTGCACGAGATGCTCTTAGGTGGTATACTCATTTGCAGAACAGTGTAATAAGATAAAAATATCCTCAGTCGAAACGTTCAATTTGTAAAATTTATGTTATATCAATGACACTATACTAAAAATAAAAAGTCTCAAAAAAAATGTTTTTTTCATTTACTAACGTATGTGGATGCTTTGAGGGAAGGGCCAAAGCAAGGATCTATGCTCTGAATTGTTTTTTAGAATATTTTCTATTCAATGAAGACACTTTTAAAAGTAAACCAAACTCGGTTGGCAATAATTACCTAATACCATTGAAATATTCCAAATGGGGTGCCCCCTTATATTGGGGCTACAGCAAAACGAGAAAATACGTTGCTAATATTTCGCATAACGATTTTCTACCTACGAAGAACATTAAGTACCAAAATGCAAACAAATAGATTGGTAAATGTGCTTGGAATCTTTAAAATATGTTATATTGGCCGGTACCGCTCAATGGGGGCTATACCTATACGCGAAGAGATATTGACAATATTTTGTACATATGTTCTCCATCCACTGAAACCCCAATATACCAATTTGCAGCAAAATCTGTAGAAAAATTAACCTAATACGTAAAAACGGTCACCACCGATATGTGGGGGCTATAGGAACGCAGGTCTATGTGACCCATATTTATTCACATACGACCCTCAACTATAAGAAACATTTTTGGAAATAACCTACGTTCTTCACATTAAAAGTTATGAGTAAAGTTCCACTAAAGTGCCCCATATTTCGCACTGTGGGCCGGGGCGATTTGAAAACCTTAACAGGCGGATGACCAGAAAAATATATGTACACGCTTTCTGATGCAACAATTCTATGGTGTTGGGGTCCATGGACAACGAAAACGCGTCGGTTCGTTTGGGTCACTTCGTTTTTAGCGGTACCTCTCAATTTCAAGTATTGCACAGTGGATCCACCCGTTGGCCAAAAATAAAAAAATGAATGAAAATGAAAATTTTGGTACAACATCTTGCAACTCTAACAGCTATGACATGGACCTTTTTAAAAATATATTAGTTTTTGTTTCATTCGAACGCGATCTTCTTAAGAATAGCTTCAAAAGTCGGAACATTTGACTAATATCTTTTTTGTGAGTACAACCTATATTTTAAGTGCAAGTAAATATATTCAAAATATCGCGAAACTAATACGTATAGCAAAATATTATAGTAGATTTTGAAGGGGGGGGGAGGAGGGGGGAGGGGGTGGATAATAGCTTAATTTTCATTAAAAAAATAGTGTTTTAGTGTGTTGTGGAATTCTAGTTAGTTGCCTATTTTCTTAGGGTATATTGTAATGCCAATATGATCATATACTTAAATTTGACGTAAGCTTTTAGTAATGATGCCCACCAGTGCCTACCTCGGGAATAATTTTCCAAAGTAGGTCATGGGTTTAAGATTATTCAGTATTAAAATCAGCTGCCATCTAGTGCCAGACTATACATGGTGTGTCGCTGACTAAAGCTGACCTAGAATAGGGTTTCAATGGATATATTAGCGTATAACTCTGTTATCTGACCACGTACATTAACATAATTGGTATCAGTGGCAAGATGAAGAAATCCTCTTCCAAACTTGTCTTACGTTGGCGGTACGTGCCTTCCGGGAAGAACGCTATAAGATCTATATTAAAAATTTTACCAATTTTCAGACAAAAATTTTGATTTTTTTAATCCGCTAAATTGGTTGGATTTTATGTTGTTTTGTAGATTGTTTTGTTTCCCCAAGCCTATTTTTGCATCCTGAGATAAGTGGGACCTTTGTTCATGTCATTTCGTATTACCAGGATAAAACAATTTTTTCCGTATACCCCCTCAAGAGGGGAAAGGGGGGAGAATGGTACGCTCGTGGTTTCTTAAAAGACTCTTCGCATCAGCACAAAGCTGTAACCGCCGCATTGGCATGATTTTTACACTCTAAATATTTTTGGCCACTTTCTCCATACAAGTTGATCCACTGTGTATTGTGAAGTTTTCCGACAAAATTTGGGTTTTCTAGTGCTCAAAAAAACCACATTTAACCACAACGCTGATGTCAGATGTTTTGAAGATGTAATCTACATTTTCGGCCTAAATTTGCTGCAATTGGTAATAAGGGTTCCCAGTGGTCAGTAAACTTCGTATTTATTTTAGTTTATGATATTTCATGATGGAGGGAATAAAATATTCGGCAAGCTGAACATAAAAGTTTTTGTACTTGTTTATTTGTGAATTTTAGTTTGTGGCAAATCGCGTAAATGTTCATGAGATAACATTCCTTTGAATGATACATAATCTACATCGTATGAACCATGAGTTTTACCAGCTATACACCGACATTGATGTAATTAAGCTGTTATACTATGATTAACTTTACAACCTAAAAATGGCACGCTCTAAGACATTTTATTAATTTGAAGATTGACATGTCTTAATTCTAAGAAGTGCCTTATAAAATCCCCTCATTTAATTATAGAACCGCCCACCCCTGCTAGCTTCACTTAATAAACCCATAAAATGCATTAACATCACAAATTCATTAACCTTAACTAAGACTACAAATTAAAACAATTTATTTAAGTTTAATTAAAATGATGCTATTTTCTAAAGCCTTTCGCTTTTTCTGTTTTCTGCTCTCCTCACCCACACACACACACGGAGTAAATGGTTAAGGATTAAATAACAATATCAATTGCTCGTATACACACACTCTCATATGGTTAATTAAACGGCATAAAACTTAAATAGCATCAATAGAAACAACAACAGCAAAATATTTCAATATCATTAGTATGTATAAAGCGAAGCAAGGGCAACAATAACAATAACAACAACAATGTTCATTGACAATCATAAAGGCAAAGCTCAAACATATACATAAAGATAAATACAAGGATATATTCAAGGATTGTGTGATTCAAAAGGATATCAGTAATACACAACTAATCCTAATAAAAACACACTCACACTCTTGCACATAAGCACAGTTTTATTGGAAAATTATGCATGGCTGTATAATATACAGTGTATATGTTTAAGGGAAAATTTTGTATATAGTATATTTGTTATGGATTTTCTTAAAAGCTTTTCTTTTTTATTTGAGAAAACATAACTCATAAATTATCAAATTATAAACCAATAAAATTAGGCTCATTTTTGTTTCAACTACAACAGTAACAACAGCAAACACATTTCAAATCACCAAGCCAAAAGTGAATGTTAAGTAACCCCTCTTCCCCTCAATTTCATGAAATCTAATTTTCTTTTTTAATATTTCCGTAACATTTATTCTCCATTTGTTCTACTTATTCCTCCGGCTATGTTGCTATCGTTGCCTCTTGTTAAGTTAATATCATTGACATGAATATCCTGATACTGTAAAACACCCTAACAAGGACATGTAGTCAATTGGTTCCGGTTAAAGTATATCCTGAAAGTTTGTTGTTGTTTGGTTGGCTACGAATGTGTGTTCTAATTTCAAATGAAACTTTATGTGAATGCTAAGGTTTGGCAAGTGTATTCATACTCATATGTGGATGTATGCTAATTATTAATGTTTGAGTGGGTATTGGAGCAGTTTGGATATACACACATACCCAAGGGTAATGAAGATACTTAGAAAATGGTCAGATAGTTATTGGATTGGCTCTAAATTCAACCCCACATCGATTTTTGGTTTTAGAGGTGATTCTTACTATTCGGTTGGAAACCCAAATTAAAATTACACCAAACTTGTGTATACATGCATTATGAAGTGTATTTTGGCCCCAAAATAAATAAAGTTTTAGTCCCAAAATTGGATAATTTTTTTCTTTATATTTAACCAAAATACAAAAAAAAAATAAAAAATAAATATTTCACACCGAAACAAATATATTTACAACCGAGGATAATGGTGAACTCTATCATAGTTTTAAGTTAATTTGACACTCAATTTACTTATTTTCCCTGAGAAAGCAATCCAACGAATTGCGAAATATTGAAAAACAAAAATAAATAACAACAACCATACAGACCTCAAGCTCAAAACTTGCATTTTTATTCAAAACAAATATATTTGTATTAAAAACATTATATTATAAAAACAATCGAACTTCTCTATAACATAGCGGTTGGGAACTATTTTCAATGAGATTTCATATTTGTGCTTTTTTAAAAAATTCTATACAGGAAATTATAAATTATATAAGACTGTGCTATTATATCTTAATGATTTCCTTCAGTAAGGGCAAAGAAAGTGTAATATCGCTGTAAACAGGGCCAATAGGAAAACCTTCGGTAAAAATGTCCAAAGGATCCTCGAACAGACCCTTAACCACACAAAAATGTTAAACATATGTATGTGGTACCACAAGGCTTGGACATATAGGGCCCAAATTGGAACATAAACAAAGTTTCGACGATATTTAGAAATCCAAAGGTTGACTAAATCTGTTGCTACGCCTATGAGAAATTGCGCGTACCATTATAGCGAATATTTTCGAACTTTTGTGGGGAGATACCGGAAGGAGTGGATCTAATATTCGAAGAAATGTTATACTATCCAAAGTGTGGACGAACGCAGTATTCGGTTCGAGCTCTCCAACCACTTATATGCTGCCATAGGGGTTTTTTACAACTTTCGGTCTGTTTTCTCAAGAAGTATGGACTTGCCCCTGAAAAAACTTTTACTGTCGTAATTGAGGCAGCGAATGCAAGTTGCTTCAACAAAAATAAAAGTGATTCGAGAGCAGGTCTTAAAGTTAATTTACGAAAATTCTTTATGGGCGGTACCCTAAGGAATGAATGGTCCATATTCGAACCTGATCTATATCTGGTAGATATATTAGGATGTGTAAAGTATGGACCACATCGGTCACTCCCATCAAGAGTTATCATGCGCACAAATTTTCCGAACATTCTTGAGCTTTTGTGAGAGAGGTACCTGAAGGAGTGGACCGATATGGCTTATCTTCGAACTTAAACTAAGTTAGCACAAAATATTACGAAGGCCACATTTTGGACCGAATCGGCAGATCGGTTCGAGAGTTATCTTGCGCTCCAACCACTACACACGGTGTAATAGGGGCTTTTTGCATATTTCAGGCTATTTTCTCAGGAAGTATGGACTTGCCCCTGCTGAATCTTGTACCGTCGTATGGGGGGCAAAAATCAAAGCGATTCTAGAGCAGGTCCTAATCTGAATTTATCCGAAATTTTGTGTGGGAGGTACCCGAAGGAGTGGACCGATTGAGTCCATATTGGAACCTCGTCTAAGCCTGGTAGAAATTTCACGATGTGCAAAGTTTGAATCAAATCGGTTATGGTGCTCACAAATTTTCCGAACATTTTCGAACTTTTGTGGGGGAGGTAGCGGAAGGAGTGGACCGATATAGCCCATCTTCGAACTTAAACTAAGTTTGGACAAAATATTATAAAAGCCAAATTTTGGACCGAATCAATTGATCCATTCGAGAGTTATCGTGCGCTCCAGCCAGACAGACAGACGGACGGACGTGGCTAAATCAACTCCAAATTGTCTGAAACGGATTTCGTCCAAACATACCTCGGGTCTAAAACCATTATTTCGATGAGGCACGTTTTCCCCGTGTGAAAGTGTATATACTCTCGTTAGCATAAACACTGAGGGTATAAAAAACATACCGCTCATTTACTTAAAGAGTTGCATAACTCAAAAAATGGGTATTTTGAGTTAGCAATTTCTATTGTTCTACAACTTCTACTTTATCTTGTGTCAAATTTTCAAGTTGATATCTCTAAAACTCAACGAGTTACAGATTATTTTCTAGGATTTTGGCATAGATCATCAAAAAAGTTTTTTGCGTTTATGAAGCACTAAAACACTTCAAGTCATGCTTGAACTTGCACAGAAATTTAGCACTTATATCTGGCTAATTCTCTGCAAAATATGGTCCAACTAGTTATTTTAGTTTTGTGTAATAATCTTTTTAAGTTGGCAAGTCAAATTTCAATCGACAACTTAAAACGCGTTTTTCTCGAAACTTGATTTTTTGAAATGTGTCACTCTTTGAGTAAATGAGCGATATGTTCTATTTTCAGAACATTTAAGATGAAATTTGTTTTCTATTTCAACACACTTCATATTTTTGTTTTATTTCGCTCTCTACTGGATTTGATCATGCGAACATCTGATTTGTAGTCGAACACGTGTGCCACCCGTACGAACATTAAGGGTTGTTTAAACGCTTACATGTTCACCAAAATATTTTCTTTATTTTATTAACAAAAAAGTCGAATGCCGACGGTGAGCGTTCAACACTCCGTACTCATTACTTAGTAAGTAGTGAAGTACTTTTAACTTATTGCATTACTTTGTAATGTGTTACACAATGACTAACGGATCCCAATTTTTGCTGGGTGCGAACACGAAACTTGAAAACCAGCAAATTATATCAATAATAAATGATGCAAAAATATCAGTTAATTATATCAAGAGCATAACGTGTCGCAATCATATAAAATAAATTCCGGGGAAAAATAGTTCCCAGAAGGGTATCACATGGTCGGCCCCCTTCGACTATAGCCCTCTCTTACTTTTATTTATTTGTGTTTTGGTTTCGTGTATAAAGGTATATATCGTCGTTAATATAAAATTTATATTATTTTGGAAAGAGGAACGTCTCATGCTTACACAGTTGCACAGACACAGAGAGCAATTCTATAAACACGATTTTCTTCTGTTTTAGCCAACTAATTAACTTTAGTTATACAAAAACCAAACACTTTTCGCACCAAATGTTTGTGCTTATGAGAATCTGCATAACGTAGGTGTTTTCGTACAGATTTCGTTCAGATTTCGGAGAGAATGTCGGAAGTAAATTTCCCTTCGAATATGCATATGTTTTTTTTTTAGATATCGGTACGATTGGTTTGCTGGGTAGATACATTTGAAGTTACAATCTTCCAATAAAAAACATAAAAAAGAAAAATTGATCATAAAAAAGAGGCGTCAGAGAAAAATTATTTCCTTCGATATTCATACGACGCACAATGGTTCAGGAATCGATTTTCCTGGCCAAAAATCAAAATTTTGTTTTGTCAAAGATATTTAATTTCTATATGGGATTCGATAGTAAACATATTGAACCCAAGGAAACCAAAAAATTAGGCCCAAATATTGGAAGGTGTGGGCGTGGCGTGCCACTAAAGACGAGCATTTCCCCATTTTTGGGAAATATGTAATTTTTGCAAATTTCTGGAGAAAGACGAAGCTATTTCTCTGAAACTATAACAGTTATTGTGTTCATTGTTTTTTTTGTTAGGTAGGTAGGATTGTGGCCTTTAAAAATCGTTTTAGTAAATTACCGTTGCGTTTACACAACATGATCGATTTTATTTTTCCTCGGGTACTAACTTTTATGAAATTCCAAATTTAGTGGACTAGAACTTTTGTGGAACAACATGGAACAAAGTTCTGTTTTCACAGAAAGATGCCCGAAAGTCTCCTCTTCCAGCCCTCTTAATTTTTGAAAAAATTAAATTTTTTTTGTAAATTTTTTTTTACAAATTTTTGAAAAATTTTTTTTTCGAAATTTTTTCGAATTTTTTTTTTAGTTTTTTGGTAAGTTGGCGTTTTTTATTGTTGGACTGCAGAATTTTACATCTTTGTGTTTATTTCAGCTTTAGTCCATATTTTGTTGTATTCAAGTATTTGAATAACAATAAAATGTTTTACAGTGGATATGAAATTGATTAGTTGCGGGCGGAGGGTAGGGAATACTATAGTTTCAGTTGTCACCAAACAACTTCATCAGTTCCCTTTTCCGCCGACTCTGTATTGATAAACAGGTCAATAAGCCCATCGAGCAAATTAAACAAAATGAGAAATTTGCTATATGGCCCTAAAACTGATTACCCTACAATTTGAGTCGAACTAAAGAAGAACCCTCCGCCCGCAACTAATCAATTTCATATCCACTGTAAAACATTTTGTTGTTATTCAAATACTTGAATACAACAAAATATGGACTAAAGCTGAAATAAACACAAAGATGTAAAATTCTGCAGTCCAACAATAAAAAACGCCAACAACAATAATAGGCATCAGCACGGCCTTGTTGATCAATGCGTAATGCAAAAACAACAACTTTCTCGTTGTTTTACCCCCGCTTATTGAAGCAACACTCCTATGTTCGTATTCTTTGCAAAGCAAAGACGACATAAAAACAGTGGTGGATATGAAATTCTTTCGTTCGACTCAAATTGTAGGGTAATCAGTTTTTAGGGCCATATAGCAAATTTCTCATTTTGTTTAATTTGCTGGATGGGCTTATTGACCTGTTTATCAATACAGAGTCGGCGGAAAAGGGAACTGATGAAGTTGTTTGGTGACAACTGAAACTATAGTATTCCCTACCCTCCGCCCGCAACTAATCAATTTCATATCCACTGTTAAACATTTTGTTGTTATTCAAATACTTGAATACAACAAAATATGGACTAAAGCTGAAATAAACACAAAGATGTTTTTTGGTAAGTTTTTTTTTTATTTGTTGGTGTGTGACCATCTTTAATACATAGGAAGATATAAAAACCACAAAAACACTCATATTTTGATGAAAAATAGTTAAAAAACTCAAAAGTTTAACTTTGACGTTGAATTTCTCTGGAACTACCGGACCGAACTTTACAGCTTATAATTCGTCTGAAAGCTGAAAATTATGAATATATCTCTATTCGTTCAAAAGTTACAGAATTTTGACCAGGAAAAAACGATTCTGAACCACTGTGCGACGTATGTATGTATGTACATATGTATGTATGTATGTATGTACATTAGGGTTATGACTTTTTTACAACTTCATATCCCTGTATCATATTTTGATGAGCTTTTACCTAATATATCAAGCTTTTTGTAGAAAATTAACTTATGTTGAAACTGAGGTATGGGGTATTGTAACTCGCGATCAGTTTTACTATACCATAACTTTTGACCGCATTTCGGCAAAATAAACTGTTTTAGCCCGATTCACCGAGGGGTTTCTTTAAATAATAATTTGAGCGGAAACTGTGGTCGTACTAACGTAAAAAAATCGGAAAAAATCGTTGAAATAAACGAGTTTCATTATGTTATTTTCCAATTAGTGGTTTTACAACACAATGTAGAGCTTAATGCTCAACGGAGAAGTTAAAGAGCACACTTCAGAGTTGAAGTTTCTAATGTATGATTTTTAATATATCCACTGTATCTACCTCAAACGGATGCTGACATTTTGAAACCTGAAAAATGGGGTTTTTTGAATTTTTGCTCTAATCGGGACGCGCAGCTGGATTTCCCTAAAAGCTTATTATTGGATTGTAGTACTCGCGATTTCGCATTTTTAATGTATAACATGAGGGTGTAGCCCTCACAGGATCACAGTTATCTGCGCCTAAACACGAAATTTTTGTGCGTAAATTTTTCTCAAAAACCTATTTTTTTGGTTTAAAATTTACAAACGTCATTAGATTTCCGTGGAAACCCGCGTAAATTTAGTTTTTGTACGTTCTGAATCTAACAAGCCACGACGCGTAAAAATCCGCCCACTAGATCGGCGGATATGATACCCCTCAAATTTCGAAAATTTGCAAAAAATTATTTTGAAAATATCGCATATTAAAACGCGTTTTGGATGTGTCAGTTCTACTTAAATAAATAGATCGATACGCGTGTTTAAACTGCGCGAAAACAGATATTTAAAAACTCTCGTAAATCCAGAGATATAATAGATTTTTTCTAAAAATTGAGTGCGATGCTACATCCTCGGTTCTTGATGGATCGCATTGAAACGGCATAGAAGGATGTATTTTTTAATGGTGATTACTGAAATCGGATGCGCATAAAATGTAAATGAACTTCGCGGAAATTATGACCATTTTACTGTATTTTGCACCCTTAAATGCTGCAGATGCTACATCGTGGCCGCCAAATAGAATTTGACAAACTGTACATCAAATAAAAGGGATTGATTCGCTGTGTTGGAAAATCGGATGCGCATCATGTCATTTTCATAATTACGCGGTTTATATGCATCTCAAATGTTGTAATATTCAATATAACATTATTTTAACGTTGTGCCACAATTGGAATTCCTTGTGATTTAATATAAGGTTCTAATAATATTATCCAATAGGAAAACTATAAGCGAAAAATTTGTTACAACGGAATATCATCATTATTGCGTGAAATTTTGACGAAAATGCCGAAGAACTCAAACATTTGTTCTCCAACTTTTCCTATAAAACCATAAAAAAATAAAATTAGAATAATATGATTTTAATTTTTTCGTAATATTTTCTTCGTATTTTTGCAAATAACATGAATACTATAGCTCCAACCTTCACAACTTAGGTTTCATTTTATTCCTCAAAATGTCTGGATGCTGTTATAATTTTTTTTATATATTTTTCGTAACTATGAGCGCTATTGTTTCAAAAATATGTTTGTAAATACGTGAAATTATTTAAAAAATTTGATTTTTCGCGAATCCATTGAGACTTCCCGATTATTTTTTGCATCATCGCAAAGGTTACGAATTCAGTTAACGATAATAGGATATAACAGCTAACTATATTAAGCCGCGATTTTTTTAGAATTTTTTCTAATTATCATAATTAAAACGGTCATATCTTTTGCGCGCAACGATCAAAGTTAGTAACGAAAACAGATTTGGAATGCTGATTTTTTTCTTAATCTATGTACCAAAAATCATTGATGTAGTATCAACAAATTTTTTTGATTTTTTTGAAATGGAAAAGACAATTTTATACATTTTTCCTGATATACAATTTTAATTTAAATTTTATTAAAAGGTGATCCGATAAAAAAAGCTCACACACAGAAAGCTTTTAAAGTTTTTATATATGAGTTTTTTTTTTTGAAAAAAAAACACTTGGAGTCACTTTAAGCACATATGTACATATATAACTCAAAACAAGCTTTAAAGTTATACAACATAACCGAAATGACATAAGCTTTTTTTGGTCACAAAATTTATAATAATATCATTACATATCTATAATTTTATATCATATATAACTTTAATCCAAATATCAAATCAGTTGAAAGTGGTTTGTGCATGACCTTTTTCTATGTTTAAATGGAATAAAACTTATTTTAGTTATTAATACGTAAAAGGTCATTCACTGGTGCACCAGGAAATCATTTTTTGAAAATTATTTATTTCATAGGATTTCAAAAAAAAAAATAATAATAATATTTTCAAAGTGGATTTTGCGTGAACTTATAGTAATAATTAAATGGAATGAACGTCATTCTTCGCAATAATAGCCAAAAATGAATTCATTCTCGTTGCAGGAAGTCACCCTAACCTAATGTACATACAGGCGTTTGTGTATAAATATAATTCTTGTATCTGCCTAATCTAAACAAACAAAGCATAAATTTGTGTACTTTGTTTTAATTAAATAGATCAATTATGTATAATTATATGACCGAAATACAAATAAATCCCAATTTAGAAACGATTGCAACTGAAAAACCACCAACAACTGCAGTAGCAATAATTTTATTTGGTCAATGGACATGGATGGCTGACTGGCTGGCTGGCTGTCTGACTGGTGGGTGACTAGCTGGCCACATAATGTCAGGAGTGGTAAGAAAATAAATTAACGCCATTGAATGAATGTTTACTAATTTATTGAATTAGAATGCAATTAGGATAATCTAATCAACCACATACTGGTATGTGATACATACATATCTATACTAATAGTGTGTATGTATATATGCTTGTCTATATATGGGTAAGTAAGAAGTTATTTGCTTGTAACAGTGGGAAATGTGGTTAATCTAGTGTTCAATAAATTTCAAAAAATATAGTAGAAAATTAAATTCAGGTAATAGTGTATCTGCAACCGTAACCGTATAGTGTTCAGCAGACATTATACAATACACCACACTGTGGTAAGGGGTATTACAGTCGAACTTCTCTATAAAGAACTTTCCTATAACGAATTTTTCTCTATAACGAAGAAAAATTGAAAACACAGTTGTTTCAGCCTAATTTCACTTATTATAAGCTCTCTATAACGTCCCTATAACAAATATTTCTCTATAACGATTTTTTTTTGAGGCGCAAGGTGATTTTCTCACACAAAATAATCTCTCTTAACGAATTTTTGTCAAACGTGTTTAAAGCCTCAGCATTTATGCTAACGAGGGTATATACACTTTCATACGGGCAAAATGTGCCTCATCGAAATAATGGTTTTAGACCCCAAGTATGTTTGGACGAAATCCGTTTCAGACAATTTGGAGTCGATTTAGCAATGTCCGTCCGTCTGTCTGTCTGGCTGGCACGATAACTCTCGAACGGATGAACCGATTTGGTCCAAAATTTGGCATTCGCAATATTTATTCCAAACTTAGTTTAAGTTAGAAGATGGGTTATATCGGTCCACTCCTTCCGGGACCTCCCCCACATAACTTTGGAAATGTTCGGAAAATTTGTGCGCACGATAACTATTGAAGGGAGTAACCGATTTGGTCCACACTTTGCACGTCGAGAAAAATTCTAAAAGACTTAGATGAGTTTCCAATATGGACCCAATCGGTCCATTCCTGCGGATACCTCCCACACAATATTTCGGAAAGGTTCAGTTTAGTACCTGCTCTCGGATTGTTTTGATTTTTGTTGTAGCAACTCCTATTAACTGTCCCCTATACGACGGTAAAAGTTTCATCAGGGGCAAGTCCTTACTTCCTGACAAAATAGCCTGAACGTTAGATTTGAATATCGGGTACCTCCTACAAAATTTGGGATAAGTTCATTTTCAGCCTGCTCTGGAATCACTTTGATTTTTGTTGAAGCTACTTTCACTCATTGCCACAATTACAATGGTAAAAATTTGTTCAGGGGCATGTCCATACTTCTTGACAAAACTGCCCTAAGGTGTAAAAACCCTCTACATGTAGTGACTGGAGAGCAAGACAACTCTCGAACCAAATACTGAGTTGGTCCACACTTTGCATATCGTAATATTTATTCGAATATTAGATGAACTTGAAATTCGAAAGTAGTGCTTGTCCAAAAATTTCAAAAAAATCGCTAAAATGGTACGCGCGTTATCTCATAAAGAGAACAACCCGGATCACTCGAAAAAATTTACCTAGTGGTCCTGCTTACAGCGATATTATGTTTTTCGTAGCCTTCCTGATATAATGGTTCAAAACCTCTGAATTATATGGTGACCCACTAAAACGACAGGTGGTCTCGACATTTATCGAGGGGAATGGCATCCAAAATTAGACCCTCTTGAAAAAGGTCGGTCCATTCCTTTCACGCAAAACTTTGAAGCTTCTAGCCAAATCCATATTTTTGTCAATTCATACGCCCAAGATTTTGAAACTCCCTTAAATATATACGTTTTTTGGGAAAACAGTGTTTCAATTCACACAGGCTGAGGGTATATCTCTGTCGGCACAGCCGACTGATCCTTTTTTACTTGTTTTCATTCATCATGCTTTATGAGGAAAAATATCAGATAAAAATATTTTTGATCCAGAAATAAATTTGCCAAATTATATCAAAATCGGTTTAGATGTGGATACAAATCCAATATATGTTTTCATGCATTTCCGACGCACCAAACTCAAAATTAGACAGGCATTTTAAAGAAATTTGGAAAATATGACCGAATTTGGTCTATAAAAAATTTCGCCAAATTATATTAAAATCATGTAGGTGGTGTAAGATATCATATGGTCGACCCTGCCCGAATTTTATGCATGCTTTCTTGGAGGTTTTATTTATGGGGAAAGAATAAAAAATGTTAACCATCCTTCGATGCTGAAAGGGTATTATAAGTTCGTTTTGTCTAAATTTATACCATTGTGCATACTATTTTTTCATAACTCAGCGAGGTAATGCGATCTTGATATGTATGCCCGTCCGTCTGTTCTATGTTGTAATCAAACTCCAGACCGATGGAGCGTAAAAAAAATGTTTATGCAATTTTGTCCTCTCTCTCTCTCTACATGCTAAGGTAAGGTCTTGCTTACTTACTTGGCTGGCCTTTTACAGAACATTTGTTCCATAAGCCGAACTAAGAAAAAATCTCCAATCCTCTCTGTTTGCTGCTGTATTTTCCCAATCTGGGATATGTAGCTTTGTGATATCTCGTTTCACTTGTTCGCTCCAACGAAGCTTTGGCCTTCCAGATCTGCGAGAACCTCCATGCGGCCCGTATTTATACGCCTTTTTAGCGGGTTCATCATCACTCATTCTTATAACATGGCCTAGCCATCGCAATCGTTGTATCTCGATTCGTTCAACTATATTGATGTCATTGTATAGTTGATACAGCTCGATGTTCATACGACGCCGATATTCGCCGTCAACACAGATTGGCCCATAGATCTTTCGTAGAATTTTTCTCTCAAACACACAAAGCACTGCCTTATCTGCTTGAGCAAGTACCCATGCTTCGGAACCATACATTAGCACGGGTAGTATCAGTGTTTTGTACAGTGTTATTTTTGTTTGACGAGAGGTGGCTTTATTCCTAAACTGCTTACTTAGCCCAAAGTAGCATCTGTTAGCCAACACTATTCTTCTTCGTATTTCACAACTGATGTTATTTGTTGTGTTTATGGCGGTGCCGAGGTAGACGAAGTCCTTTACTACCTCAAAATTATAGGTACCAACATTCACAGATGGTGCGGTGTTTATGGGCATATTACGCGTCGATACCATCAACTTGGTTTTTACGCCGTTTACTGCCAGACCAACTTTAGCAGATTCTCTTTCGACTTTTGCAAAGGTGTCAGTTACTTCCTTTACCGATCGACCCATGATGTCAATGTCGTCGGCATAAGCCAGTAACATGTGGCTGTTCGTGTATATTGTTCCATTTCTTTTGACCTTCGCGTCTCGTATGACCTTTTCCAGTAGGATGTTAAATAGATCACACGACAGGCCGTCTCCTTGTCTGAAACCTCTTTTGGTAGTAAACTCTTCGGAGAGGTTCTTTCCAATTTTAACTGAGGATCTCGTCTCAGTTAATGTCATTCTACAAAGTCGAATGAGCTTTGCAGGAATACCAAAATCAGACATGGCTTGGAACACCTTTGAACGTATAGGGCTGTCGAATGCTGCTTTATAATCGACGAAAAGATGGAAGGTGTCGATCTGCATTTCTTGGGTCTTTTCCAGGATTTGTCTCAAGGTAAATATCTGGTCAATGGTGGATTTGCCATGTCTAAAGCCGCACTGATAGGGTCCAATAATTTCATTGACCATAGGCTTTAGTCTCTCACACAATATGCCAGATACTATCTTATATGCAATAGGGAGCAGACTTATGCCCCTATAATTGGAGCACACAGTCTTATCACCCTTCTTGTGGACTGGACATAGGATGCTCACGTTCCAATCGTCGGGTACGCGTTCTTCCTGCCAGATGGTGCTAACTAGCTGATGCATACACCTTATCAGCGTGTCGCCTCCGGTTTTGAACAGCTCGGCTGGTAGGCCATCTGCTCCTGCCGCCTTATTATTCTTCAGCCGGTTTATTGCTGTCCTTACCTCATCTTGGCTGGGCGGTATACATTCAATACCATCATCTGGGATTGGATCTGTGGTATCTTCGCCGTCTTCACTGCTATCGGATACCAACAGTTTGGAAAAATGTTCTTTCCATATCCTGAGCACACTATCTGTATCAGTTACCAAATTACCTTGTTGATCTCTACAGGAGGATATTCCTGTACCAAAGCCATCAGTTTGATGCTTCACTCTTTGGTAGAATTTTCGAACTTCGTTCTGTCTCCTGCACATCTCCATTTGTTCACACTCCCTCTTTTCCATTTCTCTCTTTTTCCTGCGGAAAAGACGTTTCTCCTCTCTCCTTTTCTCCCGATACCTCTCTCGTGCGCTACGCGTTGCTACTGATTGTAAAGTAGCCCTATATGCCGCATTTTTTTCTTCGGTAGCAGCACGGCACTCCTGGTCATACCACGGATTCTTTGGTGGAGGTCTCTGGTATCCAAGTACTGATTTTGCGGCTGTTTGCATGGAGTGGGCAATATTTTGCCATTGTGCTGATATGTTATCGGGACGAGAAGCGCTATCATTAAGCAATTGGGTCAGTTGAGTGGAATATGCTGTGGCTATCTGTTGTGTTTGCAGCTTGGCGATGTCCAACTTTCGTGTTGTGTCTGTCCGTGCTTTATTTGCAACGTTTAGACGGGTACGTACCTTTGCTCGTTGCAGGTAATGGTCCGAATCTATGTTTGCTCCTCGGAACGATCGTACATCCAACACGCTCGATGAATGTCTTCCATCTATCACAACGTGATCAATTTGATTTATTGTTCTTTGGTCTGGAGACAGCCAAGTGCCCTTATGAATATCGAGATGCTTAAATCTGGTACTGCTAACTACCATGTTTTTTGCCGCTGCGAAGTCTATCAGCCTCATTCCATTGTCTGATGTTTCACTATGTAGACTGAATTTCCCAACTGTTTGTCCAAAGGTAAGGTAAGGTCACATTAGGCAAATATTTGCTTCAGCGGCCGGCACTGTGCCCTTGCTGAGGGCAAGTGAATGTAAATAATGCATTGAAATTAATGCTCACTTGCTCTAAGCAAGCTCACAATGGCGGTCGCTGGAGCAAATATTTGTAAACTTACATTTACTAATTATAGTTCGATAAACACGAAGTTTCAAAAGTGGTTAGGGCATCTAAAATAAGTGAAGCTTACAATTTTATATGGTAATCAAATAAGTACACTATATTTCAAAACTTAAAAAAAATTATGCAGGGATTCTGAAAAATAAAAAAATGTTTAAAAAAATGGATAAGGAATGAGATTTTGTATCCTTTAAGTTTTTTTGTTTTTGTCGTAATTTATTGTTGAACTGAAACAATTTTTACACTGTCTTACTTAACTTCCACACATTGCACACTTTTCAGAATTTGATGACAATACATGAATATGAAACAAAAACCAATATGGGTCCATTTTTTCCTATAGCCCCCATATAGCGCTACCACCCGATTTAGTTCAAATTTAGTAACTCTATTTTTAACACAGTTGCAGTTGACCAATCGAACTAAAACTTTGCACACATTTTAGATTTGAATGACAATATATGAATATTAAACCAAAACCATTATGGGTCCTTTTTTTATAGCCCCCCATATAGCGTACCTCCCGATTTAAAGTATTTAAAGGATTCTATTTTCATTTTTGGGCTTGAATTGGCTGTAATTTGGCAAAAATGTTGGACATATGTCAAGGTTTTGGTATAGCCTCCATATAGCGGTCCACCCGATTTCTGATATTTTAAGGATTTTATCTGCTTATTCGGTCTAAATTGGCTATAATTTTGTTTAATTACTGAAAAGTTAAAAATAAAAAAAAATTAAATTGCAGTGTTTTATTTATAAAATGTACTTAAAACTATAAAATAATTTGTCATGATGGAATCTCTCAAATAAAACGCTCGCATTTGAATTAAAAATTTTGACAATATTAAACGGCAAGCGTTTTATTTCAGAGATTCCATCATAAAAATTATTTTCTAGTTTTAAGTACATTTATTTATAAACTTAAACGCTGTAATTTAATTTTTTAATTATTTTTTATTATTAATATAGATTTTGTTGTTTTGGCGAAAGGTCATTAAAACCCAGTTTGTTTTTTTTTATTTTTTATAATCCAATATCCGGATTCAGGCGATCATCATTAGGGAAATTAAATTAAAAAGTCAAGAAGTAACATTTGGCCCCCAGTGCGTATGATTGTTATTACTTAGAAAGATTATAATAACGTCATACGCACTGAAGTTCCAATCTATATAAATAAAAATCAAATGTCGTGCTATTCAAAAACGTGGATCTATGCCAAAAAATTTTTGTGTAAAAACTTCCTAATTACTAGGAACCCCAAATGCAAAGAACAGCCAATTAATACCAAAAATGTAGAAAAATAATTTAAATTACCTGAAATGGGGGGCACTGTTATATGGACGAACGTTTTTCTGAGGAGGAGTTTCATGATCACACAAAAAAGTGAACCAAGTTCACAATTTTTTGCAGATTATACAGATCGGGAACACTAAATGCCAGATCAATCTAATTTGGACCGAAAATGTCGATAAAAACTTGAAGATACTTGATGTGGGACGATACCATTATATGGGGCTATTCCATAACACAATTTTTGGTGGAGAAGTTGCCCGACCACTAGGAACCCTAAATGCTACATTTTAGCTAATTTGGTTAGTAAATATAGCTAAAAAATGCAAAACGCTTGGAATTGGGCGGAACTGTTATATTGGGGCTATTCCACAACATGGATATACGTGCAGCATTTTTAATGGATAAGTTATCTGACCAATAGGTCAAATACCAAATTTTAGCTAAAAACTTTATAAATCAGACGGTACCTTTCCATAACATGGTCCTATGTCCACATTTTTTATACCCTCAGCCTTTAGGCTAAGGAGGGTATATCGGCCTTTTTGTAGAAAATTTACTTCTGTTGAAACTGAGGTATGGGGTATTGTATCTCGCGAATTGTTGTAATATATCATAACTTTTGAACGCATTTAGGTAAAATAAACTGTTTTAGCACGATTCACCGATGGATTTCTTAAAATTATAATTTGAGCGGAAGCTGTGGTCATATTAATGTAAAAAAATAGAAAAAAATCGTTGAAGGAAACGAGTTTTTTTAAGTCAATTTTCAATTAGTGGCTTTACAATACAATGTAGAGTATAATGTTCAAAGAAGAAGTTAAAGAATACACTTCAGAGATGAAGTTTCTAATGTATGATTTTTTAATATAACCACCGCATCAATCTCAAACGGATGCTGACATTTTGAAGACTGAAAAATTGGGTTTTTTGAATTTTTGCTCTAATTGGAACGCGCAACTGTACTCGTTTAAAAACAGATTATGAGATTGTAGTACTCGCGATTACGCATTTTTTGATGTATAACTCGGGCGTGTAGTCTTCAAAGGTTCACAACAATCTCAGCTTAAAGTCGAAATTTTTGTGCGTAATTTTTTTTAAAAAACCAGCTTTTTGGATTCAGAACTTACAAATGCCTTTCGATTTCAGTGGAAACCCGCGTGAATTTAGTTTTTTTACGTTCTGAATCTAACAAGCCTTTGCGCGTCTAAATCCATCCACTAGATCGGCGGATATGATACCCCTCAAAATTCGAAAATATGCAAAAAATATTTTTGAAAATATCGCGTATTTAGACGCGTTTTAGATGTGTTATTCCTACTTAGATAAATAGAGCGAAACGCATATTTAAAATGTGCGAAAACAGATATTGAAAAACGTTCGCGAATCCGGAGATATAATAGATTTTTTCTAAAAACTGAGTGCGATGCTACATCCACGGTTCTTGATGGATCGCATTGAAATGACATAGGATGATGTATTTTTTAATGGTGATCATTGAAATCGGATGCGCATAAAATGCAATTGTACTTCGTGGAAATTATGGGCATTTGACTGTTTTTTTCACCCTAACATGCAACTGATGCTACATCGTGGTCGTCAAATGGAATTTCACAAAGTGTATATCAAATAAGAGGGATTGATTCGCTGTTTTGGAAAATCGGATGCGCATCTTGTGATTTCCACTATTACGCGGTTTCTATGCGTTTCAAATGTTGTAATATTCAATATTATTATTTATTATTATTTATTAATAGATTTTTTCGCTGAACATATTTAACAAATATCGTGATATAATACATTAGTTCCTAATCTATATTTGGCTAGCATAATGCTGTAAGCCATTATTACTTTTATATATTTATTACAATATTTTGGTTGTAAAATTCATAAATTAATAATCATTCATACATTAAATTCATTTAGAAGTAGATTTCTATATTTTATGCATGCTTCTAGATATTTATACAACAAAATATAATTTATGCCATTTAGAATGCTACAAACTTCGTCCAAGTTTAACTTGATTTTACCAAAGTAAACAGCTCTGAATTCACTATACACGGGGCAGATACCAATAAAGTGTAGTGTATCTTCTGGAAGGTTAAGGTTACATAATGAACATGCAGTGTTTGTATCGGTTCTGAAACTTCTTCCATTTAGACTTAACAAGCCACACCTAGCTTTTATTATTAAACTGACAGCACGCGCTGAAAGTATATCTGTGTATAAGGATGATGCGTTGAAATTTAATCGACTATATAAATCATGAAGCTGCGAGTTAGATGCATTTGTGCAGAAATCTTCACGTTCTTTTCTAATCAGCAACTCTAAAACTTCTTTTGAATATGAGCAAATTGGAGTATTGTTATTCGGTGGAGCGTATTGTAATGTGGAGCATATATTGGACCAATCGCTTGCCCAGCTAACATGTTTATCTATAATTTCTTGTGCTAGTATCCTCGGCAGTCTTTGCGGATTGAGTCGTAGAACTTTATTTATGTAACCAAAATGCAATTTTAATGTAGAGGTGAACATTGTATTCCAACCTGTCTCTATATAAAGTACATAATTTGGGGTATTTTCAGGCAAAAATAATATTCTTTTTATGAAGAAACGAAAAAGTTTTTCTACTTCTTCATATCTTTTACTTCCCCAAACCTGCGCTCCATATAGCATTATGGACTTTGAACAAGCTTCAAAAATTTTTAGTTTGTTTCTACGTGAAATTTGGTGGTGGGTAAGATATTTGGACCACGTGGAGTTGATTGCTATCTTGGAAGCAGAAAGCTTTTGTTTTAAGTGTTTGGAAAACGACATATTGTAGGTTATATCTACTCCAAGGTATTTATAACTATTGACAATTTCAATCATTTCTTCACCAAAATACCAATTAAGTCCTTGTGATATAATATTCAATATAACATTATTTTAATGTTATGCCACAATTGGAATTCCTTGTGATTTAATATAATGTTCTAAAAATATTCGCCAATAGGAAAACTATAAGTGAAAGAGTTGTTCCAACGGAATATCTTCATTATTGCGTGAAATTTGGAAGAAAGTGACGAAGAACTCAATCATTTTTTCTTCAACATTTCCTATAAAACCATAAAAAAATAAAATTAGAATAACATAATTTTTATTTTTTTCGTCACATTTTCATTGTATTTTTGCAAATAACACGAATACTATAGCTCCAAACTTCACGGCTTAGGTTTCATTTTATTCCTCACAATGTCTGGATTCTGCTATAATTTTTTTATATATTTTTTTGTAAGTATAAGCGCTATTGTTTCAAAAATATGTTTGTAAATACGTGAAATTATTTAACAAATTTAATTTTTCGCGAATCCATTGAAACTTTTTGAATTTTTTTTTGCATATTCTCAAAGGGTGCGAATTCAGTTAACGACAATTGGATATAACAGCTTACTATATTAAGCCGCGGTTTTTTTAGAATTTTTTCTAATTAGCATAATTAAAACGGTCATATCTTTTGCGCGCAACAATCAAAATTGGTAACGAAAACAGATTTGGAATGACGATTTTTTTCTTAATCTATGTACCAAAAATCATAGATGTAGTATCAAAATTTTTTTTTGATTTTTTTGTAATGGAAAAGACGATTTTAGACATTTTTGCTAATATACACTTTGATACGATGAAAATGTGCCTCATCGAAATAATGGTTTTAGACCCCAAGTATGTTTGGACGAAATGTGTTTCAAACAATTTTGAGTCGATCTAGCCATGTCCGTCCGTCTGTCTGTCTGTCCTGCTGGCTGGAGCACGATAACTCTCGAACGGATGAACCGCTTCGGTTCAAATTTTGGCTTTCGTAATATTTTGCCCAAACTTAGTTTAAGTTCGAAGATGACCTACATCGGTCCACTCCTTCCGGTACCTCCCCCACAAAAGTTCGAAAATGTTCGGAAAGTTTGTGCGCACGATAACTCTTGAAGGGAGTGACCGATTTGGTCTATACTTTTTATAGCTTAAACTTTCTACCAGAGTAATATGAGGTTCCAATATGGTCTCAATAGGTCCACTCCTTTGGGTACCTCCCACACAAAATTTCGGAAAAGTTCAGTTTAGCGCCATCTCTCGAATCGCTTTGATTTTTGTTTTAGCAACTTGTATTCACTGCCCTCCATACGACGGTACAAGTTTCATCAGGGGCAAGTCCACACTTCCTGAGAAAATAGCCTGAAAGTTGCAAAAAACCCCTATGACACCGTGTGAGGTGGTTGGAGCCCAAGATAACTCTCGAACGGATCTGCCGATTCGGTCCAAAATATGGCCTTAGTAGTATTTTGTCCAAACGTAGTTTAAGTTTAAAGATAAAGATAAGCCATATTGGTCCACTCCTTCCGGTACCTCCCCCACAAAAGTTCAAAAATGTCCGGAAAAATTGTTCGTACGGTAACTCTTGAAGGGAGTGGCCGAATTGGTCTGTACTTTACACATCCTAATATATCTACCAGATATAGATCAGGTTTAAATATGGACTATATTTGTCCACTCCATCCGGTACCTCCCAAACAAAATTTCGGATAAGTTCACTTTAAGACCTGCTATCGAATCACTTTGATTTTTGTTGAAGCAACTTGCATTCGCTGCCTCAATTACGAAGGTAAAAGTTTTTTCAGGGGCAAATCCACACTTCTTGAGCAAACAGCCCGAAGGGTCTAAAAACCCCCTATGGCACCATATGTAGTGGCTGGAGATCCACTTTCATAATGGTTAATGTCGATCCATTCCTTTAAGTATTTCCTCCGCAAAACTTTTGCTCTTTAATCCTAATCAACATTTTTGTAGTTTCATATTCCCACAATTTTTAAAACCCTCTAAATACATACGTTATTTGGGAAAAAATTTTTTCAATATACACAGGCTGAGGGTATATCTCTGTCGGCCAAGCCGACTGATACTTTTTTACTTGTTTCTGGAGAATTTGTCTGACAACTAAGAACCTAATGCCAAATTTTACTTAATTCGGTAAGAAAATATAGATAAAAACTTAAAAAATAACAGAAATCGGGCGGTAAAGTGGACCAAAGTCCAAAATTTTTGATGGAGATGTTTTTTGCCATCATTAAACCTAAATGTCAAATAACATTCTATTTGGGCAGAAAATGTAGATAAAAACTTCAAAATATCAGAAATTGAGTGGAACCGTTATATGGCGACTATTTCAAATATTGAACTATGTGCACAATTTATTGTGGAGAAGTTTTTTGACCACATTGAATCTTAACTGTCAAACTACAGCCAAACAACTTCAAAATGTCTGAAATCGGGTGGCACCGATATAGGGTGACTATTCCAAAATGTGCAACTATGCCTAACAGTTTTAGTAGATACATTTTTTGGGCACTAGGAAACCAAAATGCCAAATTATAGCTAACTTGGGCTAAAAATGTACATAAAAACTTCAATATCCATACCTTAACCCACTTAGCGCCGAGATTTTTTTTCGAGAAAACTTAAAATTTTATATAAAAATTATATATTTGAGACTTTTTAAGCATTTCTTAAGAAATAGCTTTTATTCTCTAAAACGAAAATGAAAAATTTGAAGGCCAGTGGCTTTAAGTGGGTTAAATCGAATGGTACCGTTATTTTTGATAGATACGTTTTTTGACCAAATTATAGTTAAGTTGGTCTAAAATTAATCGGGCGCATCTATGCATCTAATTATGCCATATCCCAATTTGCCGTGCCAACCGTGCGACCTTTGTTTCCATATTTGGTCCGCAATTATGGTCTAATCGATCAAGTCCCAGATCATTGTTGTGGCTAAAATAAAAAACTCCTACAAAAGTTCATGAAAATCGGATACAATTTTGAGTTTAATCTCTCTGTAATGCCGTGTAAATCTGTAGAGTCTTATCATTGCAACAGATTTCTGTTTATTGTTTTTAATGCTTTCCCTTACGAGTGGTGTGCCACGATGCTGGGACATAACTCCTGCAATGATTTTGGGACCAATGGGAATTATAGGTGCCAAATAACATTGGACATACATACACTCCACGTCAGTAGAATAGAACACCTACATTTTTGTTAATGTTAGCTTATTTATCCCAAAACGAATGAATCTGCGTTTTTAATCTTGTGGGGATGTAAAGTCGATAATGTTCCATATCAAACACAGAAAAAATTATGTTTCTAGTTCTTCGCGAAATGATTTTCTGATCATTTTTCCGATAGTACTATGAAAAATAGGCATTTATTTTTGGTCATCAGGATAGAACAGTCACTTTATTTTCGCGAATTTTTGAGATATTAAAGCCGAATTTTCTTTCAGTCGATAAAGCAAGGCTTTCTAATCATTTTTCACCAAAGAAAACCTATAAATTATTCCGCGGACACCGAAATAACAGCGTTAAAGGGTTTAAATTGACAGATATTGGAAACATCTCGGAATATCAATAGGAGTCGCGCAATTATGTCATATTTCTTCACAATAAGATAGAATATGACACAGACAACCTCGACGGATACAATCGAGTGCTTCGGATGCTGATAAGATGGAATATTTTCAAAATATTTATGAAAAAGGTCAAAATTTCTTAAAAAACCATGATGATTTGTTCAATAAAATGATTTTTCTGCGAACATGTCTGCCATTTAATGGTTTGGAAATATGCCCCAGATTTAGAGGAAAATAATCTGATATGAAAATAACCGCTATTTAATACACTGAGGGAAATTTTAGCACATTTTTCAAATTGAACACACCCTTTGGATTTTGAATTTTATATGTGTTCTTATTTCGGTGTCCGCGACTGTTCTCAATAGTGTGTATGTTCCCATAATAATGGACCAGGTTATGCTCTCCATACCGGATTTTACGAATAAGTCGTTTTTTTTAACTGAACTCGCATATGTAAAAGCCCCGTTTTCGCGGGAAACCACAGTCATGGAAATTGAGGTTTTAGGTTTCGTATGTTGTTTTATAAGGTACTAAAATTTCCTTCAGTGTATTAAAATAACGGTTGTTTTCGTATCAGATTATCTTCCTTCAAATCTGGAGCATATTTCCAAACCTTTGAACGGCAGACTTGTTCGCGGAAAATCCATTTTATTGAACAAATCATCATGGTTTTTTAAGAAATTTTGACCTTTTTCATAAATATTTTGAAAATATTCCATCTTATCAGCATCCGAAGCACTCGATTGTATCCGTCGAGGTTGTCTGTGTCATATTCTATCTTATTGTGAAGAAATATGACATAATTGCGCGACTCCTATTGACATTCCGAGATGTTTCAAATATCTGTCAATTTAAACCCTCTATCGCTGTTATTTCGGTGTCCGCGGAATAATTTATAGGTTTTCTTTGGTGAAAAATGATTAGAAAGCCTTGCTTTATCGGCTTTAATATCTCAAAAATTCGCGAAAATAAAGTGACTGTTCTATCCTGATGACCAAAAATAAATGCCTATTTTTCATAGTACTATCGGAAAAATGATCAGAAAATCATTTCGCGAAGAACTAGAAACATAATTTTTTCTGTGTTTGATATGGAACATTATCGACTTTACATCCCCACACGATTGAAAACGCAGATTCATTCGTTTTGGGATAAATAAGCTAACATTAACAAAAATGTAGGTGTTCTATTCTACTGACGTGGAGTGTATGTCCCCAAAAATAAAATCAAATGCGGACATGACTCCCAAATATGATTAGGTTATATCCTACGAATACATCCCTTCCAATTTGTTTATGTCATCTTTGGTATATTTGTGTAATTGGTTGTTTTGCTTGCATTTTGACCGGTTTCATATCTAGACCAAAATCCGAGAAAATTTTTAGAATAAATTTGATCCTTAAGAAGAATTGGAATATATTATATTTGTTCACAAATAAAAATATATTTAATGTGTTCACAAAGTCAAAATACTTTGCTGTTAAAAAGATCTGAACCTGCCGAAACGATAACATTTGAAGGTATTTTGAAGGATTTAGCCTCATTATCACGCCGAAATGCCTGAAATTTGGTACTTAGTCTTCGTTGGGGGTATAAAACTTTACTCAAAAAATTTGTCAGTATAGGTCCACGCCTTCATATATAGACTACATTTGGGATATAAAACTTTCCATATGAAATTCGTCGGTATAGGTCCACGCCTTCATATAGCCCCCATAGAACGGTACCTCCCAATTTTCGGTATTTTAAAGGTTGTGGCCTCAATATTCCTCCGAAATGGCTAAAATTTGGTATTTAGTCTAAGTTAGGGGTATAAAATTTTAGCACAGAAATTTGTCGGTACAGGTCCATGCCTTAAAGTAGCCCCCATAGAACGGTACCTCCCGACTTTCGGTATTTTGAAGGTTGTGGCCGCAATAATACATAGAAATGGTTGAAATTTGGCATTTAGTCTTCATTGGGGGTATACATTTTTTCCCAGAAATTTGTCGGTACAGGTCCATGCCTTCATGTAGCGCCCATAGAACGGCACCTTTCTGTATTTTGAAAGTTAGTCACATTGTTTTTTCGAAATTGCTGGAATTTGGTATTTAGTCTTCTTCATAAACGAAATGAAACTAATTGTTCAGTTATACTTCAATACAACTCGTGGTGGAGGCTATTACAAGTTCGGCCCGGCCGAACTTAAGGCCTGCGTACATAAGCTGCGTTGCCTACTTACCTTGCTTACTTGTGATAAAAGAATAAAAAAGAAAAGGGCAACCCAGTTCGAAATTTCCTCGGCCTTCTTTATTCTTTTATTTTTATTATGTCAAAATTGAAGCAGGAAAGCAAGGCAATCAGGCAGAGCAGCTTATGTACGCAGGCCTTTAACGCCTTTCTTACTTGTTTGTCTTTTATTCTTGTAATATATAATTTTTCCACAAACATCCCAGAAGGGACAGAGAGACTTCTCCCATATCAATGAGTGCACCCCGATTCATATTAGCCCAGTGATAAGGGACCTACTGTTTATCGCCGAGTCCGAACGGCGTGTCCTAAGACACCACTTGTAGAGAAGTAGTACATGACTGAACTACTCAGAAATTGTCGCCAAAATTACTGAAGGTTATTTTGCCAACGTTGAAAATTTGATGTTGCCTGGTCGGGGAATCGAATCCACGACCGTCAGCGTGCAAGGCGGTTGCGTATACCATTGCACCACGGGGGCACCATTTCGGTAATACTATCAAAAAATGAAACACAGTGTATTTATTTAGGCCTTGTTTGTCCGTGTTCTTGCGTCCATACTCATTCTGAATTGATGTTGGTGCAGCCAGTTGTTTATTCTCGAATCTATTTAGAATAAATTCAGTTTTCTTATTGCTACAATATCTATATATTAGTACATATAATAATTCTGCTAAAACTTCATTGGTATTGGAGGCTTCAGTATGGAGTAGAAAGTTTTTGACTGAAGACGGTCGTTTATGCCAAGTACAAGGGAGATTTGAATAAAAAAGAACAGCCAAACAGGGACCTATATTCGGTTTTGACATGCCTGTGAACAAACGTGATGGCAGCGTATTCTCATTTTCCAGAAGGGACACTTATTATTTAATTAACACTTTTTTTAAAGATGTCCGTTCTCAACTTGAATATTTGCATCTTCCTTTGGCTTTACTTGATTTTCCTAATGGGAAATATATGTATGTAGATACATACCTTAAATAGTTGATTTAATTTAAGGACAGTTGTTGTTTTTTTTTTTTTTTTTTTTTTTTGCTGACAGATTTAAAATCCACTTCTTTCACAATAAAACACACATATGTACTCAAAATGGAATTTCTTCTTCAAATCCATTTTCATTAAATTTCCATTAAATATTTATTAAATTTAATTCAACCACTGTACATCAACAAAAACTCCGTTTACATTTTTTTTCATAAACAACTGAAAAAACACAATGCCAAACCGATTCAATGTGAACAAAACAAAAAATTATCTAAAATTTATTGCAAATAAAATATTGTAAATAAGTTCATAAATTATTCGGTAATGGCATTTGAATCTATGATGAAGATTTTGTTTTTACTGCTTTATAATCGAGGAATGAATGTAATAAAAACCTATGCAGAATGTGTATGCATATGAATATTGTTTTTTTTTCTGTTAAAGTGATAATATACAAACTATTGAAATTGCGTGCAAACAAATACTATTATATACAAAGAGATGCAATAAAGAATTTCAAATAATCATTTTAATAATTTAGGCACGTTTTATGCAGTACACATTTTTTTAATTATCTATCAAAGAATAGAGAGTAGTGTTTTTGTATATTTTAATTAAGTATAAAAAAATTGACAGACTATTTTCCGAATTGTAATGACAAAGATCAGTTCCCTTGTGTAGTTTTTAGGGGAGAAGGATTTTTAAAATATATTTACATATCGAATACACTATATGAAGAATGATTCTAGGAAGACGGGAGACACTAGGTTGACTTGATAGTAAAAACGCTTCAAAAATACTTCACAACTGCAAATTTGCAATAAGTTTAGTATATATACAAGTTTTCAAACTCAGCCTTTGTCTAGCACCACATCTGATATGCCTGATGAGCTGAATTAAACCACCAGCGAGACTATCGTAGCATATTTGTTGGATGTGTGTGGACTTCGCTAGATATCACTTTTCCAATACAAACTCCTTAGGTCATGATATTTCAATTAACTCAATTAAACAAAACTACTTACTTTACTTCTTACTTCTCTGCAAGTAGTGTCTTAAGACATGCCATTCGGACTCGGCGATAAACAGTAGGTCCCATATCATAAACAGTAGGTCCCGTCTCCTATGAATCGGTGTGCACTCATTGATATGAGAGAAGTCTCCCTTGTCCCTTGGTGAGACGTTTGTGGAACAATTATATATTACACCTTACAAAGTAATGAGTACGGTTGCACAACACTCACCGTAGGCAAGCGAGTTTTTGTTTACAAAACAACAAGTAAGAAAGTATCAGTCAGCTGTGCTGACGGAGATATCCCTCAGCCAATGACAAAAAAAAAAACACAACAACAACAAAAACCAAACCAAACACAATAATTATACCGTATAGGTATATAATATATTGATTTTGTATCACGAGTTTGCTTAAAAACTGTATGTTCCGTAATGTGGGGCTATACCAAATCATTGGCATATACCCAGGGTTTCGGAGTCTACGAGTGGGAGTCGAGCAATTTTGCTGGAGTCGGAGTCTGAGTCGAAAAAAATAACTCGACTCCGACTCCGGGCAAAATTTTTTCCACGTTATAGAAATATAACATATAATTTGGAACAAGAACATTTTTTTTAAATTATTATTTTTTTAAAAGGAGTTAAAGGAAAATTCACAGGATATTTACTATCCTCTGAAGTGTAGTCTACTCATCCCTATTTTGTTGATCCAATTGATTTTTTACATTTTTGCAAACAAAAGTAAAGTTCTATGAAAATCGAATTAAGATTGGACCTTTAACTTCTTTCGTCAGAAGTCTTACTGGTATTCTCACAAAATTCTATTGGTATTCTCATCTTGTTTTTATGAGAAGTTATCCTTGTCTTCTATTAAAGACATTGTGGTCTCTATGGGAAATCTTACTGAATACCCTGTGACACAAAATGGAAGTCAAGATCTGGGGGTGGAAAAATTCCTTTTCGGGATGAAACCCCCAATTGAAAACCCCAAAGGATCCCATAGCTGAAATTTCTGAGTTATGACATAATGAATTTTTTGATTGACCCCCATCAATCATTGAGAAAATAGCTTTTTATCTCTGTTTCGAGATATTGTTTCATCATTGTTAGATGTCATGTTTTCAGTTAAATAGAATGAGGAACCTTTCTGTCGAATATGCTGTCCTTCTACCTAAGTTCCTTCGATGTCCTTTTTGTTCTTGAACTCAAAAATTAAAAAAATGAATTTTTTGACAAAAATGTTCCATCGAAAATTGTATGTAGGTTTCCCATATGCAAGAAATCCATATTGTCCCAGCCAGCATTTTTTGAAAATTTTAATCAAATTCGAGTCTTTTTTGATCCGACTGCACGATTAAAAAGCTGGAATATGAGCTCATTTTCTGATCATAAATGACTCCTTTGTCGGTAGGAAAACATAACCTCAGGCGACTCGTCTAAGGAAATCACAAGTGAGTCTTCCTCTGCATTATTTTCGAGTAATTTTTGCCCATTTTCTGATGGTATATAAAGTCTTTTTCGAGTCGTATTTCAATCATTTATTGGTGATTTGTTGATTAATTTGGGACTCTTTTTCGAGTATTTTTAGAGTCATGTTCATAATCGTTTGCGAGTCTTTAGGGAGTCATATATGAGTCTTTTTATTAGACGAAATAAATTAAAATAATTTCATCTTTATTCTTTTTTGTTTCTTTCCTCTGTTTTGTTGTCTTTGCTTCTTTGTTATGTCTTTCCTTTATGTTGCGTGGTGAGTATACTGCTTCTTCATTTCACTGGGCAAAACCTGAACTTGTGTTGTGTTTGTCTATACACTTAATATCGACACCTCCAAGTAATAGTATGCTAAGTCTAAAAAGTGAGTTTTGCAGGAGAAGCTCTCAAAGTGTGGAAATTTTTTTGAACTTCAGTACTATGCTAAGTCAATATTTGTTTATAACTTCTGTTCGGATTGACCGATCATTACCAAAATTTGACAGAATTTAAGATAAAGGACGTTCAACACCTCCAAATAATAGTTTGCTAATTCTGAACAGTGAGTTTTGCAGGACAAGCTCTAAAAGTTTGGAAATTTCTTTGACCTTCAGTACTATGCTATGTACATATTTGTTTATAACTTCTGTTCGGATTGTCCGATTATTACCAAAATTTGACAGAATTTAAGTTAAAGGACGTTAAATATAAAAATGTAAAGAACTTGAAAACATGCTAAGTCGACTTAGCATACTATTGTTTGGAGGCGTCGATATTATACGTTACATTTATATCAAAGTTTTGTAGAAAGTGTATATGAGAATTTTATTTTTTTATTTACAACCAAATAAAAATAAAACAAAGCAATTAGTTTTTAATCACCTATCTGTTCAAAATATGATAAGAAGATACATAATTATAATCACTTTTCAAACACCTGCACGACCCTTTTTTGATTAAGCATTTTTCAATCTTCCAGATGATCAAAATGTGAAAAAAATAACAAAAAATGGTCACATTTTAAACACCTGAACGATTTATTTGTGATTGCTACATATTTGTTGTTGTATTTTAAATTGAACTCTTTTTAATCATTATAGGGAGTCACTTTCGAGTCCCTTTCTGTTCATGCAAGCGACTTAATCAATTTTTGATCACCAAAAGGACTCTAAAAAGACTCCTCAACGTGATTTTTGAACAAACAGTCTTCCAAATGCTAGCTGGGGTTACGTTTTCATTGTCCTTTATCAGTTTTACCCGTTACTTTCTCAAAAACCGTATGTTTATGTATTTCGGTAAATTTCGCATAATCTATTAACTATGTATGAAATTCGGATGGTTACGCTTCTGAATCAGGGCACCATAAATTCGTTGTTGGTCAACGATAGATTCATCCCGCTATAACTCAGATGTCTGACAAACGGCGAATCTTTCTTCTAGGATTCATTATATACTCAATGAGGGCTTTAGATGCAGACATTCAAATAACCGGATCCGTCCGCCAGGAACAGATATAGTTCATGTGTCCGAGTTTTCTACACAATCAATAGCTTATACGAAATTCAATAAAATACATAATCATATAGTTTTTCATGAAAAAAGGATCGGGTAAAAGTGATAAAGGACAATGAAAATATGACAATATCGATTACTGACCGACCGACCATACATACAATTTTCCTAGCAACATTTTTGTAGAATATTTTCATGCACGAAATCTCAGTGTGCTAATTTTTCAGTTCCAGAAGACATCCATCTGCCTAAGTGCTGAGTGGTGTACACAATATATGTCAAATATTTCAATAAAATTATCCACTCCACACCAAAGTTCAAAATGTGAGCGCTGAATTTTAGTTTACTACTTATAAATTTCAGAAAAAAGTAGAAAGTATAAATACTCGTAGTATAGAATATGTGGTCAAATTTTTAAGTCGATCGGAAAAATATTGCCTTAGTATGAGAGTTGGATGGGAACAATTTATTTTATTTTGTATGTATGTAAAGCTGGGTTTCGTAGACTGCCTCAAAACTTTAATATGTTTCTCTTTCAGATGGAGAAAAAATCTGCCAAAAGTTACGTAGTGTTCTCGGAAAAAAATCATAAAAAATTGCTTTTATTGAGCTTTACAACTGGGGTTCTCCTTTTAGGACTAAGCAGACTAAAATGTTGGTTTACATCCAGTTTGGAACTTGGTCATGAATTGCTTATAATTTTTATTGCATGTAGACCTTATGATTTGTATTACCCTTTCATTTTCACATATTTTTAAAGCTTTAAGATTTTCTCACGCGGAAGAATTTCGTCCAGAATATACTCGTCCAAATAAGGAAAACCGGCAGAAGCTTTCGTAAGATTCGGCCGAAACGATATTGATATGATCGAATGTATTCGAACGAAAGTCCTTTCTAATGAATATGTAAGGAAAAACTAACACATTAGCCTATATAGGCCAAAATATAGGAAAAAGTTTAAAAATTTTGCATATTTTATTCATTTTTAGTGGTATAGGAATTCACTCTCGGAGTCGACCCGGAGTCGGAGTCGGAGCCGGAGTCGTGAAAAAAATTCGTCTGGAGTCGGAGTCGAGCCAAAAATACCTCGACTCCGTAACCCTGCATATACCTAAAATTTTTAGTAACCAAACTTCTTCATAAAGGACTGGAAATATTAAAATACGTTAAACTTAGCTTGGAAGAAATTGTTGAAAAAGTTTTGGAGTTATCTTGCATAATAGACAATATCCCGGTAGAACAACCTACTGAAAAAAGAATCAAAACGATGCGCGAGGAGCTTTTAAACTTCACATTTCCCGAATTTTGTGTGGAATGTACCCGAAGGAGTGGACCGATATAGTGCATATTATAACCTGATACATGACTGGATGAAATAACACGATGTGCAAAGACTGTACCAATCAGAAATTCTCTGCGAGAATGAACTTGCTGATTTGCCATTTTGGTTGGTGCCGTCAGGGTTTCATGGAGCTTTTAGGCTATTATCTCAGGAAGTATGGACTTGCACAAGAAAAATATTTTACCGTCGTTAAGGGAGTCGCAGGAAAAACATACTGAAAAAATTTCAAAACGAGGTACCCATCTTCTAACTTAAACTAAGTTTGGACAAAATATTACGATACCAATATTTGGTTGAAATCGGTTTGTTTCGAGTGTTATCGTGCGCACCAGCCAGCCAGACAGACGGACGGATATGTCTAAATCGACTCCAAATTGTCTGAAATGAATTTCGTCCAAACATACTATACATACATCTTTAAAAATTTTATTTTTTTGTAATCTAATTTAAAATCATTATCAAACCGTTCTGGACCAATTTGTTCTCAAATCGCGCCATTTCGGAGCATATTAGTAACTTTTGACACCATTGCAATTTTTGGTTTCTCTTTATAAACTCGTGAATTTTATGTTTATATTTTTTGTACCTATCGGACAAGAGAATATGGGGTCATATTCAACGAATTCGCGAAAGTTACAGGCAGTTTTTGTTGACTTTGCCTGTGAGAAACGTATTTATTTTCTAAAAATATTTTTCAAACAAAGCAAATTTAAAATTTTAAGTAGAAAAAATATGAAAAGGGTTTTAGTAATCACAGTCGGTGCGGAAACTTTTTTCACCGAATCGATCTTAGAAACGCGTTTTCATTATTAGCACAAAATTCCCCACATGGTACTGGTGTTGTATTTTTGTAGAAAACAACTACGATTCTCACAGGCAAAGCTAACAAAAACAGCCTGTAACTTTCGCGAATTCGTTGCAAATCACCCCATATTCTCTTGTCCGATAAGTACAAAAAATATAAACATAAAATTCACGAGTTTATAAAGAAAAACCAAAAATTGCAATAGTGTCAAAAGTTACTAATATGCTCCGAAATGGCGCGATTTGAGAACAAATTGGTCCAGAACGGTTTGATAATGATTTTAAATTAGATTACAAAAACATAAAAATTTAAAGAAAAGCAAATATGTTGTTATAACAGATAAATTTAAAAAATGCATTACTGAACTTCAGTGCATTTGGTGCGGAAACTTTTTTCGCGATAGAGAAAAAATGACACCGTTTTTCATAATAGTTTTCCATGCTCTACACGGCTATGGGGTGGTATTTTTTGGTTATAGCCCTAGTGTATATACCCTTTCTAGCCTAAAGGCTGAGGGTATAAAGAATAGATGGTGGAGTACATGTAAGCATATAAACAACCATTAATGTTCCTACGCGTGGCACAGTGTGTAATGTGTTCAGCTACAAATTAGAAGCTCGCATGATCAAATATCGAATTCCGGCAACGCAACCGAAACCCTTTTTCCACAAAAATATACGGCTTGGGAACTTTGGAACTTTTGGGGTATTTATCTTAACGATTGTGAACGTTCCAAATAAAGGCGAATATTTTTGAATATACTCCTATCAATGACAAATTATACTAAAATATTGAACTAGAAAAGACATATTATACAAGAATCTGTTCATAGCGAACTTGAGAAGTTTGGAGGATACACCAAACTACAGATGTTTCCTATCCAACTAAAGATAACCAAAATCCCGATGAGCAGCAAATTCAGTTGGATAATGTGGCTAGAACCTTCAAACAACGTGAAATTTTACAGAAAAATTTTGAACTTTTGCGGGGGAGGTACCCGAAGGGTTGGACCCATCTTCGAACTTAAACTAAGTTTGGACAAAATATTACGATACCCAAAATTTGGTTGGAATCGGTTTGGTTCGAGTGTTATCGTGCTAATGTGGCTATAACCTTCAAACAACGTGAAATCAGTAGGTTTCGTTAGGTATCTTATGAAAACTTCTAGGTCATAGAGAACTCAAAATGTCAAATTACATCTAATTCGGATGGAGAATGTGCCCAAAATACGGGAAATCTGAAATTACCGTGGAAGCTATATAAAAATTTGGAACGATATGGTCAATCTTCGAACTAATGCCAAGTTTGAAAGAAATATTAGGTTGTACATCGATTTCACCATTCTTTATCGTGCCCCTAACTAGCAAGGCAGACGAAAGGACATTGCTCAATCGACAAATGTAGGACTTAAAGCAATTATATCGATTATTGATCATATCAACGTGTTTATACCATCTTTAGCCATTTAGACGGGGTATATAAAGAAACATCTTTGTGAATTGTATATGTATGTAGAATTTTTTAATTTTTGGCCTATATCCCGAGAATTATGGATTTCCCTAAGATACAAATAATAAAGTATCAGTCAGATGTGGCAACAGAGAAGCAAACACAATACTTCTGACGTATATATGTTTTTTTTTTTTTTTTTTGAGTTTTTGGAGCAATTTCTCAGGAAGTATGGATTTGCCCCCAAAAAAATTGCACCGTTTTAACTAGTACGGCTTACGAAACACGCTGCCAAAAATTCAATAAAACGATCTCACAGGAGTTCTTAAACTGTACTCTTTCAAAACTTTGTATGGGTGGTACCCGAAAGAGTGGTCCGATGTAGTCGATATTCGGACATAATTCGAGGCTGTAAGAAATAATACGATGTGCAACGTGTGGACCAAGTTAGTTTCTCCCTAGGCGTAGTTGGTAACGGCAGACTTTTTTGGAGATTTTGGTCCATTATCTCAGAAAGTATGGACTTTCCCACGAAAAAAATTGCGCCGTCTTAACAGGGACCGCAAAAAAAAACTTTTGCAAAAACATTCAAAACGATTCGAGATGAGCTGTTGAACTGAACTTTTCCCAAATTTTGTGTGAGATGAACCAGAAGGAGGGAACCGATATAGTCCCACGTTGCTTTTGAACCAACTTTAAATGAAAAGAGCTTACACCTGGGAAGTTTTTGCGGATTCTGAAACTACAATCTTCACAGATGAGGAAAATCAAAAAAAAAAAAATAGCACAAGCGCTTTTTAAATAAATCGCGATCAAAGCTCACATTGTTAGGTTTATTTTAGGAAGCCTCAAGTTCTAACGAAATGGGGCTAAAAAACTGTTGTAGCTGTGAAAATTCTCTAGAGGATTGGCCATTATGATTTGTTCCTAAGTTGTATAGAAGTTCAGGTCATATTTTTAGGTTTTTTTCGTTGAGTTTTCACAATTTGTTTGAAAACTGTAAGTCTTATCGAAATCGACTAGACAAATTCTTATAGTTGTGAACATTCTTTACAAGATTGCCTTTCGTAATTTTTTCCTAGGCTGTACCATTTTTGAGATATACCTATGTATAAATTTCAGTTGGGAAATTGCAGTCATGACATTGTTTTATAAGGAGACTATACAGTCAGTGAATTGTCCTAATTTCAATGAACTTCTATATCTCAAAATGGTAAAACCCTACAAACGTGAACAATGACCGCGTTTTATTTAAAAAACGCTCCGGCGATTTTTGTTTTTATTTTTCTCATCCATGAACATTGTGCCACGGTGGTGCAATGGTATGCACACCCGCCTTGCACACATAAGGTCGTGGGTTCGATTCCCAGGCCAGGCAACATCAAAACACTTTTCAACGGTGGCAAAATACACCTCAGTAATGTTGGCGACATTTCCTGAATATTTCAGCCATGTAAAGCTTCTCTACAAGTGGTGTCTTAAGACACGCCGTTCGGACTCGGCGATAAACAGTAGGTCCCATATCATTGAGCTAATATGAATCGGGGTGCACTCATTGATATGAGAGAAGTCTCCCTTGTCCCTTATGGGATGTTTGTGGAACAATTATATATATTACAATTAATTATGAACATTGTGATTTCAGAATCTGCAAAAACTTCCCAGGTGTAAGCTCCTTTCATTTAAAGTTGGTTCAAGAGCACCGTGTCCATATACCAACCTGATACATGACTAGATGAAATAATACGATGTGCAAAGTTTGGACCAATCAGAAACTCCCTGCGAGAATTATCTTGCGGATGTACCACTTAAGTTGGTGTCGTCAAGGTTTCTTGGAGCATTTAGGCCTTTCAATCAGGAAGTACGAGTATGGACTTGTGTACCGTCGTAAAGGGGCCACAAGGACAGCCTGCTGAATAAAATTTCAAAACGATCTAAGAGGAGATCTTAACTTTACTTTTCCTATTTTTTGTGGGAGGTACCAGCAGGAGTGAACCTATATGGCCCATCTTCGAACTTGAATTACGTTTGAACAAAATATTACGAATGCCAAATTTTCGACCCGATCGGTTGCTTCATTCGAGAGTTATCTTGCGCACCAGCCAGACAGGCAGACATACGGACGGACGAACACTGTACAATCGACTCCAAATTGACTGAAACAAATTTTGTCCAAACATTCTTGGGGCCTAAAACCATTATTTCCATGAGGCACATTTTTTGTCATGTCAAAGTGTATCGTCTGCTACGCACGAAAAGGTCGTAAGTCCACTTTTTTGGAAATCGCGTTTTCGTTACCGCATGATAGTACAAGTCAAAACACGTCCTATGATATAAAGAAAATGGTATTATGTAGTGTTTTTCTATATGTGTTTCCCCTGTCGGAAAAGGTCGTAAGTCCACAAAATGTGGAAATTTTAGTACGAAAAGGTCGTAATTCCACAGGAAAAGTTATTTTAACACCATGTGATTATTTTCAGCATCCAAGTACTATCTGATCATCTTCCACTATTAGTAGCATCTTCCTTCGTGGGAAATGTTATCGATATTGAACTATAAATGCGTTCTCTAGCGTGATGATGGTTACAATACAAACAAAATTGAAACTCTAGATCCCGGTATATATTTTGCTGAAACTCTGTTATCTGACCATGTATACCAACATGTTTGGCATCAATGGAAAGATCAAGAGTTCCTTTTCTAAATATAACTTATTGGTATGGAACATATCTTCCAGTAATTAATATATAGCCATTATACTAAAAATGTTACCAATTTTCACACAAAAGTTTCGGTCCATTTAACCGTTAATTATTATCTGATCATCATATTAAACTGCAAGCTTCTTCTTTGTCGTAAACCCAAACATTACTTAAAATTTCAAACCATCATTGCGACCTCCAGAGCCGCTACAAAATAAGATCAAAGATCGGTCCATTTCACATTTTACGATCATCACCAACAAATAATGGGGTCTCTTCTGGGCGGAATTTGACGTCCCCACTAAATTTCGTGACGTTCGGTCCATAATTGGGGCTAGGAGTTTTTATTACAATTTTAATGGACGGACGGACACACATAGTTAGTTCGTTTTATCTCGTCGAGATATGAAAAATGTCAAGGGGGACTGCGAAGAATATTTCGCGATGTTACATGAATATTGGACAAAAGAAACTTATAATACCCTTTCCACATTGTTGAGTAAAGTATAAATATTTTACTTGAAAAAATGCGTAACTTGAAGAAAAAGGTCGTAAGTCCCAACAAAAATTCAAAAGTATACGAGGAAAAGGTCATAAGTCCAAAGGAATCCAATTATCTCCAAAACGCTATGGAATTCGATCAAACAAACGAAGGATACTGCTTTTACTACCTTAATAAAATCTTTAATACAGAAAACAGTAGAGTATTTTTTTCTTCCTCCTGAAAAATTTCTAAAAATTTACTTACGACCTTTTCGTACGTAGCAGACGATATACTTTTGTTAGCCTAAAGGCTGAGGGTATAAAAAGTTATTCTGTTATACTGTCATAGGGACCGCGAAAACTACCCGATGTAAACTTTGAAATTTATCTGCGAACAGGTCGTAACCTGTAATTCGTTTATATGTAATATTTGAAATTTTGCGAGGGAACTACCGGAAGAAGTCGACCGATATAAACTATTTTCGAAGTTGGCATAAACTATTGCGATGTGCAAAGTTTGGAAAAAAATCAAGGAATCATTTCGAGAGTTATCTTGCGCACAGTTTAACAAACAATTGGTCTGTTCCACTACGGCAAGAATAATATTTTTTCGATATTATGAAAGAAGGTTCTGGAACAGCCGTAATATTGAATTTGGTGGGGGTGGTACCCCCAATACCAAAATATCATCTAATTGTAGACAAAATATTATGAAGTGGTAATAGGCTGATCCGTTCGTGCGTTATCGTGGGTATCAGAGAATGTGTATTACCCTCATTAGTCTAAAGGCTGTAGGTATAAAAACCAAAGTACTTGATATCTAATAGAACTAGAATTTAATATCTGTTCCAGAACTGCAAGAATCTGCTAATTTTTACTAATTTTTCGATATCATAAAGAAAAAATTGTTATCGTAGTAAGAAATTGTAAATTCTTGCTGGCTCTGGAACAAATATAATATTTGTCATTAATGTCTTGAAGAAATTTTTGAATATCTAATATTTTGATTTGCTACAGAACCTGCAAGAATCTACTATTTTTGAATTTCAAAAATATTAGACTCTTGTAGATTCTGAAATAAATCATTTATTTTGATGGAAATTTTAACACATTTTATTCTATAAGAAGTTTCTATCAAATTTCCGAAAATTCGTTTTTCGCGATAACATTCCTAGCACCAAAAATAACCGTTATTAATTCCATTCAGCAATGAAAACGTATAAAAAATCTGTGGCACTATGGGATTACTTTGGATGATATTAAATATTAATAAAATTATTAATACCATCATATTGTTAACTTGCCAATAATGGTCCATTGTTTCAAATAGTTTTTTTTTCATTACAAATAAAAACTTACAATTTCAAGCTAATTATTGTTTGGTAGTTCTGGAACATAATTGATTAGCTGCATTATTTCGCCAACAAAATAAAAAACACCAAACCAGCTATCAACGATAATTTGCATTATCGTACAGCTATTGTTAGCCACATAATCAATATGCAATTATAATGCTGCTGTTAAATTTCTGCGTTCTTGTTTTTGTTTTATTGCCACGAACATAAAATTTAATCAAATGTTGTGGTTTATTGAATGATGGCCACAAAAAAAGGAAATTTTAATTTAGTGTTCAGAAAAAGAAAAAAACGCATATGTAATTTTCATACGCACATGTGGGAATTATATGTTATGTTTTTGTCAATGAAACTAAGTTAATTAATGCTTGTTAGGATTTTCTGTTACAAAAAGTTATTTTGTTTTTCTTTATTAACACACTTTTTAGTTTTAATTTTAAATTGTTGTTGTGTTTAGATGTTTCTTTAATTTCCACGAATTTATTTCACGTTCATTAAGCCAATTGTTTGGTTGGTCACTAATAAAGATTGACACAAAGACACACTGACTGATGACACTAACAGTATTTAGGCTCACACACACAGCACTAATACACCTTTACAAATTTCACGTAATACACCCACACAGTAAAACCGTCAAAACGTTACTAGGACACTGACTTGCCTTTATTTTTGAGTATTGTTTTATTGTTTGGTCCAAAATCATATTTAAGCTGGCAGAATAACAGTCTGGCTGGCTGGCTGGATGAAAGCAACAAGACACACTTCTGTATCATACCACTCGCGTTTCATAACTGGCCAAGTAACATTTTACTACTGAACGCACACAACAAAATTTGCCATGGCAAACTTGGTTTTCTTCTTCGAAAAGCAAATCGTGTTGCAGCAGCTGTTGCAGGAGGCAGTGCTGCCGGCGTAAGCTGAATGGTTGGCTTGCTAATACATTATATTACACAATTGCAGTTCAAAACTAGATGAAGTTTTACTACTATTACATGCCTCGAGCTCTTCATCACAATCATCATCATCATTATCATGCAGAGGAAACTAGGAAGAAAATTAAGTATTACATCTGCCACAAGGACGTTAACTTTATGCTGGGCTGAGCAGTTGACGTCAATGTGTGTTGTAACTGTAACATCAATTGCAGCCAGCTTTGATTTACACTAACAAGGAGAAGGAGCAAAAACAGCAACAACAGGATTAACTATTTCGTAGTCAGAAACCAGAAGGAAGCACCCACAAAGCATTGACTGACACACTCACCTCCTTAGTGCTCAAGAGATATCCAACCACCTACAATGCTTCCTGGTAACTGAGCGGATACTGCGTGTGTGTGTTGGAGGCAATGACTGTGTATTGCTGGATGACTGGCTGGTTGGCTGGCAAACTCATTATCGGAGCGTAACAAACGAGAAAAACTGTTACAACGACACATTTGGTACTCGTCATATAGCAAAACGATGTTCCAAAACTGTTTTTCCCCAAAATCAACTGCTCTTCGAATACGAACCATGAAACACGAAGTTCTGGCTGCGTTAGTTAATGGCAAGTTTTTGCAGTTCCATCACTGCCACAGCTCTGCCACTGCTACTAAAAAATCTTGCTATCTTATGCAGTTACAGCAGCAGCACAGCATAGTAGATGAGTGTGTCAGTGTGTCCGAAAACAAAACACGAAGTCCAACACGAACATCAAACTTTGGTCAACGACAGGCGAATATAGTTCAAGTGGAACTCAGTGAAAATGGCACACATACGACTCAGCCCAGCATCCTAACACAAATATTTCACATGCTCACACCTTGATTTATCACAATCTCGCTTGCTTTCTCTCTCTCGGTCACCGACTCTGTGCTCTCTTTTTCAACAAATTCGACCCATTTTGTGAAGAGAAGTTTTTGTTTGTCATTTGCAACGACAGCGCCCCTTGGTCTGTTTTGCTCACTTTGTTTACTGTTCTGGCCTTTGCCATGTTATTCACTTGCTACACATGACGGAGTGTTCGTTCGTTCGTTCATTTACCACTGATTTTGTTCCACATACAATTTTGTGCTACTACGATGCCAACAAAAACTATTTGAACTGTTTTAAAGACGATTTCATACTGAACTCGCTAAATATTCGCAAATTCCTTTGAACTCCGTTTGAAAAGTACAGAATACAATGAGGACGTCACGGAACGTTATGGAATTGGGGTGTACGTACGTACAATCGTCATCGTGTCTGGTGTATGCAAAGGAATGTTAGAACACAGACGCACACACTCATCCAGATGAACGGAATGCCGCCCTTAAGGCTGGTATACTTTTTGTTCGATGGCATCAAGTTGTAGTTCCTTGTCGCAGGATATGTTCATAGACCATTGTTATTGTTGTTGTTGTCGTCAATGTTAATGGTAGGAGGGGGAGTTATAGCTTCCTTTTTAGCTCTCGTGTAAATCGTCGACAACTATGACGATGTAGCTATTTAAATTTTTAAAGCACCGATGATGTTTGGCACCAGCTACCTATGTGGTTTTCATTTTTACGTTCGTTTGTGCGACAGTGTGTGAGGTGTGTGTGTTTCTATATCTCTGTGTTTATATGCCACACAGTTGATACTTTGGATTAATTGCTATTTACAGGCTTTTTCGTATTCTAATTTCTTAATTGGTACAATTTTTGACGTTGTTTGTACGTGTGTGTGCTGGGTAAATAGTTATGTTTGTGACAACTACAGTTATTTAGACATCATAAAACCAAATCATTTTCCATCAAATTACTTTAGAGGTTACCTTTAGTTTAGTTTAGCTGTCACTCAAAGAAAGTTTTTGGGAGGATAGGCAAATTTCGTAGTTTCTATACTCGGTTTGATATTTAATGACTTTCACTTTAAAACCAATTACAAATTTTGGGCAGCTAATTAAGAATGATGAACTATTTTAAATAATTTAAAGATAATATTAAAATCTGGACAATATTAAAATACGTAAAAAGAAGAATAGCATAGAGGGAAGCGGTTCCGAAAAGTAAGAATTTAAATTTTAATGGTCATGAAAATTGTATAACATTAACATTATATAGTTTATTTTCGTTTATGAAAATTCTAAATGTCTTAGCTACGATATAGTATAATAATTGTTCGCACAGACATCACGAAAGTGAAATGTGAGAATTCGAATATACCAAATTACATCATTCTAGTGTAAAACCTTCAAAATGCTTTAATTTATACCAAAACATGAACCGTTGTCGATCAATGAGATTCGCAATACCAAATTACCGTAATTAAGGTTCGATTCGATGAGACGATTGGTCCATAATTGCGGCCTGTAGTTTGAATACAATTTTTGATTAAAATTCTTAAAATCGCTTTATCTCGGTGAGATATGAATTTTAGTATACCACCTTGATGAGCATTTCAACTAAATTATTGCAAACTATATTTTATAACAATCTCGAGGGCGCTTCCACCCATAAACATGGTGTCATAGGGTTTGTTTTCAGGCTATTTTTCAGGAAGTATGGACATGCCCCTGAGGAAACTTGTACCTTCGTATAGGGGACAGTGAATACAAGATGTTACAACAAAAACTGAACTTTTCCGAAATTTTGCGTGGGAGGTACTCGAAGGAGTTTATCGATTGAGTCCATATTGGAACCTCATCTAAGTTTGGTAGAAATTTCATAATGTGCAAAGTAATGGCCAAATCGGTTACTTCCTTCAAGAGTTATCGTACGCACAAATTTTCCGAACATTTTCGAACTTTTGTGGGGGAGGTACCGGAAGAAGTGGACCGATATAATCCATATTTGAACTTGAACTAAGTTTGGACAAAATATTACGAAAGCCAAATTTTGGACCGAATCGGCAGATCCGTTCGAGAGTTATCTTGCGCTCCAACCACTACACACGGTGTCATAGGGTTTTTTGTAACTTTCAGGCTATTTTCTCAGGAAGTATGGACTTGCTCCTAATGAAACTTACAGCGTCGTATAGAGGACAGCGAATACAACTTGCGTAAACAAAAATCAAAGCGATTCGAGACCAGGTCCTAAACTGAACTTTTCCGAAATTTTGTGTGGGAGGTACCCGAAGGAGTGGACCGATTGAGTTCATATTGAAACCTCATCTAAGTTTGGTAGAAATTACACGATGTGCAAAGTATGGACCAAATCGGTTATTCCCTACAAGAGTTATCGTGCGCACAAGTTTTGCGACAATTTTTGAACATTTGTGGGGGAGGTACCTGAAGGAGTGGACCTATATGGCCCATCTTCGAACTTAAATCGAATCTGGACAAAATAATTCGATACCCAAAATTTAAACCGAATCGATTGATCCGTTAGAGAGCTATCGTGCGCGCCAGCCAGCCAGACAGACGGACAGACAGACAGACGGACGGACATTGCTAGATCTACTCAAAATTGTCTGAAACGGATATCGTACAAACATACTTGGGGTCTAAAACCATTATTTCGATGAGGCACATTTTTGGTCGTATCAAAGTGTAAATACCCTCTTTAGCCTAAAGGCTGAGGGTATAAAAAAACACCGTCATCGACTGATGAAAGCCTTGAAAAAGTATTTTTAAAATAGCCTTGACCGGCTTTAACATGGCAAAGCCCAGGATTTATCTTGGTCCCTCTTTCATTTCAAGTGGACACTGACCTCCCCAGGTGACACCCGTTAAAGGTAGTGAGCTAACATGTGCCGCGCGTTCACCCATAAGAACGTTAAAAACTTGGGTTTGGGCGTAGAAAAAACATCCTACTATGAAAAAACGAAAGAAAGGAAAAACAAACCCATCTAAAGTTGACGAACCCCGCAAACGTTTTAAGGACCATGATCTGCGAATCTGCACCTGGAATGTTCGCACTCTTTATAGAGAAGGTGCAGTCTTCGCATTGGCAGACGTACTTGAAAAGTACAAGGCCGATATTACTGCCATACAGGAAATACGATGGATTGGGAAAGGCGTCACAACAACACCTAAAGGCACTGTATTATAGCTGCCATGACGTAAAGCATGAGTTTGGTTGCGGATTCGTAGTTAGTCGGAGACTAAAACATCTGGTATCCAGCTTCACCCCAGTGAATGAAAGACTTGCTGCAATTCAAATAAAAGCTAAATTCTGCGCTCATGCTCCCACTAAAGAAAAGAACGAACAGACCAAAGACATATTTTACGAGCGCTTAGAAGAAACATATGACCGTTGCCCTGCCCATGACATTAAAATCATTCTAGGCGATTTTAATGCCAAAATTGGAAAGGAGAATATCTTTGGCCCAACAGTCGGGAAATTCAGTCTCCACAGTGAAACATCTGACAATGGTATGAGGCTGATAGACTTTGCAGCTGCTAAAAACATGATAGTTAGCAATACCAGAGTTAATCATCTCGATATTCATAAGGGCACCTGGCTGTCTCCAGATCAAAGAACAAGTAATCAAATTGATCATGTTGTGAAAGATGGAAGACATTCATCCAGCGTGTTGGATGTATGATCGTTCCGAGGTGCAAACATTGATTCGGACCACTACCTTGTTGCAGCAAAAGTACGTACCCGTCTAAACGTTGCAAATAAAGCACGAACAGACACAACGCGGAAGTTGGACATCGATAGGCTGCAAACACAACAGATAGCCACAGCATATTCCACTCAATTAGCCCAATTGCTTAACGCGAGCACTCCTTGCCCCGATGACTTAATAACACAATGGCAAAATATTGCCCACTCCATGCAAACAGCCGCAAAATCCATACTTGGATTCCTGAGACCTTCATAAAGGAATTCGTGGTATGACCAGGAGTGTCGCGCTGCTACCGAAGAGAAAAATGCGGCATATAGAGCTACTTTACAATCAGTAGCAACGCGTAGCGCACGATGGAAATATCGGGAGTGAAACATCAAATAGATGGCTTTGGTACAGGCACATCCTCCTGTAGAGTAAGGTAATCTGGTAACAGATACAGATAGCGTGCTCAGGATATGGAAGGCACATTTCTCCAATCTGCTGGTATCCAATAGTAGCGAAGACGATGATACTACAGATCCAATCCCAGAAGATGGTATAGAATGTATATCACCCGGCCAAGATGAGGTAAAAACAGCAATCAACCGGCTAAAGAATAATAAAGCAGCAGGAGCCGATGGCTTACCAGCCGAGCTGTTTAAAACCGGAGGCGACGCTCTGATAAGGTGTATGCATCAGCTAGTTAGCACCATCTGGCAGGAAGAACGCGTACCCGACGATTGGAACCTGATCATCCTATGTCCCGTCCACAAGAAAGGAGATAAGACTGTATGCTCCAACTATAGGGGCATAAGTCTTCTCCCTATTGCCTATAAGATAGTGTCAGGGATATTGTGCGAACGACCAATGGTCAACGAAATAATTGGACCATACCAATGTGGCTTTAGACCTGGCAAGTCCACCATTGACCAGATATTTACCCTGCGGCAAATCCTAGAGAGGACCCAAGAGATGCAGATCGACACATTTCACCTTTTTGTCGATTATAAAGCAGCATTCGACAGTCCCCTCCGACCAAAGGTATTCCACGCAATGTCTGAATTTGGTATCCCCGCAAAGCTCACCCGGCTTTGTAAGATGACTTTAACTGATACTAGGTCCTCAGTTAAAATTGGAAAGAACCTCTCCGAAGAATTTTGTACCAAAAGAGGTTTCAGACAAGGAGACAGCCTTTCGTGTGACCTATTCAACATTTTGCTGGAAAAGGTAATACGAGATGCAAATGTCAAAAGATATGGCACAATTTACACCAATAGCCACATGTTACTTGCCTATGCTGATGACATAGACATCATGGGACGATCAGTAAAGGAAGTAACTGATACCTTTAGGAAGGTCGAAGCAGAATCTGCGAAAGTGGGTCTGGCGGTAAACGCCGAAAAGACCAAATTGATGGTGTCGACGCGCAAAGCGTCCATAGAGCTCGGACCAACTGTGGAATATGGTACCTACAATTTTGAGGTAGTTAAAGATTTTTTCTACCTCGGCACTGCCATAAACACAACAAACAACATCAGTTGTGAAATAAGAAGAAGAATTATATTGGCCAACAGATGCTACTATGGTAAGTAAGTAAGCAATTTAAAAACAAAGACACATCTCGTCAAACAAAAATAACACTATACAAAACGCTGATATTACCCGTGCTAATGTATGGCTCCGAAGCATGGGTACTGGCGCAAACAGATAAGGCAGTGCTTGGTGTGCTTGAGAGGAAAATTCTTCGAAAGATCTACGGGCCGATTTGCGTTGACGAATATCGACGTCGTATGAACCACGAGCTATATAAGCTATACAAAACATGCATATAGTTAAACGTATCGAGATGCAACGATTGCGTTGGCTAGGCCATATCATGAGAATGATGAATCCGCTAAAAAGGCGTATGAATACATGCCACATGGCGGTGCACGCAGAATCGGCAGGCCTAAGCTTCGATGGAGCATACAAGTGGATGAAGAAATGAAAAGGCGCGGTATTCCAAAAATTCAAGCGAAAAACAGAGAGGAATGGAGATCTTTTCTTAGTTCGGTCTATGGAACAAATGTTCTGTAATGGGCCAACTAAGTAAGTAAGTAAAATAGCCTAGAAAAAAATTAAAAATCCACGCTTAAAACTTATAAAAGCCTTGAAAAAATATTTTAAAAAATATTTTTAAAAATATCACTTAGGACTGATAAATTTCTTGAAAAGGTGTTTTTAAAAAGCCTTCATATTTTTTTAGAAAATCTTTGAAACATATTTAAAAAATGCACGCTTACGACTTATAAAAGTTATGAAGAAGCGTTTTTTTAAAAGCCTTGAATAAAAAATTAAGGAAGCCTTGAAAACATTTTTTTATAATTATCCACCCTTAAGGGAGATAAGGTACTCAAAAATACTTAAAAATCCACACATAAAACTGATAAAATTCTTTAAAAATAGTTTTAAAAACGCGATACTAATAAAAGCCCTGGAAAACATTAGAAACAGGGATGGCCCCGGTTAAATTAGGCTACAAATTTAGTTGAATTTCGGAAGGGGCGGGGTACTTCCCCTATACCCTGTTTCTTTAAAATTCCTATATCTATATAAATAACCAGTAAGAAAAGGATCAAAGTCGGGCGGGGCCGACTATATGATACCCTACACCACTGTGAATATGTAAAATATAAATCGGAGCTATATCCAGATCTTAACCGATTTTGATATAATTTGTCACATTTATTTCCAGACCGAATTCAGTCACACATTCCAAATTTCATGGAAATCGGAAATATATAGCGTGTTTGGTACAGAAAATACGTGAAATCGGCCGAAAATATATATGGGAGCTGTATCCAAATCTGAACCGATTTCTATATAATTTGGCACATTTATTTCTAGACTAAATTCGGTCACACATTCCAAATTTCATCGAAATCGGAAAAATATAGCGTGTTTGGTACAAAAAATACGTGAAATCGGCCGATAATATATATGGGAGCTATATCCAAATCGGAACCGATTTCGATATAATTTGGCACACTTATTTCTAGACTGAATTCAGTCACACATTCCAAATTTCATCGAAATCGGAAAAATATAGCGTGTTTGGTACAAAAAATACGTGAAATCGGGCGAACATATATATGGGAGCTATATCCAAATCTGAACCGATTTCGATATAATTTTGCTCATTTATTTCTAGGCTGAATTCAGTCACACATTCAAAGTTTCATCAAAATTGGACGTATATAGCGTGTTTGGTGCAGCAAATACGTGAAATCGGGCGAAAATATATATGGGAGCTATATCCAAATCAGAACCGATTTTTACCAAAAGCAATAGCGTTCTTCCTACACACGGACAGACGGACGGACACGCATAAATCGACTCAGAAAGTGATTATATGTATATCCCCTTTTGTATGTTACATACAAATGCACAAAGACATAATACCCCTTACCACTGTGTGGTGTAGGTTGTCGTTCGTTGGTAATTGCATCAGTTGAGAACGGCTGGACCTGTTTGGATAATTCTTTCTGTAAAATGTGCGCCATAACCCGACTTAGGTTTTTATGCAAAGAAAATTTGACCACGCCACTTTTTTAAATTTGTATATTTTCAACAAAAACTACTGAACCGATTTACCTGATATTCTCAGGGAATGTACAGCGATGGTAAAAATAGGCTACAATTTTAAATTGTGGTTGTGCCTCCTCCCTTGCCTAAGGGGGTGGAATATCTCAAATATGCCATATTAAAAAAACGCCACATCTTTATCATGTCGGGGCCTAAAGATGCGACCACGCATACTTTTTTTAAATATGTTATATCTCCAAAACTACTAAACCGATTTCCATAAAATTTGCAGCAAATGCTCAAGGTTTGCCGTGGTAAAGTATATTTTATGAATTTCGGAGGACGTGGGGTACGTCCTCCACACATTTCTTTTAAACGCTATATGTATATGCCAAACTTATGATTATATCGGTTTCAGCATTGATTTTTTGGGAGGCAATGGGGTTGTGTCTCCGGTCCAAGGTACATACATATTTGGAGCCAAAATCCCGGAATCCTTTTTTAATATGCTATATCTTGAAAACGGATGGCAACGCCTACTCTTTTCAATATATTATTTCTCCAAATCTATCGAATCTAATTTCATGAAATTTTAAGAGAATGTTCAGGAATGTCTTCTGGTCGAAAATGCTATATATTTGTAGACGAATTTCGGGGGCATATCGTTTTATAATCGCTATATTTGCTAAACTCATGAGTGCATCGGTTTGCAAATTAATTTTCGAGACAAAGGTGGTTGCGCCTCCGTTATTTCTTGGTGCCCGAAGGCCCGACCACTTTTTAAGTACGTTATATCTCGAAAACTAACGAAATTGTTTTTTATGAAATTATGTGGAATGTGCCAGTCATGAGTTTCGGAGGTGGAAAACTATATATTTAAAAATTTCCTTAGTGGTTAGATTCAACGGTCCATCAGCCATTAAAACCTAAAAGCATATATGGCTCAATAAGTGGGAGAATTCGAGTTTACCATTTTTTTTTTAATTTTTAAAATTAGATCGCTTTAGGATAAAGATAGGGGACAGGGACGATAATAAAACCTAAGCAGTAGCAATGGCCGAAATCCGGCAAAATCCGTAAGAGAAAAAAGGTTACAGCAAAATCTGTTGAAAAATGTAAAACCCTCAATGAATAACATGGTTTGACAATGGACCCAAAGAAATGAGGTAGAAACAAACCATTTTTGAATTGTAAAGAATAAAGTCTACAAAAATTTGTCATTTAAACTTAATACGACGGCCAGCACCCGGGTCTGCTGGTAAAAAAAAACAATGTGCTGTACCTTTCGAAGCAAATCGACGTGTAACTTAGTTTTGACATATACTTTATTTCTATGCTTTCAAAATAACTACTGATGCAAAAATTCGGGGCCCAAAAGTGTTAATACTGATATACATAAACCTTAAAAAAGACAAGACTTAAAAAATCCCTTAGAAAATAGTTTTAAATAATCCAAACTTAAGACTAATAAAAACCTTTGAAAATGCTTTTAAGCAAGTTAAAAAAGGCTATAGATTCTTTGCACTTCTGGTGACTTGGAAACTTATTAAAAAACATTTACTTTGGTTCTGTTAAAATCCTCAAAATACCGAACGTCTGGAAGTACCGTTATATGGGTGCAAAACATGGACAAAACTACAGAGGGACATGGATAGGTCGATTCAGAATCTTATCCTAATCAAGAAAATATGAGTGAAAGTCAAAAAAAATTTAATATTGCTGAAGTCACGGTTTGACGTATTATAGTACGCGAACCATTGCAGTATACCATTAAATATGATTATAGCAGGACCAAGTGAAGTGTTCTTAAACAAAGCTCAAAAATTTTGCGAAAAAAGTAAATTTTGTGTTGAAGCTATGACCGCGTACATGAATAAGAATAGGTAGCAAACTAGTTTTTCTGCGTTATTATTCGATTGCCGGTCAAACCGTTTAATTTACGGATATCTGTCCAAAACAAAAGTAGAAGAATACAGAATGAAGATTTCACTTCTGATGTATCATTTTTTTTAATATCCACTACATCCAACTTTTGCTGACATTTTGAAGCCAGATTTTAGGTGTTTTTGTATTTTTGATCTAAATGCGGGTATTTCACAAAGTCGATAGTAGGATTAGAGAACGCGCGATTACGCACAATTTGATGTGTATATTGATTATGTAATCTATACAGCATCACAGTAATCTACTGCCAAAGGCCAACAATTTGTGCTGTGTTTTTTCTAAAAATACTATTTTTTGGGTACAGTTTTTACAATATAATTTTGATTGTACTGGGACCAAAGATATTATAGTTTTCTGACGGTCCGGATCATATAAATCAGAGATCGTACAAATACATTCACTAGAACGGTGGAAACGGCTACTGCAAAAAACCAAAAATGTTTTTGAAAATATCGCGGATTTAATCGCGTTTTCTGTGAATCGTTTAATGTTCAATGCAGAAACTGACACAATCCTCGCGTTTTTACGAAAACAGCGGTTTAAGAAATTTAGTTGCATGGGAGCTGTATCCGATTTATCCCAAAAATATTGCGTGATGCTACATCCACGGTTCTTGATGGATTTTAACGAAATAGGTTTAGATCGATGTGTTTTTTCATGGCTGATAGTGAAATCGGATCCGCATAAAAAGTTTATGCACTTTGTGCAAATCATATGCGTTATACAGTTTTTTGCACACTAAACTGCAGACGATGCTACATCATAGCGACCACAGTAAATCCTGGCAAATGTGTACAAATTAAAAGGGAAGAATTCACTGTTTTGGTAAACCGCATGCGCACCAAATGGTTTTCATTATTTCGCGATTAACACGCATTTCAAAGTGAGCATTACCCGATACAGTTTTATTTCAAGACTATACCCCATTTAAAGGAATCCAAAATTTATTTGAACGTTCTACATATCTTCCGACAGATGTTAGCCTGTATTCGAGAAGTGATTAGAATAACAAATGTGATCTTTTGTGTGAAATTTAACTAAAATAGAAGAATAACTCAGACCTTTTTTCCTACATTTTCATCACATAACTGATAAAAAATTGAAATTTTTTTCTTACACAAAATGTATAAATTTGCTCAATATATTTTTTGTTTTTGCTATAATATGCAAATCGCTAAACAGATTTGTATAGTTTTGGTTTCATTTGAATCTTCGCGATATTTAGAAAACGTACATTTTTTTATACCTTCCACCATAATATGGAGGGTATAATTAAATTGTTCATTCCGTTTATAACACGTCGAAATATTCAACGGAGACTATAAAGTATATATATTATTGTCAGGGTAAAATTCTAAGCCGATATAACCATGTCCGTCTGTCCGTCTGTTGAAATCTAGGTACAGCTCTCATTTTTAAGATATTCCTTGTAATTTGGAAGAAGTTTCTATGGCTCCTAGGATGTTTGGTATTGCAAATGGGGTATATCGGCCAAATGGCTGAAATTTGGTACAAACGCCACGCCTTCATATAGCTCTATAGAACGGTACCTTCCGATTTGCGATATTTTGAAGGTTATGACCTCAATATTCCACCGAAGTGGCTGACATTTGGTATTTACCACCCGATCTTTGGTATTTTAAAGTTTTTATTCTCATTAACACACCGAAATACTCAAATTTGGTACTTAGTCTTCGTTAAAGGTACAAAACATTTCCCCAGAATTTTGTCGGTATAAGTCGACGCCTTCATATAGCCCCCATTGAACGGTAACTCCCGATTTTCGGTATTTGAAGATTATGGCCAGATCAATCCATCGAAATGGCTGAAACTTGGTATTTAGTCTTCGTTGGTGGTATTCAACTTTCTCATCTAAATATGTCGGTATAGGTGCACGCCTTCATATAGCCCCCATAGAAGTGTACCTCCCGATTTTCGGAATTTTGAAAGTTGTGATCTCAATATTCCCCTGAAATGGCTGAAATTTGGTATTTAATCTTCTTTGGGGGTATTCAACTTTCCCTTCTATATTGGTTGGTATAGTCCACGCCTTCAAAAAGCCCTTATGGAACGGTACATCCCAATTTTCGGTATTTTGAAAGCTGTGACCTCAATATTCAATACTCCACCGAAATGGCAGAAATTTGGTATTTAGTCTTCGTTGAAGGTGCAGAACTTTCCACCTCAAATTTTTAAGTATAGGTTTACTTTCCCCCCGAAATTTGTCCGTATAGGTCCACGCCTTCATAAAACGCCCATGGAACGGTACTCATTGCATCTCGATACGTTTAACTATATTCATGTCTTTGTATAACTGATATAGCTCGTGGTTCGTACGACGTCGATATTCACCGTCAACGCAAATCGGTCCGTATATCTTTTGAAGAATTTTCCTCTCAAACACACCAAGCACTGCCTTATCTGCTTGCGCAAGTACCCATGCTTCGGAGCCATACATTAGCACGGGTAGTATCTGCGTTTTGTATAGTGTTATTTTTGTTTGACGAGATATGGCTTTGTTTTTAAATTGCTTACTTAAACCATAGTAGCATATGTTGGCCAATACAATTCTTCTTCTTATTTCACAACTGATGTTGTTTGTTGTGTTTATGGCAGTGCCGAGGTAGACGAAGTCTTTAACTACCTCAAAATTGTAGGTACCAACTTCCACAGTTGGTCCGAGCTCTATGGACGCTTTGCCTGTCGACACCATCAATTTGGTCTTTTCGCCGTTTACCGCCAGACCCACTTTCGCAGATTCTGCTTCGGCCTTCCTAAAGGTATCAGTTACTTCCTTTACTGATCGTCCCATGATGTCTATATCATCAGCATAAGCAAGTAACATGTGGCTATTGGTGAACTTGTGACATTTCTTTTGACATTTGCATCTCGTATTACCTTCTCCAGCACAATCTTGAATAAGTCACACGAAAGGCTGTCTCCTTGTCTGAAACCTCTTTTGGTACAAAATTCTTCGGAGAGGCTCTTTCCAATTTTAACTGAGGACCCAGTATCAGTTAATGTCATCTTAAATACCTTTGATCGGAGGGGACTGTCGAATCCTGCTTTATAATCGACAAAAAGATGATATGTGTCGATCTGCATCTCTTGGGTCTTCTCCAGGATTTGCCGCAGGGTAAATATCTGGTCAATGGTGGACTTGCCAGGTCTAAAGCCACATTGGCCTGGTCATACCATGAATTCCTTTGTGGAGGTCTCTGGAAACCAAGTATGGATTTTGCGGCTGTTTGCGTGGAGTGGGCAATATTTTGCCATTGTGTTGTTATGTTATCGGGACAAGGAGTGCTCGCGTTAGCAATTGGGCTAATTGAGTGGAATATGCTGTGGCTATCTGTTGTGTTTGCAGCCTATCGATGTCCAACTTCTGTTCGTGCTTTATTTGCAACGTTTAGACGGGTACGTACTTTTGCTGCAACAAGGCAGTGGTCCGAATCAATGTTTGCACCTCGGAACGATCATACATCCAAAACGCTGGATGAATGTCTTCCATCTATCACAACATGATCAATTTGATTTCTTGTTCTTTGATCTGGAGACAGCCAGGTGCCCTTATGAATATCGAGATGATTAAATCTGGTATTGCTAACTACCATGTTTTTAGCAGCTGCAAAGTCTATCAGCCTCATACCATTGTCAGATGTTTCACTGTGTAGACTGAATTTCCCGACTGTTGGGCCAAAGATATTCTCATTTCCAATTTTGGCATTAAAATCGCCTAGAATGATTTTAATATCATGGGCAGGGCAACGGTCATATGTTTCTTCTAAGCGCTCGTCAAATATATCTTTGGTCTGTTCGTCCTTTTCTTCAGTGGGAGCACGAGCGCAAATAAAGCTGAAGTTGAAGAATTTAGCTTTTATTCGAATTGCAGCAAGTCTTTCATTCACTGGGGTTAAGCTGGATATCAGATGTTTTAGTCTCCGACTAACTACGAATCCGCAACCAAACTCATGCTTTACGTCAAGGTAATACGGTGCGTTACCTTTAGGTGTTGTTGTGACGCCTTTCCCAATCCATCGTATTTCCTGTATGGCAGTAATATTGGCCTTGTACTTTTCAAGTACGTCTGCCAATGCGAAGACTGCACCTTCTCTATAAAGAGTGCGAACATTCCAGGTGCAGATTCGCAGGTCATGGTCCTTAAAACGTTTGCGGGGTTCGTAAACTTTAGAGGGGTTTGTTTTTCTTTTCTTTCGTTTTTTCATAGTAGGCTGTTTTTTTCTAGGGGAGGGCTACTAACCCAAGTTTTTAACGTTCTTATGGGTGAACGCGCGGCACATGTTACCTCACTACCTTTAACGGGTGTTAAAGCCAGTTCCCCATGTGAGATGAAAGAGGGACCAATATAAAAACTTTGCTTTGCCATGTTAAAACCGGTCAGGACCGTTCCTTGGTATCTTCCATCCCCTACGTCATAATCAAAATTAATATCTCGAAAAGGGGATGTGAATTTTTTCTCCATGTACCAAAAATAGTTCATGTAGCTTCAAAAACATTTTTTCAACTGAAATATTAAAAAATGTTGACTTTTCCGCATATATCCTTTATAGGGTCGCAAATGATTATTTCAATGCGTTACAAACGGAAAAGCAAACTTAATATACCCTTTAAATTATGGTGGAGGGTAGACAAATAATAGATATATCACAAATTTATCTCCCACCGGCAACCACTACACTGCCAAAATGTTATAAAATACTGTTTCATTCCTAACAGTTCCTGCAAATTTAACATTATAGCAACATTTCAAGTCAAAAGGAAAGGAACTAAATGAAGAGAGTCTATGTCACTGGGCATGCGCTAAAAATAGGAAATATAACTATCGGAATTCCTGTGAGCAAATATAACCATCAACGATGTGAGGCCTATAGTTCAGTTGTGCCAAGCATAATCCAGGGATAACAACAAACAATGCAAAACGTTTATTTGGCTATAGCTCAATGCCCACTTTTGTGCAGTTCACGTGAAATCTTCAGATGCAGGAACGGCTCTTTCTGTGGCAGCCAAAAATAAATTTCTAATGTGCCAGTCAATGTCCTCTGAAATAAAAACAACATCAAGATGGTGTTAAATTAGTGACGATGCAAATGTTTTTTTTTATTTTGGATTTTTTGCGTTAATTCATATTTGAATTTGGTATTCAAATAGATATTGCTGAAATATGATAGTAATACAAATCAGAAAACATAGAAGGAGAACATTTCCTTTGTATAAGGGTCTGTAATGAAAAATATTGCAGATTTTGAAATATTATATTCGTCCGTATTCATATATGTATGTGTATATAATTTGAATTTCAGTGTAAATGGTATGAAGACGTATACATGTATTTTATTTCCAAGTTTTAACATTGGTAAAAGCATGGTTTTTCATGCTGAGCACCACATGTGGTCGCACACAATGAATAATGCGAACACCGTTCATTAAAGCTACCTCATGTTCATAATTGTGGCCATTGTTGTAATCATCTGCTTGTCATTGGCATCGTAACAAGAATCCGAAGCAGACACGGATACAATTTACGTTGCACAGTGTTCATATAAATCACGTAACGTGAACTTAATAAAAAAATTTTATAGTTGTTAGCAATAGCAAATAAAGCAAGTAAAAGAGGGCTAAAATCGGACGGGTCTGATTATGTGATGCCCTCCACCACTACTCCTGGGATATAGTTTTCCACATAATTTCATTTATATTATTGCGATATATTTTAGCCTTCCGGTCCGGTGTAAAATAATATACCGACATGATAACATAAACCGGCTGAAAAATAATAAGGCAGCAAGAGCCAATGGCTTACCAACCGAGCCGTTCAAAACCTGAGGCGACATGCCGATAAAGTGTACGTTAAGTGTTGGCATCTTGCGTTATATTGTGTGAACGACTAAAGTCTATGGTCAACGAAATATTTGGGCCAGATGAATGCCGCTTTAGACCTGGCAAAACCACCATGGACCAGATATATACTCTGCCGAAAATCCTGGACAATGTGTAATGAATGTTCTGAAGCAAGGGCAATTACTGCAGCAGATAAGAAATAGCTTGATGTGTTTGAGAGAAAAATTCTTCGAATGACCTACGATGACAGTGTCGGCTATGCAACTACATCAGTATAGTTAAATGTATCGAGATACAACGATTGCGTTGGCTAGACCGATAAAAAGCATATAAATGCGGGCCTCATTACGCTCCAGGTAGAACTATAAAGATAAGGTTTCGGTGGAGTAAGCAAGTGGAGGAAGATCTCGAAAAACGCGATATTTCAAATTTGAAAAGCAAAGCAACATATAGAGAGGAATGGGAATCTTTCTAAATTCGGGTTATAGGATAAAAGTGTTTTATAGGGCCAACTTGGTATGTAAGCAATCAGCACCACAAGGACTACTGGCGATACAAATGTCACAATAGAAGGAATTGACCAACAAAGCCCAATTTTATATCCACCACCATAGTATATAGGGTATAAAAAGTTTTTATTGTTATCCATTGAAATAATAATGTTCGACCCTCTATATCTTCTGCTACGCACGAAAAGGTAATAAGTCCACTTTTTTGGAAATCGCGCTTTTGTTACAGAATGATAGTACAAGTATAAAGAAAGTGGTATTATGTCGCGTTTTTTATATGTGTTGTCCCTGTCGGAAAAGGTCGTAAGTCCAAAAATGTGGAAATTAGAGTTCGAAATGGTCGAAAGTTCACAGAAAAAATTATATATTGAATGAATAATACAGTTTATGTATATCAGATATGATGATAAACGCCACTCATTGTTGGGGTACATTGCAAATAAGCAGCATACAACTGTGGATGAAAATCGGATGATATTTGGGGAGCCAAAGGTCCGAACTTTTGCATAAAAATCTCATCATTTCTATTTAATAATTTAATTATTCATTTGATTGATGCAAAAGTGGCGGATCTGTGCGGTTTGAAGTACATGCCAAGTTGGGATGAATGGTTTGAACCGAACTTTTCGGATCAGTGGAAGATTTTACCTCAACAAATTAATAATGGTTTAACTGCATTGGGGTTCTAACCCCTATATATATTTAGCAATTCTGCTTTTTAACCTTTACTTTAATCTGCATCAATGAAAAGATCAAAAGTTCTTTTCCATATATTTTTTGCTACTTAATTAGCTGGCCCATTAGAGAACATTTGTTCCATAAACCGAACTAAGAATAGATATCCAATTCTCTCTATTTGTTGCTTCGCTATTTGGAATACCGCGCCTTGTCATCTCTTCTTCCATTCATCTGCTCCATCGAAGCCTTGGCCTGCCTTTTCAGCGGGTTCAACTTCGCTCACTCTGATGATATGGCCTAGCCAACGCAATTGTTGCATCTTGATGCGTTTATCTATACTGGTGTCGTTGTATAGCAGATATAGCTCGTGGTTCATACGATGTCGATATTCACCGTCAACGCAGATTGGATCTTTCGAAGAATTTTTCTCTCAAACACACCAAGCACTGCCTTTTCTGCTTGCGCAAGTATCCAGGCTTCGGAACCATACATCAGCACGGGTGGTATTAGTGTTTTGTAAAGCGGCTTTGTTTTTAAGCTGTTTACTTAAACCAAAGTAGCATCTTTTCTAAAAATATCAGCAATTGGTATGTTGTAATTTAATATTTGATGTCCCCAGTGGTCACAAAACTTCTCCACCAAAAATTTTCAACATAGGTATGATGATTTAGTATAGCCCGCATATGACGGTACCTCACGATTTTGAGGAGTTTAGCTACATTTGTCGACTGAACTATCTGTAATTTGACAATGGATGGTCCCAGTGTTCATAAAACTTCTCCACGAAAAAAATGTCAAAATAAGTCCCATTTAAAGGAGCGCACAGTGGATCCACCCATTGGCCAAAAATAAAAAAATTAATGTCAAAATTTTGGTACAACATCTGGCAAAACTGACAGCTATGACATGGACCTTTTTAAAAATATGTTAATTTTTGTTTCATTCGAACGCGATCTTCTTTAGAATAGTTTCAAAAGTCGGATTATTTGACTAATATTTTTTGTTGTGAGTACAACCTATATTTTAAGTGCAAGTAAATATATTCAAAATATCGCAAAACTAATACGTATAGCAAAATATTATAGTGGATTTTGAAGGAGATGGTAATAGCTTAATTTTCATTAAAAAAATAGTGTTTTAGCGTGTTGTGGAATTCTAGTTAGCTGCATATTTTCTTAGTGTATTTTGTAATGCCAATTCGATCATATACTTAAATTTGACCTAAGATTTTAGACAAGATGCCCACCAGTGTCCACCTCTGGAATAATTTTCCAAAGTAGTTCATGGGTTTAAGATTATTCAGTATTAAAATCAGCTGCCATCTAGTGCCAGACTATAAATGGTGGGTCGCTGACTAAAGCTGCCCTAGAGTAGGGTTTCTATGGATATATTAGCGTATACCTCTGTTATCTGACCACGTACATTAATATAATTGTCATCAGTGGCAAGATGAAGAAATCTTCTTCCAAATTAGTCATACTTTGGCGGTACGTACCTTCCAGGAAGAATGCTATAAGATCTATACTAAAAATTTTACCAATTTTCAGACAAAAATGTTGATTTTTTTTAATCCGCTAAATTGGTTGGATTTTATGTTGTTTTGGAGATTGTTTTGTTTCCCCAAACCTATTTTTGCATCATAAGATAATCGCGACCTTTCTTCATGTCATTTTGTATTAACAGCATAAAACAATTCTTACCGTATACCCCCTCCAGAGGGGAAAGGGGGGGATAATGTTACGCTCGTGGTTTCTTAAAACACTCTTCGCAGCAGCACAAAGCTGTAACCGGCGCATTGGCTTGATTTTTACACTCGTAATATTTTTGGCCACTTTCCCCATACAAGTGGATCCACTGTGGAGCGGACCGATTGTAGACATATTTTGATCAATTTTGTGATGATATTTAGGCATTTGGGTGTGCGTGGTCACAAAATATTTCCCCCTAAAATTGTGGACAGGTTATGTTCCCTTACTATTTTATGGTGGAGGGAGCTTTTTTACTTCTCTAACTTAAGTCGGGAGAAATATTAAAATCAGTTTCCCGGCCAGGGACTTATTGTGCTCATTAGACGTCTAGACAAAGAGACACACGAACATGGCTTAATCGACTATGAATTGTCTGAAACGAAACTGGACTCAACACTTGTAAAAAACCTTAACTTATTATTTCAATTAGGTACATTTTTAATCATATAAAGCCTCTTTAGACACAAGGCTAAGGGGAATAAAACGCTCAACCAGAAGATGCTTAAGGGAGACTAACAAACTTCCATATCATAAATAAACAACAAATCATATACATATGTGCGCCAACCACTGTTCAAGTCTTTCACATAGCTATACCGTTACTATTTTTGGGCGTTGGCGATTATTATTCCCGCCACTGACCCACGTCCATACAGCAGCTGTCAGTTTCCTGGTCAGCAGCAGTCAGTGGGTACGTGAATGTGCCATCACAAATTACTTAGTATTCAATACAAATATCTGGTCATATATTATCAAACGATAAGGTATTGTGTGGAGGACATTCACGTATGTATGGGTGAATGTCCTTCGACAATGTTGTTGATGACTTGATTGTATGTCTGTACGTGTACGTTAGTGTGCGATGATGCGTGTATATATGTATATAAAAAGAAAATAAAAGTCAGCGAAGAAGTTTTGAAATCTACAGAGGTGATGTGCCTAAAAACGTGCAGGTGCTTTATTAAGTGATTTTATTTAGTTTAGTGACATGTGCACTTTTTTGGGAAATAAATTTTAACAGAATCACCCGTCATCATACATTGGATTATAAGTTGTGGTGTGATCCAACTATTCAATTGGCAGGGGTAAATGAAATGAAAATCTTCTCCCTTCCTTCGTATAAAGAAAAAGACTTAATGAAACAGCATGATTTTGAATATTTTTATGTGTTGATACGTGCGTAATGGTATGAAATATTCTTTAGAAATCTTAATAGTTTTGTATTACATAAAAAAATGTGGAAGTTGTGAGACATCGAATTGTACACACTCCAGTATGGGAAGTTAGTGTGTGTCCCTCATGTTCACATCAGAATAAATGACTAGGGGTACACACTATCAGTTTTAAATGACCATCAAATAATGTATGTCTTAACTTTTTGATAGGTTTCAATTAAATAAAGATAATCCCGATGGGAGCAATACCAAAATATGGACCAATGTTCACAATAATTGGTGAAGAGTGTTGATCTCTGAGAACCTCAAATGCTAAATTAAAATCGAGAGGTGCCGTTATATGGGGGCTATACCAAAACATGGACATATCTTGAAAAATTTAACTGGAGCATTTTGTGACCACAGGGAACCTCAAATGTCAAACTACAGGTACTTCAATCAAAATAGGTACCATTATATGGGGGCAATGCCAAAATATGGAACTATATCGAAAATTTTTGTTGGAAATGTTTTATGACTTTTGGGAACATCAAAAGGCATATTACTGGCAGTACGGTAAGGAAAAGGTAGCTAAATCCTCAAAATACCGAAAATGGGAAAGTACCGTAATATGGGGGCTACACCTCCTTGTGACCTCTGGGAACTTCAAATGTTAAATTAGTGATAGTTCCGTGAAAAAGTAAATAAAACCATCAAAATATCGAAAATCAGGAGGTACCGTTACGTGGGTGATATAACCTATGTAGAAAATATCTGGCGGAGTAGTTTGGTGACCACACGGAACCGCAAATGTCAAACTACAGGTACTTCTGCTAAAATATGTACCGTTATATGGGGGCAATGCCAAAACATGAACCTGTATTGACAATTTCTGGTGGAGATGTTTTAGGACTTTTGGGAACATCAAACGTCAAACTACAGGTAGTTCGGCCAAAAAGGTAGCTAAAATCCTAAAAGTACAGAAAATCGGGAGGTATAGTTATATGGGGGCTATGCCAAAACATGAACCTATGTTTACAATTTTTGGTAGAGATGTTCGTGGCCTCTGGGTACCTCAAACGGCAATATATCGAAAATCGGGAGGTACCGTTACATAGGGTCTACACAAAATGTGGGCCGATATAGCCCATTTTTGAACTTGGCCTGCATATGAAAAAAAGCTCAAATATTGCTGAGGCTAGAGGGATTACAACAGACGGAGGGGCGAACATGGCTATATTGGCTCAGAATGATTATTTCAGTGCGTTACAAACAGAAAAACAAAATTAATATACCCTCCATACTATGGTGAAGGGTACAAAAATATGTGGACCCAATGATCCATTGATAGATAAGTATTGCCAATCTTGCATCCGAATTTATCCCAATCACTACTTGTAAAGCAGAAGACCTTATCTTTGAAATGCTTTCATTTGTAGTTTGATATACGCATGGTTAAGAAAATATGACCAGATAAGTTCCACCATCACCGTACAGTCGATGTCCTATGAAAATGCAATGTTTCGAAAAAAAAATATTCAAGCGTTCTGATGCAATAATTCAATAGTTTTGGGGTTCATTGAGAACGCAATTAAATTAATTAGAAAATACCGTCGCTTCGTTTTTTTTTTTTATAAATATATAACGGTAACGGTTCAGTATTGAAGTAAAATGGAACAATTAGTTCGCTTCGTTTATGAAGAAGACTAAATACCAAGTTTCAGCAAGTTCGGTAAAACAATGTGGCTAACCTTCAAAATACAGAAATTCGGGAGATACGGTTCCATTGGGGGCTATATAAAAACGTAGACCTATACCTACAAATTTCTGGCGGAAAGTTTTTAGACTCAAAAAAGATTAAATATCAAATTTTCGATGTTTCGGTAAAACCTTCAAAATACCGAAAACCAAGAGGTACTTTCTATGGGGGATATAAAAAGGCTTAAACCTTCAAAATTGTGGAATATTGAGGCCACAACCTTGAAAACACCGAAAATCGGGAGGTACGTTCTATGGGGGCTATATTAAGGCTTGGACCTATACCGAAAATTTTCATATTGAACGTTTAATACCCTAAATGAAGACCAAATACCAAATACAGGAAATAGGGTGGTGCCGTTCTGTGGGGCGTGGACCTGTACCGGCAAGTTTCTGGGGGAAAGTTTTATGCCCCCAACGAAGATCAAATACCAAATTTAATTTTTGAGGAATATTGAAGCCACAACCTTGAAAACACCGAAAATCGGGAGGTACGTTCTATGGGGGCTATATTAAGGCTTGAACCTATACCGACACATTTCATATTGAACGTTTAATACCTTAAATGAAGACCAAATACCAAATTTCAACAATTTCGGTGGATTATTGAGGCCACAACCTTCAAAATACCGGAAATAGGAAGGAACCGTTCTATGAGGGCTATACTTGGGCGTGGACCTGCACCGGCAAGTTTCTGTGGCCACAACCTTCAAAATTGGGAGGACCATTCTATGGGCGCAATATGAAGGCATGGACCTATACCGACAATTTTATGGGGAAAAGTTTTATACCCCCAAGCTAATATCTTCAAAATACCGAAAATCGGTTAGTACCGTTATATGAGGTTATATCAAAACGTGGGCGGATATAGCCCATTTGAAATACCAAACCTTCTATACCAAATAATAAAGCTCTATTTTAAAAATTGCGAGCTGGATCTTTATTTCGACAGATGCACATGGTTGAACGTTTTATCCAACTACTTTATGGGTGCGAAAACTGTTTGACAACGGCAGCCTTAAATTCAAAGCTACAGTCATTCACAAATCGATGTTTCCGATAAATCTTGAGAATATGGTGGCCAAATGTTATAAGCAATACCGATCCAATAACAACCATCATAAAAAGAAGGAAATGGAAGTGGATAGGGCACACATTGAGGAAAAATAGCGATGAAATATGCCGTCAAGCCCTAGATTGATTCCCAAGGAAGAAGAAAAAAGGAAGACCTAAAAACTCGTGGAAAAAAAGTCTTGTGAAGGAGTTAGAATTCGCCGGAAAATCATGGAGCGAAATAAAAGCAGTAGCAAATGACAGATCATCCTGGAGGATGTTTGCACAGATCATCCTGGAGGATTTTTGCATCTCAAGGAGTTAATCGGAAAAGAAGAAGACAAACGGAATGACAAATATAATTATACCCTCCATATTATGGCGGAGGGTATTAAAACGAGGTGACCCAAAAGAACCAACGGTATTTTCGTTGCACATGAATGCCAACACGATATAATTTTTGCATCAGAACTAGTCCGGTCAAAATAGACATTGAAATAGCAAAAATTCCCACAGAGCTGAATTTTGGTGGAGAGCTAGGGTTTGTCATTAGAAACAACGTTCTAAAAGTCCCCATCGATGCCATGTGTGCAAAAAAAATTATTCGGGGTCAAAGGTCAAATTTTAAGCGAAGTAATCGGGTCTGTCCCCTCAAAAAATATTAGAGTCATTTTATGCAAAAATAGCCCATTTAACCCACATGTGTAATCGAAAGCCCAACGGGATCGGCCCCAACCAAAACTCTCCGATTTCTTTCAAGTTTTGTCCGAAGGTAGGGTTTGTTGCGCTGATTACGGAAATGTATAATTTTCAACGGTTGCGGATCCGGTTCGCGGGTTATTCGACCCGAAAGGCCAAATTTAAAAACCGGGTTAGACCCGGTTCTACTGGACCGATTACTGCAAAGTGGATATCGTTTGAAAGATTACGGAAGTATCTAACACATAGTGTCGTTGCTTTAACCGGTTCGCCTCATAATGTACTTACGCGGCTAATTTTTTATTGGACCTTAAGATCGAGATATCTCGAAAATGGTAAGTCTTTTTAAGAATCATAAAGACCACTCTTGTAGACAATTATTGAATCTACAACTTTTACTTTAGCCGGCTTTTGCTAAGTCGTACCGTTTTTGAGAAAAATTAAAAAAACTGAATAATGCCTCCAAAAATGACCTTTGACCCCGAATAACTTTTTTTGCACACATGGGATCGATGGGGACTTTTAGGACGTTGCTTCTAATGGCCAACCCTAGCTCTCCACCAAAATTCAGCTTTGTGGGAATTTTTGCTATTTCCCCCTTATACGCATGTCTATTTTGACCGGACTATGAATATTTGTCTGGTCAACTTTTGTAGCACAGTGTCAGTGTCAACGTTTTCCCAGAAATTTGCATTGTCTCAAGACCAAAACTGCCTGAAGGTGCGTTTCAATGCCTTTTCGATGCTCTAGATAGTTATTAATTATTGTCTTTGCTAGTCTTGGATCGAAAATCTCAATGACATGGCTGTTATCAAAAAAAACTGTTCAAGTCAAATTCGGATTTTCACATATCAGCAGGAATCAGAAACGCGACGCGCTCATAAGGTTGTTTCCTTCCATACAAATTGCCCCTGCCTAATAAACATAAACTCTTCCAAAATCAAGTCGTTCAATTAAAATATACTGGATACTTCAGAAGTTATGTCCTTTAAAAATGGTTTTCTAAAAATGGGAATTTATACTGCTTCATCGTTTTAAAACGATGTCACGTCACGATGTCATTTCAGAAAAATTACCGGCTACAACAGAAGTTATGGCCTCTAGAAAATGGCTGTCCAATTTTTTTTTTAAATTTTGACCATATGCCATATCTCAGAGATGTATATTAGGGTTATAACTTTTTGCACTTTTTTGCAAATATCAAAAATACCACCACATAGCCATGTAGAGCATGAAAAACTATTATGAAATACGGTGTCAATTTTTCTCTACCGCGAAAAAAGTTTCCGCACCAAATGCATTGAAGTTCTGTAATGCATTTTTTAATTTTATCTGTCATAACAACATATTTGTGTTTCATTAAAATTTTTATTTTTTTGTAATCTAATTTAAAATCATTATCAAAGCGTTCTGGACCAATTTGTTCTCAAATCGCACCATTTCGAACCATATTAGGATTTTTTGACACTATTGCAATTTTTGGCTTTTCTTTATAAAATCGTGAATTTTATGTTTATATTTTTTTTGCAACGAATTCGCGAAGGTTACAGGCTGTTTTTGTTGACTTTGCCTGTGAGAATTGTATTTTTTTATAAATATTTATTCAAACAAAGCAAATTTAAAATTATAAGTAGAAAAAGCATAAAAAGGATTTTAGTAATCAAAGCAGGTGCGGAGACTTTTTTCACCGAATCGATCTTAGAAACGCGTTTTATTATTGGGACAAAATTCCCCACATGGTACTGGTGTTGTATTTTTGTAGAAAACAAATACGATTCTCACAAGCAAAGTCAACAATAACAGCCTGTAACTTTCGCGAATTCGTTGCAAATGACCCCATATTCTCTTGTCCGATAGGTTAAAAAAATATAAACATAAAATTCACGAGTTTATAAAGAAAAGCCAAAAATTGCAATAGTGTCAAAAAATCCTAATATGGTCCGAAATGGCGCGATTTGAGAACAAATTGGCCCAGAACTCTTTGATAATGATTTTAAATTAGATTACAAAAAAATAAAAATTTTAATGAAAAGCAAATATGTTGTTATGACAGATAAAATTAAAAAATGCATTACAGAACTTCAATGCATTTGGTGCGGAAACTTTTTTCGCGGTAGAGAAAAAGAAAAATTGACACCGTATTTCATAATAGTTTTTCATGCTCTACACGGCTATGTGGTGGTATTTTTGATATTTGCAAAAAAGTGCAAAAAGTTATAACCCTAATATACATCTCTGAGATATGGCATATGGTCAAAATATTAAAAAAAAAGAATCGCTTTGTCTTGGCCAAAATTCTGTAACTTTTGAAACGATAGAGATATTACAATATATTTTCTCTGCTCCGCATATAACACATCGGGTGGTGTCATAATATGAGCTAGAAAACCAATATTCTGCAGAGTAAATCGATCAATAAAAGCACAGGGAGGGAGTGATAACGCCACTGGCTTGTTGTCATTAACAAAATCATAAGCAAACTTGATCACATAGGGATTGAGGTTCCGCTTTTGGTTCGTTTCCTTCCGTGGTGGGTGACATCGTGAAAAAATGTAATGAAGGGCTACCGTAGTTCTTACATGGATCCCGTTTCAGAAGGGACTTGTTGCTAACGAAAAAACAGACGAACTTACGATCTCCCAAAGGCGTTCGTCGCAACACCTAAGGGAGAAGTTAATGGGCATACCTTTAAGTACAATCTGTCACAAGCAGAGATCAGATGGAACAAGTCTGAATCATATCAAATATCATAATATACACTGTTCTACGTCCTGAGATTACTGGCCAGATTGACTTTATGCCTTGCACTCAGGTTCGTCCTATCGGATTTATGGGTTCCTAAAAGTAGAATTTATTGATTTTTTTAAGGAAACGTAAAGTAGTGGAATCCCTTCTTTGTTAATTATCTGTCGATTTCAACATCCCAATGTCCTGGTACAAAACAAAATTTAACACTCCTACCACGGCCCGACCGAAATTGACCTCCGGTTTTACTTGTTTTTATTAATTTTTTATGAATGGTTTCCTCAACAAGATACAACTGTTGACAAATTAGAACCTAACAAATCCGTTCTGACACAGATACATACATTAATATTTCTATATATTTACAAGATTATTTTGCTGTGTCACTTACATCCACACAAAATGAAATTTCTATTGCGTTGGCCGCCAAAAACATTAGAAATACGCACAAACGTTTCATTTTGAGAAATGAAATTATGTTGGCCTTTGCCAACAGATGTTTAAATTTCAATCTTTTTTTCGTTGGCAGCCACGTTTTGCTATATTCATTTTAAACAAACTGACGGCCATGGGGCAATTACAAAACCATTATGAGGCATAATGACAGCAAACACTCAACCGTATTACATACCATGATGGAGAGAAAAACAAATATTTTTTTTTATTTGATTTGTGTTATGGCAACAGCCGACAATATAATTTTCAAATTTATAGCAATTGTTTGTTGTAAACATTTTTTGCTCGTTGAAACGTTGATGTTTTCTTTTTGCCTATTGTTTCCCCCTTATGTTTAAAAAATGTAGAACAAAAGTTACAAGGACACGATAGATGACTCCAATATGGTTAAAGTTATGATAAACAGAACAAGAATGCCCAAAGTATTAGTTTATTGTAGTAGTGTTTAGGAGGAAATATTATTCAATTTAAAGCATTTAAATTATTCAAATTCTATATTTTGGGGCAACAAGAGCGTGCGAGCTACAGCCGCTTCAGAGAACAGCCCAATCTTTCTGATGTTCGGGTAGCGGAAAGGACGTTCCGAGACATCATCACTGCTGCAGCCGCTCGCCATATCCCTGCTGGTCGAATACCCGAAGTAAGACCAAACTTCCCAGCAGAGGCGACGGGATTAGCAAATGAGCGTGGTGAGCTTCGTCGAGCCAACCCCAATGACCCCAGAGTCAGGGAGCTGAAACTGGAAGTTAACAAGCTGGTCGGCGAGCATAGGCGGAAAAAGTGGTTAAATCATCTGAAGAGTTGCAACATTGAAACCGGAATAAGTGAATTGTGGGCGGTTAAATCAACCTCGAACCCTGGAAGAAAAGAAGATAGGACCTCAGTCACGTTTGGCAACGTTACGTTGACTGACCCAAAGAGGTGCGCAAGTTATTTTAATCGTCATGTTTGTCGAGCTTCCCGAAAGTGACAGGGCGAAGAGGAGAGTTTTACGTCGCATCAGATCTCTTCCTGCCGAGGATGAACCACCACAGTTTACAATGGATGATGTTGCGAATGCCATCAGGAACGCTAAATCATGCAAAGCGTTGGGCCCTGATGGAATCTCCATGGTAATGCTGAAGCAGCTGGATGAGCCGGGAGTGGAGTATCTCACTAAAGTTCTCAACTTGTCGCTAGCCATCCTCATTGTTCCCGACATCTGGAAAATGGGCAGGGTGGTCCCGCTCTGGAAGCCAGGCAAGGATGCCAGCAAAAGTGTATCGTTAAGGCCGATTTCGCTTTTGTCGCCCGTAGAAAAGATCCTTGTGGCCTTACTCCTCCCCAGTATCAGGAATAGCTATCAAGTTGCCGATCATCAGCATGGATTCCGTAAGCTGCACAGCACGACAACAGCGCTGCACGCCATCTTCACATATATTTGTCAAGGACTCAACCAGAGGCCGCCGTGTGATAGAACACTAAGTGGCGCTTGCCATATCAAAAGCCTTTGATACAGTCAGCCACTCCACGCTGTTTGAGGATATTGAGCAGAAACCCCTCCGGCCAAGCTTGAAACTTTGGATAGTGAACTATATGTGTGGAAGGCAGTCGTACGTGGAAATAAGGAACGAGAAGTCCAAACCCCGTAGAGTGAACCAGGGAGTTCCCCAAGGTGGGGTGATATCTCCGAAACTGTTTAACCTCTACCTGTCCTGTATTCCGCCCCTCCAGACGGCATCGAGATCGTAACGTATGCAGATGATTGCACGATCCTGGCGTCAGGTACCTTCCCTGATGACATCTGTGAAAGACTGAACTCCTATTTAACCAATCTTGCCATCTTTTTGCACGCGAGGAATATGCAGATTTCGGCACAAAACTTACAGCCACTCTGTTCACCACATGGACAGCGCAGTTTGGAAGAGAATTGAATGTCCTGGTCGACGGTACCAGAATTCCAACCACAAACTGCCCCAAAATTTAAGGGGTCACATTCGACACTACTTTCAAGTCGTGCGCGCACGCCACAGCTATCTGCGAAAAACTGAAAAGTAGGAACAAGGTCCTCAAGTCCCTAGCCGGCAGCACTTGGGGTGCAGATAAAGAAACTTTGTTGATCACATATAACGCGAAAGGTCGGTCTGTGGTAAGCTATGCGGCTCTAGTTTGGTCCCCGGCAAAAAGATTCAAAACTGTTAGAATGCCGCCTTGAGAACAGCAACAGGGTGCCTCCTCAAGTCGTCAGTGGAGCATCTATATGAGGAGACAAAGATTCTTCCAGTAAAGCAACACATTGAGATGCTTTCGTTGCAGTACTTGCTTGGGTGTTACCGTGAGAGCCATCCCAATCACCATCTGCTGGTTAGGCCAGACACATTCAGGCATATCAGGCAGGATATTCATGCTCTAGAAAGGGAGGTCCAACAATATAGGAGAGAACCCCTAGATCAACAGTCATATCAAGCAGGTTTAAATAGATGCAGTTGCTAAGGTCATAAGCAAATATAGTGTGAATAAAGTCCACGGAGTACATCCCCCATCTATAGCAGCTGAGGAGCGTCAGCTGCCGGTATATTGCAGTCGCCTAAATTCTTATTGGGCGGAAATCAACCGCGTTGTGACATCTGCCCAGGCATGGGCCCACACGACACAAAACAACACAAAACAGTGGATCTATGTTTACAGCCCATGGAACAGCAAATTTCTTGTAACTGGGGATAGACCCAGAACCAGATTGAACAGAAAATCGAACATACAAACATAATAATAAACACTGATACAACAACAACATAACGGTACCTTCCGAATTTCGTATTTTGAGGGTCAGGGTATATTTTTAAGCAAACTATTTAAGATTCCCTGCAATCACAAAACTTCTCCAACAAAATTGTCAATATACGAATAGGTCCACGTTTTGTTATAGCACCCATATTACGGTACCTCCTTCGTTTTTTAAGGTACGTTAAGGATTTTAGTTACTTCTTCTTATTTTAACCTTTAGGTTAACAGTGGTCACAAAACTTCTCAATAACAAGTAAGAACTGCGTTAAGTTCGGCCAGGCCGAACTTGTTATACCCTCCACCACGAATTGTAATACAAAATTTCAGCAATTTCGGTAACACAATGTGAAGCACCGTTCTATCGGGGGTATTTCAAAACGTCGATCTATACCGACAAATATCTGAGGGAAAGTTTTTAGACTCAAAGAAAATTCAATACCAAATTTCAGCCATTTTGGTGGAATATTGAAGCCACAATCTTCAAAATACTGAAAATCGGGAGAGGTAACGTTCTATGGGGGCTATATGAAGGCATGGCCCGATAACGACAAAATTTTGGCAGAAAGTTAAATACCCCCAACGAAGACTATGTACCAAATTTCAGCCATTTCAGTGTGATAATGAATCTAAAACCTTCAAAATACCGAAAATCGGGGGTACCGTTCTATGGGGGCTATATGAAGGCGTGGACCGATACCGACAAAATTTTGGGGGAAAGTTTTATACCCTTAAAGAAGACTTAGTTCCAAATTTCAGCCATTTCGGTGTGATAATGAAACTAATACCTTCAAAATACCGAAAATCGGGTGGTACCGTTCTATGGGGGCTATATCAAAACGTGGACCGATATAGCCCATTTTCAATACCAACCATCCTGCAAGTAATAAAAACTTCCGTACCAAATATTGGCTCTCTATCTTTAAAATTGCGAGCTCTATCTTGATTTCAACAGACAGACGGACAGACTGGCATGGTTAAATCGACATAGAATTTTATGCTGATCAAAAATATATCGTCTGCTCCGTCGGAAAAGGTCGTAAGTCCCTTTCAATAAATTTTTCAGGAGGAAGAAAAAACATTACAGCGCTTTCTGTATTAAAGATATTATTATGGTGGTAAAGGCAGTATTCTTCGCTTATTTATTCCGCTTCAATACCTGAACTTTGTTTGAAAAAATTCCGTCGCGTTTGGGAGATAATAGGATGTCTTTGGACTTACGACCTTTTCCTTGTACAGTTTTGTATTTTTGTAGGGACTTACGAACTTTTCCTACAATTTACGGACGTTTTTAAAATAAAATATTTATACTTTACAAAACAATGTGGAAAGGGTATTTTAAGTTTGTTTTGTCCAATATTCATGTAACATCGCAAAGTATTCGTCGTAGACCTCCTCCCCTTGCCATTTCTTCATATCTTGACGAGATAAAGCGATTTAGCTATGTGTGTCCGTCCATCCATTAACAATTGTAATAAAACTCCATGCCTCAATTTGGCACCGATCGTCACGAAATTTTGTGGAGATGTCGGGTTCCAACCAGAAGTGATCCCATTAAATGTTGGTTATGATCGAAAGGTGTGAAATGGACCAAACCCACAATTTTTACCCGACTTTGTAGCTGTCCTGTAGATCGCAGTAATATTCCGATCGGAGCGAAATTTTAAGATTGATTTGAGTTTAAGACAAATTATTAGCGGGTTTAATGGACCAAAACTTTTGTGTGAAATCTTATATGTATGTATATAAAAGACAATGTGTGTATGTTTGTATGTTCCGCATAGACTCGAAAACGGCTGAACCAATTTTTTTGAAAATTTCAGAGAATATACAAGGAACTACCGAGGTGAAAATAGGCTTTATATTTTTTGAATTTCGGAGAGGGCGACGGGAGGGCCTATTTTTCAAAAAACCCTTTTTTACAAAAGTTATGAAAGTATCGGTCAGAAAATTAATTTGCGAGGCAACGGTTGTTGAATTTCCGACCCTAAGTACTTATTCCATGTAATTTTCAGATTATGCACAGGGATGTCCCTTGGATGAATTAGGCTACATATTTTGTTGAATTTCGGAGGAGCGGGTAACACCTGTGGAGGAGCGGTTACACCTATTTTTTAAATGCGCTATATATATAAAACTTACGAACGATTCCGTTTCCCCAATCCTGGGTACATATTTTAGCAATAAGACCTGACCAGAGTAAAATTTTAAGTCAGTATAAAACAATGACCGTCTGTCCGTCTTTTGAAATTAAGATACAGCTCGCAATTTTTAAGATAGATCTTCGTGATTTGGTATAGATGTTTGGTATTGACGCCTTCATATAGCACCCATAGAATGGTACCTCCCGAATTCCGGTATTTTGAAGGTTAGCCACATTGTTTTACCGAAATTGCTGAAATTTGGTATTTAGTCTACTTCATAAACGAAAGGAAACTAATTGAAGTAAAATTAAATACAACTCATGGTGGAGGGTATAACAAGTTCGGCATGGCTGAATTTAAGGACGTTCTTACTTGTTATTGATATTCACTTGCATATCCCAACTAATTTGCGATGCAAACAAATTTAATTGACATAAGAAAAGGTAAAATAAACTGTTTCAAGAGCCATCAACGTGGACCGGTTCATCTAATATTTAATATAAAACATGACACGTTGTACTTACGATCTTATATTTTTGCCTTACGACCTTCTCCTTCAATTAAATTTCATGATTATTTCCGTTAATGTACGTGGTTTCTTAGCTACATTGTAATCCCAAATAGTGTCATTTTTTGTCTTACCAAATATTTCTGCCCCAACTCACTGCATCTTTTGTTTTTGTCTGAAAACCATGTAGAATCTTCAGCATGTAATGTCTTACTGCGTTTAGGAAGTTTATCATCAGAGCTTTCAGAATCACCGTGAAAACCATAGGGAACTAGACCCATGACACCATCGTCTAATTCCATTCCAAATTCATACTGCTCTTTGTTAGCAAAAACCATGATGTCCTCATAGTTTAATAACATTTCAATCAATTATTATTTTAGAATCATTTTATAATATAAACATTGCACTTACCCGTCCGTTAGAAGGTATTACTTTATTGAATTCAGAATACAAACTAATCTCTTTATGTGAATAAATGTCCCTAGAGAAACCACAAATTACCAGTTAAAATTAAGTAAGATATACGACAGAAAAAACAGTAAAAATGTTGATTTTTTACAAATTTTTCAATACATGAGGTATTTGAACACATACAGCATCCCAATTTGTATCAATGAAAAGGCCAGAAGTCCATCTTTCATAATCAGTTCGCTTATAGGGGAAAATAGATTTCAAATGTAAATTTTCGTTGCAATATAGAAATTATCACATTTCTGTACAAAGTTTGGTCCACAGGCTCCGCCAAATATCATCCGATTATCATCGAAAGGTGTAAGCTAGTTCTTTACATTGTACCCCAACCATGGATGACGTTAAACATTATATCTGAACTACATTAGCTGTAGCATTCTTTTAAAGTATTCATTTCCCTGTGGACTTACGACCTTTTCGTACTCAAATTTGTACGTTTTGTGGACTTACGACCTTTTCCGACAGGGGCAAAACGTATAGAAAAACCCGACATACTACCATTTTCTTTGTATCATACGACGTGTTTTGACTTGTACTATCATCCTCTAACAAAAACGCGATTTCCGAAAAAAGTGGACTTACGACCTTTTCCGACGGAGCAGACGATATATACTTTATGGGGTCTCCGACGAATATTTCGATGTGTTACAAAGGGAATGACAAATTTAATTATACCCTCCATATGGTGGAGAATATAAAATTGTCAATATAGGTCCATGATTTCGTACAGCTCCCATATGTCTGTATTTTGGGGATTTTAGCTAAATTGTTTACTGAATTTTGTACCCGTTTTTTGATATTTGAGGTGTTGTAATAGTCACTGATGTAACATCTTCAACCGATTAAATTACATTAAGAATTAACAAAGGTCTAATCTCAGGCTATATCAATTCCTACATTTAAAAGCCAGACATATCAAGAAGAAAAGAATTTGGATTCTGCTGATATTGTTGAAATGCAGACGTATTTGCTTACTTCCACCATGTAATAGGCCACTAGCAATTTTGTACAATTAATAAAACCATTACATATCACATCATGTATTTATTTCTAATGCAGTACACAGGAAATACTGTAATTTATATTGCATACATTTCCGCATACATACATACTTGCGACAGGAACTTCCCCCACTTGTTAGTGTTGTACGAACTTTTTGTTGCCTAGTTCCTTTCATTGTTAACAATTGTAGCAATGTCAAGTTTACAAAACGTTGAACAAATTGTTAATGTTTTGTACATAGCACACCATGTGACACAACAAACCTCACACATTTCGTGAAACTCACCCCAAATCACGCACAACACAATTTAGACAGTTTGCACGTCACATGACCGTGTAGTTTTTGGCTTTGACATGTTAGACACGTCAATGCCACAACACAATCGACAAACTTTCTTTAATAACAGTTAGCCGTTTTTGTTCGTTTATTGTATAAAGTTGAAGATTGTGAAGAGAACACTTTTAGAATTTTCATTTGATGACACAACTTAAATTTTATTAAAGGAATTAGGAATGCTATAAGTCCAAATACTGTACTATTTATTCAGAGAATAAAACACTATGCGAATGCTTTCACGAAGTAGACGTAATGTGATTAACAATTACACTATATTTATGTACAAATAATTTGTTCAAAATTAACTTACGTGATGTCTTGTTGCATCGCACACACTTCATCGTTCTGTGATCCGCACTATAAGTTCGAGCCTATATTTGTAATTCCGTTTGCATAGTCTCATAAAATACTTCTCAAGAGACGAAAATTCAAAGTCCGTTTTACATCTGTTAAAGTTAGGGTTCATTTCAACTAAAGTCAATATGTTGTTGCTTCAAATCGAAAATAGAGAAGACTATAGTTTCAGATTTCGTCGTCCTCATCAGTTTCTCTAATACAGTGCAAAAAAATCGGGAGCCTCATGCCCAAATTATCTACTACAAAGTTATGTAAAAACAAGTAAGAACGGCGTTAAATTCGGCCCGGCCGAACTTGTTATACCTTCCACGACGAGTTGTATTGAAGTTAAATGGAACAATTAGTTTCCTTTCGTTTGTGAAGAAGACTAAATACCAAATTTCAGAAATGTCAAAATACCGAAATTCGGGAGGTACCGTTCTATGGAGGCTTTATCAAAAATTTCGATATCGAAAAATTTTTGGCGTAAAGTTGTTAGACTCAAAGAAGACTAAATACCAAACTTCCTATATTTCGGTAAGATAATGTGGCTAAGACTTTAAAAATACCGAGAATCAACATGTGCGTTTCAATGGGGGATATAGGAAGACGTGGATCTATACTGATAAATCTCTACTGGAATATTTTATAACCCCATGGAAGACTAAATAACAAAATTCAGTCATTTCGGTGGGATATTGAAGTCATAACCTTCAGAATTAGGAGAATCGCAAAGTTCCGTTCTATGGTGTCTATATTAAGGCGTGAACCGGTACCGAAAAATATTAAGGACACAACCTACAAAATACCGAAAATCGGAGATATTGTTCTATGGGGGCTATACTAAGGACAAATTTCATATGGAAAATTTTGTACCTCACTACCACATTTTAAAAATTTTTGGTGGAATACTGACGCCATAAACTCCAAAATACCGGAAATCCGGAGGTACCGCTCTACGGGGGCTATATAAAGGCGTGGGCTTACACTGACTAATTTCAGATGGAAAGTTCTGCACCCCAAACGAAACCTAAATACTAAATTTCAGCCGTTCGGTGGAATACCGAAAACTGGGATGTACCGTTCTATGGGGGCTGTATGAAGGCGTGGGCCTATACCCACCTATTTAAAGGGGAAAGTTGAATACCCCCAACGAATACCAAATACCAAATTTTAGCCATTTCTGTGGATTGTTGTGGCCACAACCTTCAAAATACCGAAAATCGGGAGTGCCGTTCTATCGGGGCAAAATGAAGGCGTTAACCTGCACCTAAAAATTTCAGATGGAATGTTCTGCACCCCCAACGAAGACTAAATACCAAATTTAAGCCGTTTCGGTGGAATATTGAGGCCACAACCTTCAAAATACCGAAAACTGGGATGTGCCGTTCTACGGGGGTTATATGAAGGCGTGGACCTATACAGACAAATTTCATATGGAAACTTTTATACCCCCAACGAAGACTAAATACCAAATTTTATCCATTGCTGTGGATTGTTGTCGCCATAACCTTCAAAATACCGAAAATCGGGAGGTACCGTTCTATGGGGACTATAAAAAGGAGTGGACCTATACCAACAAAATTCTGGTGGAAAGTTGTATACTTCCAACAAAGACTAAGTACCAAATTTCTGCCATTTCCGTGGGATAGTGAGGCCACAAACTTTAAAATACCGGAAATCCGGGGGTACCGTTCTTTGTGGGCTATATGAAGGCGTGTACCTATACGGACAAATTTCATATGGATAGTTTTATTCCCCAAATTAAATCTTAATTCCAAATTTCAGTAGAATATTGTGGCCACAACCTTCATTTCGGTGTGATAATAGAGCTAAAACCTTCAAAAAATCAAGTGTTAACGTTTATGGAGGCTATATCAAAACGTGGACCGATATAGCCCATTCGCAATACCAAACATGCTAGGAGTAATAGAAACTTCTATACCAAATTACAAAGCTCTATCTTAAAAATTGAGATAAATCTTGATTTCAACGGACGGACGGATGGACGGACAGACGGACGGACATGGTTATATCGACTTAGAATTTTACCCTGATCAACAATATATACTTTATAGGGTCTCCGATGTATATTTCGATGTGTTACAAACGGAATTACAAATTTAATTATACCCTCCATATTATGGTGGAGGGTATAAACAAACTATTTTTGGCATTCATTCATTACCAGTAGATGTAAAATAAGGTGCTAAGGTGTGTGTCCGGCAGAGAATGGCTTCGATCAAAAATAATTTTATCACATTCGTTCATTTACTCGATTTTTGTTCATAGCGTTGTTGTGTTTGATCGATATAGAATGATTGTTTTCGAATCGTCTCGAATAGAAAGATCAGGTTTCATAAGTTTCATCCGTTCAGTAATAACTCAGTAGGCCAATGAGGTATGCATTACATTTGGAATTAATAATAGAATTCGTTATTTGAGATAGATAATAAAATATGTATATTACAAATAATCGAGAAAATAATGTAATTTGGAGGGTTTGCTATTTTTATTTGGGATGACTACTTCTATTTTGCTTTTCAAATAGTCAGGCTTAACCCCATAGTCGTTGTTTTAATATTTTATTAAAACATCTTTAATTTATTAGTGGGAAAAATTGGCGATATTTACCAAGGGGTAAGGCAAGGTAGACTATAGTTTCAGATCTCGCCACAGATCTTCATCAGTTGCCTTGTTTCTTGTTTTGCAACAAGAAACTTTTTACACCCACGTGACAATTGCTCGCTCAAATAGATAAGTTTCCAAAGAAACACTCTGACCGAGAATTTCTTCGGCACTACCTAAACTCGAGCAACTTCAATTGCAAACAAAACCAAGTCTTTCCCACTACTATGCGTTCTTTGAGTCTCAACGAAAAACACATAACTAATCTGTTGGTATTGCTTGCTTTACAGAAATAAACAACACATTCTCGACGGTGTTCGGTCTCACAATTAGGAGAGTTGTTTTAATAAAATACTAGAACAACGACTATGGTATTAAGCCTGACTATTTCGAAAAGCAAAATGGATGTCCTCATCTCAAATAAAAAACGCCAACACTCTAGTTTCATTGTTCACTTAGGTCGTCTCCAGCATGCGCTCAAACCGATTGTTTAAGCACTTTTTGCACTCCGATTGAGATACCTCCAAAACATGGTCTTTGAACGCTCCAACAGCATCTTCTGGCGACGAAAATCGTTGACCACTTCTTTTTCCTTGATGTGCGGAAATCAAATGAAGTCATTGGGTTCCACATCAGGGCTGTACGGCGGATGACCCATCAACTCCGCAATTTGTCCGATCAAAAAAGCGGTGGTTTGAATCGATGTGTGAAAGCTTGCATTTTCATGATGCCCAATTAATCATCTTATCTTGTTCGTTTTTTCGAATTTCTCAGAAAACTTCAGGCAAACAAATTGTAGTCTACCACTCAACCGTCCAACGTTGCTCATGCCGCAAAGTCACCACATGGTCAGTATTGCCGCAGACACAGGCGACCATTTGTTTCGATGTGCTTCTTCCATGAACAACTTACTTTAGATTTGACATGCCTTCGAAATCCGACACGGTCGATTGCTCTTACGCATAGATCAAAGATTCTTCGTCGGTGACGAATTTATAAACGACATTATAAGCACAGCGATCGAATTTATTGACAATTTCTTTGTAAAAATCGACAAGAGTCTTTTTTAGAGATTGGCAAATTGTGCTGGATCTAATGAGGAAACACCATTTTGGGACCAGGGGTTCATGCTATATAAAATGTTAGTTGGTGGAAGAAATGTCCAAAAATGCCTCTATTTCGCGGTATAACATGGAGCTCATGCATTATCCGTTCGCGCACGGCCTAATTATTTTCTGGCACCACGGCCGTTTCTGGACGACTCTCACGACCTTCGATTTAAGCGCGTTTCGACCATGACTGAATTCATTAAACCAGTTTTTCATAGTGTTATAGGATGGTCCTTTATCGATATTCAAAGATTTCATTTGATAGATGCTCTCTTGCCGTGATTTTCCACGTCGACAATTGTGAAAAATGATCGGACGTATATGTTCATAAATAATGGTCTGTTCCAGAACTGCAAGAATCTACTAATTTTTACTATTTTTCCGATAACATAAAGGAAAAAATGCTATCGTAGTAAAAATTAGTAGCTTCTTGCAGGTTCTGGAACAGAGCATAAATTTAATTTTTTTTTTTGCAAAGTGATTTTTTTGGTCACTTCAAATAACACAAAACATGGTCGTATATAATTGTTCTGAGTATGTTTTTTGTTTAAAAATGTCAAACTCGTATGCTGAATATCACAACGGCACTATTCTATATCAGTGAGGTCCCTTGGTCAAGCCAGGTACTGAAAATGTTATCGCATATTTGTGTTTCGCAACAAGCAAATATAGGATCTCGAACGGATTTGAATTAGGGAATAACCTATGTACCGAAAATCGTTGATGTAAATAAAAACCAGTTTTGGATTTAAAAATTCCGTTTGGGGTTTTATAATTCCTGTAAATAATTGTCGGTATAAGTCCACGTCACAGTCCACATAGAAGGGTACCTCCCTATTTTGGAAATTTTGAAGGTCTTAGCCACATAATTCAATCAAAATTAACATTAACATTTCTTATTTCGTCTTCGTTGGTATACCCCCACATTCCAGTAAAAAGTGTTCCCTACAGGTACACATTTTGATATATCTCCTCTTAAGAGGTACCTCCTGATGTTCGGTATTGTGAAAGTTTGATTCGCATTATTCTACCAACACTCCTTTGGACATATAAAATATTCCCAAAGATAAAAAGGTACAAAACAACGATTGGAATTTGTTCGAATGAAATTTGAAGACTGCGTGTTGCAAGGCGCCATTTGACATTTTTTTAAAGTTTGACAGTTTTTAGCCTAAAGTACTCAAGATAGTTTGACATATGCCCATGTGTTGTGTTGTTTACAGTGACTTGAAAAAAATCACTTTGCAAAAACGAAGGTCGTGAGGGTCGTCCAAAATCGGGCGTGGTGCCAGATAAAATTAAGCCGTGCGTAAGCAGATAATGCAAGATCGCCATCTTATGCACAGTGAGATATAGCAATCCTTGGTCATTTCTTCCACCAACTAAGATATGATATAGCATGAATACCTGGCCGCATAAATTGGTTTTTCTCGTTAGATCCAGCACAATTTGGCAATGGCTCAAAAAAGGCTCTGTCGATTGGTGCAAAGAAACTGTGAATAAATACAATCGCGGTGCTTCGAACGACGTTTATAATATCGTCACAGACGAATCTTGGATCTGCATATGAGCCCGAATCACATCGTGTGTGTCTTCGAAGGCGAGCTAAATCCAACGAAAGTTGTTCATGGAAGAAGCACTTGTAAACAAATGGTCGCCTGTTTCTTCGGCTAAACTGACCATGTGGCTACTATACCGCTTGAGGAACGTAGGACGGTTAATTCTGAGTGGTACCCTACAATTTGTTATCCTACAGTCTCCTGAGAAATTCGAAAAACTAACAAGATAAGACGAATCATTGTGGCACAAGGATTGTGCACCATGGCAATGTGAGCTCTCACACATCAATTCAAACCTGCGCATTTTTGACCGGACAATACGCCGTATAGATCTGCTTTGGCACCCAGTGACTTCATTTGATTCCCTCACATCAAGAAATAGAAGCGTGGTCAACGATTTTTTGTGTTCAAAACCCATGTTTTGGAAATGTCTCAATCGGAGTGGAAAATGTGCTTCAACAATTGGTTTGAGCCCATGAAAAAGTGCATAAATAACGCTGGAGACTACCTAAGAAAACAAACTATTTTTTGTGGTAAATATTCGCGTTTTCATTGTTAGGCCAGAAAGTTATCGTGCATCCCTCGTACCCTCCATACTATAGTGGAAGGTATTAAAAAATCAATAGTTATAACCTCAGCATTTAAGATAACGAGCTTATATCACGAATATTGTCAACTATTTCATATTCCATTTCATAAAAAAAACGATAATTTTCTTCGCGCTACATCAAGGATTTTTGGTATGTAGGTTAAGAAAAAAATTCCCAGTACGAACCTGGTCGCGAGCCAATTTTTGGTTGTTGCGGACAAAAGTTATGGCGCTTTTATTTCGCTTTTTAAGGAAGAAAATATTATAAAAACGCTAATTATTTTAATGAGCACAATTGTTACAAAAATGTTCTATCGAAGTGACTTCAGCGAGTAGATTGCATAATACTTGCAAAATGTTACACAGAATTCGCGGAATGTACATAAAATTGATAAATTATTGAATATAAGTCAACTTTTTTCAAAGTTAAGGCCCATTTTGTGGTCATAAAATTACATTAAAATTTGTTGTGGATCAAAACTTCACGGCGCACAGTGGTAGAAACCACTGATCTAGCGGCGCGAAATTAATAACTTGGAAACGAATGAAGATATCTTTCTGAAATTTTGCACAAACTCAATCTGTGTCTGTGGGTAAATATAGACTAAATATGAACAACATAGGCAAATATTTTGGTATAGCCCCCATATAACGGTACCTCCTGATATTCGATATTTTGAGGATTTAAGCCATCTTTTCCTTCCAAATTAGTTGTAATTTGGTACTTAGGGTTCCTAGTGATCACTAAACCTTTCCACCAAAATTGTGGACATAGGTCCACGTTTGGGTATAGGCCCCTTTTAAGGTACCTCCCGACTTTCAGTAGTTTGGGATTTAAAGCTACATTTTTCCACCAAATTAGGTGTAATTTGGTATTTGGGGTTCCCAGTGGACACAAAAATTCTCCACCAAAAATTGCGAACATAGGTCTATATTTTGATATAGCCCCCATATAACCGTACCGACAGATTTTGGGTATTTTGAGGATTTAAGCTATTTTTCAAGACCATTTATCAGCAAGATTTGCAGCTATTTGCAGCTAAATTTTGGTTATTCGGAATCTAGGGAGTCCAATTTAATTATTACAAAAATAACTGGACCGAACCTCGGTGGACCTTTGTAGTTACGCTCCATCGAACAAAAGTATATTGCACTGAAAACATACAAAAAATAATAATTTTTGAAAATTTATTGCTTTATAACTATGTAACTTCAGGCCCCAACCATTTTATTATACCCTACACCACTATGTGGGGAGGGTATAATAAGTTGGTTTTGGCCAAAAAGTTTGTAACGCGTCGAAATAATGGTCGTAGACCCATACTTATATATACCAAAATGAATGTCTCGATGAGCTGAGTCGATCTGGCTATGTGTGTCCGTCCGTCAGTCCGTCCGTCCGTCTGTCCATCTAAACCTTGTAATCACGCTACAGGTCTCAATTTTGATCGGATCGTTACGAAATTTTGGATGTTGATAGGGGTCCTGGAGGGGAGGAAGCCTATTGATTTTGGTGATGGTCGGATAATATTTAGGGGTCGTAATGGGCAAAAATGCGAATAAAAAGCGAATATCTCAGCTTCAATATGGGGTATACCAAAAGCAGAACCTGGCCATGAAAGTAGAAAATATCGCCTTTCAAATGATGTAAAGTAGGTTGTCGTAGGTGGTCAAAGAACGAAGATATCGTAAAAGCCGCTAATAGAACACAACTTTTCATTTTTGCGATTTTAATAATAATGACGATTATCACAGCTTTGGTTCGGGACCTTCCAAAAGAAAAGTCTGACAATGAAAGTAAAAAATCCCATCACTACAATGATGTAAAGCAGGTTGGCGTAGGTATCCAAATAACGGAGATATCGCAATAGTCGGTAATACATCCCATTTTTCCACTTTTTTGGAAATCACGCTACAGGTCGCAATTTTAATTGGATCGTCACGAAATTTTGTGTGTTATTTTGGGGTCCCACATAGGAAAAAACTTTTGATTTTTGATAATGGTCGGATATTATTCAGGGGTCGGAAGGTGACAAAAAAAATATTTGGAAAAAAGACCAACGTTTTATTTCAAAGTTAATATCTCCCTTCTGTAGGAGGTATATCGAAAGCACAACCTGGCAAGGAAAGTAGAAAATATCACCTTTACAACGATGTGAAGTAGGTTGTCATAGGTGGTCAAACAACAGAGATATCGCAATAGTCGGTAATGCATCCCTTTTTCCATTTTTGCCCAATCACACTACGAAAATTTGATCGGATCCTCACGAATGGGGGTCTAACAGAGAAAGAAGCCTATTGATGGTTGGCATACATCCCACTTTTCCATGTTTTATTTGGGTTGTACTGTCGATGCACTTAAATGCGTTTCAAAAAAATTGACCTGTGTTAATGAAGACATTCAGACCGTCAAAATTTCTTGCACTTGACACTGAATAACTGAGTGAATATTTACAACAACAAAAAAGTAAAAACAAAATCATAGTCAGCAGAGTGTCTGTAATCGATATAATGGAAAACATTTCGCAATTTTATACTTTGATTTTTTGACTTTTGCGCCGCTAGATCAATGATTTCGTCCTCTGTGCGGCGAAAAAAATGAGACTACATTCATACAGATTGGTGTTATAGTTTCGATGTTACATCCATAATAAGCATATATTTTGGTAAAAAAAATAATTTTTTGTTTGAAAAAATATTTTTTCTCATGCATTAAGTAGAAAATGTTGTAAAAATCTATAGGAATACTTCCTTCATTTTGATTAAATCTCCCAATAAAATAGACGGATTTTGCTTTGTTGACATTTAAATTAAAGCTTTCTTATTAGGGAAGGTAATTGGGTTGATGAGGATATATCTCAAAGCTTCTGAAATGGAAATAGAGGTCAAATAACCCATTTTAATTTATATGCATTTTAAAATACGTGTAAATCGCGTAATTACCAAAATAATTTTGTCCGCATGTGATTTTCATGTACAGCAAGACCATATATATTAAGTTGTATATATTTTTCGAAATATAATTTGGACTCTAAGATGTAGCGTCGGCTGCATCGTAGCATTAAAAAACTAATAAAATATCGCTAATTTGCACAAAGTGCATACAATTTTTGTCCGCATCCGATTTCAGTGTCCACCATGAAAATCTACATCGATATATATCTATTTGAAGACGATCAATCAAGGACCGTGGATGTAGCATCACACACTGTTTTTTGGGATAAAATGGGTGCACTAGCTTTACATTGCAGTGGAAACGATCCGCAGAAAACGCTATAAAATACGCGATATGTTCAAAAACAATTTTAGGTGATTTTTCTAATTTGGAATTTCTCGTAACTCGCGTTTTAGTAGATGGATTTTCACGAAGAATGATTTATTGGATCCGGAACGTAAAAAACTAAAATGTGCAATGGAGTACGAGGTATTTTAGAGACAATTAAAAATATTAGACCCGAAAAATATGATTTTTAGAAAAATGTTCGCACAAAATTTCAGCATTTGGATGCAGATTTCTATGAAGCTGTGCTGACTACATTCACAACATTCGTATCAAATAACTCAGAATCGCAAAGTACTACAATCCTATATATGGTTTTTTGAAAAACCTGTTTGCGGAATAAAATTATAAGACAATTTCGAAAAACACTGTAAATCTGGCTTCAAAATGTCAGCATCATTTAATGGTAGAAGCAGCTCAAATATTGAAAAGTAATACATTAGTGAGATGATCCTTATTTAGTTTGCTTCTACTTTTACTTTGACAGGAAAATCGAGAGAAGTGTGGTTTACTCACAAATCGAGAGAAAACAAAAAAGACATGGTGGCTTCAACCCATTTTTACCCATTTTTTAACATAAATATAGCCACAGCTTCCACGCAAATTATCTTTTAAGGCCAATATTTTTTGCCACGTCCAAAAACATTTCATTTTATCCAAAAATATTTAATTTGTATAATATACAATCACAAGTCGAGTGCTCTAAAAGGGTAAACCTTGGCTTTAGCTATGTTAAATTTTCAAAAATATTGGTGATATACACTTTCATAGGGCAACATGTGCCTCATCGAAATAATGGTTTTAGACCCCATGTATGTTTGGACGAAATCCGTTTCAGACAATTTGAAGTTGATTTAGCACTGTCCGTCCTTCTGTCTGACTGGCTGGAGAGCACGATAACTCTCGAACGGATCAACCGATTCGGTTCAAAATTTGGCTTTCGTAATATTTTGTTCAAACTTAGTTTAAGTTCGAAGATGGTTATATCGTTCCACTCCTTCCGGTACCTCCCCCACAAAAGTTGAAAATGTTCGGAAAATTTGTGTGCACGATAACTCTTGAAGGGAGTAACCGATTTGGTCCATACTTTCCACATCGTGGATTTTTTACCAGACTTAGATGAAGTTCTAATATGGACTCAATCGGTACACTCCTTCGGGTACCTTCCACACAAAAGTTCGGAAAAGTTCAGTTAGGGACCTGCTCTCGAATCGCTTTGATTTTTGTTGTAATAACTTGTATTCACCGCTCCCATACGACGGGTTTCAATATGGACTATATTTGTCCCCTCATTCGGGTACCTCCTACTCAAAATTTTGGATAAATTCACTTTAAAACCTGCTCTCGAATCACTTTGATTTCTGTTGAAGCAACGTGCATTCGCTGCCTCAAGTACAACGGTAAATGCTTTTTCATGGCAAGTCCATACTTTTTGAGAAAACAGCCCAAAAGTTGTCCAAATTTAGTTTCAGTTCGAAGATTGTCAACAACTTCCTGTACATTCCTCCAATATTTAAAATTGTCACTAAAATGGTATGCACGATATCCCTTGAACGGGGCAACCAAATTTATCCAAACGTTGGATCTCCTAATGCTTTGTCCAAATTTAATTTAACATCTAAAATGACCGATATCGATCTTCTATTTTATCAATGTTTTGGATAAACTCGCATGTAACGGTACATCCCATTTGTCGGTATGTTGAGAGTTTTAACTAAAATTTTTACCCGAACTAGCTGCAATTTGGCATTTAAGGTTCTTAGGGTCTCAACACTACTCCACTCAAAACTGTCAATATAGAACCATCCTTAGGTCTAGCCCCCATATAACAGCACCTCCCGAATTTCGATATTTTGAGGGTTGTTGCTATTATCCGAACGAGCTGTAGGTTTACATTTCAGGTTTTAGGGATCACGGAAATTCTCCATGAAAATCCGTCAACATAGGTTCAGGTTACCTCCCAAAAGGTACCTCCCAATTTTCGGTATTTTGAGGATTTTAGTACCCAAAAGGTACCTCCCAATTTTCGGTATTTTGAGGATTTTAGTTATAATTTTTGACGAAACTAATGATTTTAGCTAAAAGGTTTGACGGAACTACTCGTAATTTGATATTTTAGATTCGCTGAAGCCACAAAGCATTCTCACTCAAAATTTTCAATATAGCTTCAGGTTTTAGCCATACCTTCCGATTTTCGGTATTTTAAGAATTTTAGTTTTATTTCATGACAGAATTTGATGTAATTTGTCATTTGAAGGATCTATTGTACACAACACTTCTCCAACAAAAGTTGTCAATGTTGGTCAATGTGTTGGTATCGGCCCCATATAACGGTATCTTGCGGTTTTCGGTATTTGTAGGGTTTTGGCAATACTTTTGGCGGAACTACCCGAAACTTGACATTTGAAGTTTTCTTTATTACTGTCTTTTTAGGACGAAGACCATTATTTATGAAAGTTTTTAATAATTTTTTTAATTAATCGAGCTAACATGACCTAAGGAATTTGTATTGAAAAATGAATTCTAGCGAAGTACTACACACTCAAAAACGATAGTATCATATATCGTTTCGCTGGTGGTTTAGGCCAGCTCATCAGGCATATTTTGAATGTAAAATGGCTAGAAGACAAAGGCTGATTTTGATAACTTCTATTTATACAACCATTTTTACAAATTTGTAGATATGAAGTATTTTTTTTGCAGTCTTTCTATATCAAGCTGGCTTAAACCACCAGCGGAACGATCGTAGCATACTGGTTGAGTGTATGGTACTTCGCTAGAATTCATTTTTCAATACAAATTCCTTAGGCCATGTTAGCTCGATAAATTAAAAACTTTCATAAATAATGGCTTTCGTCCTAAAAAGACAGTAATAAATAAAAAGTCACAGCACAGCACGGCTGCCCCGACTGAGGTTTGAACCTGGGTCCTCTCCAACAAACAGACAATGTTGTCGAGGTCTTAGCGCTCTAAGCCACTGCCTACCTATCATATCAACACTTGTTGATATAATATCAACAAAAACTTCCGAAATGAAGGGCATTACAATTCATGAAGGAAACCCCCCTTCGAATGTACATATATATGTATTGAGAAAATGATTCCTAGACAAGACACTAGGGTGACTTGATATAGAAAGACTTCAAAAAAAAATACTTCATATCTACAAATTTGTAAAAATTGTTGTATAAATAGAAGTTATCAAAATCAGTCTTTGTCTTCTAGCCATTTTACAATCAAAATATGCCTGATGAGCTGGCCTAAACCACCAGCGAAACGATCATAGCATAGTGGTTGAGTGTGTGGTACTTCGCTAGAATTCATTTTTCAATACAAATTCCTTTGACCATGTTAGCTCGATTAATTCATAATTCAAATTAATTAAAAACTTTCATAAATAATTGCCTTCGTCCCAAAAAGACAGTAACAAATAAAAACTCACAGCAGAGTCCGGCTGCACCGGCTGAGGTTTGAAGCTGGGTCCTCTCCAACAAACAGACAATGTTGTCGAGTCTTAGCGCTCTAAACCACTGCCAACCTATCATATCAACACTTGTTGATATGATACCAACAAAAACTTCCGAAATGGAGGGCATTACAATTCATGAAGGAAACCCCTTCGATTGTACATGTGTATGTATTGAGAAAATGATTCCTAGACAAGACACTAGGGTGACTTGATATAGAAAGACTCCAAAACAAAAAAAAAAAATACTTCATATCTACAAATATTCAAAAACCCTTCAAGTGGGCAAAAATTACGCGATGTGCATATGATTATATGGTGCATCCGATTTCAATGGCCGCCTATTAAAAATACGTCAATATAAATTATTTTAGATAGATTCGTCAAGAACTGCGGATGTGCCACCGCATTCTATTTTGGGATAAATAGAGATATTACTCCTGAATCTTTGTAATTTGTGACACACCTTTTTGGCAAATATTATAATCGCGTATAAAGGATTACATTTATGTAAAAATAATCAAAGAAAATCGCGGTTCAATTCGCTGAATTGTCAAAATATATTTTTGCAGATTTTCCTACTTTCAAGGTATCTATATCCGTCGTTTTAGTGGATGAATTCGAACGCGGAAGGGCTTATTAGATCCGGCACGTAAAAAAACTAAAATCACGCGGGGTTCAGGGGTACCTGTACGACAGTTGTAAATTTTAAAGCCAAAAAATAGGTTTTTTTCAGAAAATTTACGCACCAAATTTTCGCCTTTGGACTCCTATTACTAGGAAGCTGTACGGAGCATACTCATGAGATATACATCGAACGACGTGGAATCGCGAGTTCTACAATCCTATAAACTAGTTTGGATTATTATCTAGTTGCACCCTCTAATTATAAGAAAAATTCGAAAAACACTGAAATCAAAACTTCAAAATTTCAGCATCGATTTTAGGGGATGCAGTGTATATATCCAAAAGTCATACACTAGAACCATGTTGCCCAAGGGGTATTATTTAGTTCTTTGTTTGAGCACAGGTTCGAATTTTGCGTGGTTTGACCAGAAATCAAAAAAGAACGCAAAAAAACATGTTTACTTCAACACATTTTTCCCATTTTTTTTATATTACCACCGAAGCAGCTTCCACGAAAATTATTTGTTATGGTCCATACTATGAGATCGTGGCTAAAACACTTCAATTAATATAAATATATTCATATTTTATAAAATATATTAACAGTTCGCGACTTATTAAATGGTGAACCTCAACTTCAACGATTGAAAAACTTTTTTGAATATTACCATATACACTTTCATACGGGCAAAATGTGGCCTCATCGAAATAATGGTTTTATACCCCAAGTATGTTTGGACGAAATATGTTTCAGACAATTTGGAGTCGATTGAGCAATGTCCGACCGTCTGTCTGTCTGGCTGGCTGGAGCGCACGATAACTCTCGAACGGATGAACCGATTCGGTTCAAATTTTGGTTTTCGTAATATTTTGCCCAAACTTAGTTTAAGTTCGAAGATGGGCTATATCGGTCCACTCCTTCCGGTACCTCCCACACAAAATTTCGAAAAAGTTCAGTTTAGGACCATCTTTCGAATCGCTTTGATTTTGTTTTAGCAACTTGTATTCACTGCCCCCCATACGACGGTACAAGTTTTATTAGGGGCAAATCCATACTTCCTGAGAAAATAGCATGAAAGTTGCAAAAAAAACCCTATGACACCGTTAGGTGGTTGGAGCGCAAGATAACTCTAGAACGGATCTGCCGATTCGGTCCAACAGTTGGCCTTAGTAATATTTTTTCCAAACATAGTTTAAGTTCGAAGATAAGCCATATCGGTCCACTCCTTCAGGTACCTCCCCCACAAAAATTCAAAAATGTTCGCAAAAATTGTTCGTACGGTAACTCTTGAAGGGAGTGGCCGAATTGGTCCATACTCTACATATCCTAATATATCTACCAGATATAGATCAGGTTCAAATATGGACTATATTTGTCCACTCCATCCGGCACCTCCCACACAAAATTGCGGATAAGTTCACTTTAAGACCTGATATCGAATCACTTTGATTTTAGTTGAAACAACTTGCATTCGCTACCTCAATTACTATGGTAAAAGTTTTTTTTCAGAGGCAAGTCCATAGTTCTTGAGCAAACAGCCCGAAGGGTTTAAAAGCCCCATAGGCACCGTATGTAGTGGCTGGAGATCCACTTCCATAATGGTCAATGTCGATCCATTCCTTTTAATATCTCCTACGCAAAACATTTGATCTTTTATCCCAATCAACATTTTTGTCGGTTCAAATGCCCAAATTTTTTAAAACCCCCTAAATATATACGTTTTTGGGAAAAAATTGTTTCAATATACACAGGCTGAGGATTATCCCTGGTCGAACAATTTTTGCACCTAAAATGGTGGACAGGCAAGGAAACTACCTATTCCATTTTGGTTAAGAATATTTTATAGTGGAGGGTATAACAGGTTCGTCCTGGCCGAATTTAACGACTTTTTACTTGTTTATATGTATACGAAATAAAATTATAAATTACGGTCTTGCAAGACTTAATTTTGAAATATCGGTAAAACACTTAAAAAGCTTTAACATATTCACCACCTTCGCATATAATTAAGTATGCATGTATGTGGAAATAATTTATAGAACACTTCCCAATGTTTTTAATTTTTATTGCTTATAATTATTTTTAATAAGGCAGTTAGCTGGTATCTCTGTATCGTTCAAATTTAATTACTTTTAATTTTTATGTACACACATAGAATGTACATACATATATGGACGAACACATACACGACATAAGACAATATCTACGCTTCCTTCAGCATAACTTACATGCGGTTTTCTACATGTTTAGCAGCAAACATTGTTGCATATACTCAACCACACAGCAATATTTCATACATTAAGACATTCCCAGCTAACAATTTTTTCCGAGGGCTCTGATATCAGATTTTTTCTGAGATTTTCTGAATTTTTTTTAGAAATGTGGCCGATTTCTCTAATATTTTCCTAGAAATTGGACCGATTTTCTATAAGTTTATTTTAAGAATCTCTGCACATTTTCTAAGGAATCTTAAGAATCGCCATTGCGAATTCGTTCCGATTTCTAATGGATTTTCTAAGGGAATTTTTTTTCAGTTGATGTCGAAGAACAAAATTACTGGTCATAAAATTCGCATATACAAATTTACAATTTTTTTAATATAAATGCAACATATAATAATTCAAGCTAGTGTTGATAGCTTCGACATACTTCTGCACATTGTACTACTGTTAATCATAAAATGATAACAACAGGCAAAATCATTAGAAAGTTTGAAATTATAATCTTCCATAAATAGTACATTAAAAGAAAATTGTCTCTGAGTGGGGGTTGTTCAGTACAGTACACGTGTTGTGTCAATATCAAAGGCGTCAGCGTCAGAATTGTTTCCGATTTTTTTCAGAAAATCTGAACTTTTCTCCGAATTTTTCCAGAATTTCCTTCCGAATTCGGGCGGATTTTCTTAAGAAAATCTAAATTTTTCATCGAATTTTCCAGAATTTTCTCCCGAATTCGGACCGAATTCTGTCAGAAAATCTAAATTTTTCTCCGAATTTTCCAAGAATTTACTTCCGAATACGGACCGAATTCGTCGCGAAACTCTAATATTTTTTACGAATTTCCTTAGAAAATTCTTTCCGAATTCGGTGACCACGTCCATACAACTTTCGTACCGAATTCGGTACGAATTCGGCATCAGAATCGGATATTTTTTCAGAAATTCTGTCCGAATTCGATACGAATTCGGAAAAAAATGTTAGCTGGGTTGTTACAATGTACATATAAATGTGTGTGTGTGTGTGTGTGTACTTCCAAAGGCTGTTTGATAAAAATAAGGAAATTAACTCATTTCCACAGATATTTCTTATGAATTTCCTTATTATTTGCCGTCGACATCGATGATTAACGATGTGGCCATAAATAATAACATGAAAACATTTTGGGAATGCGCGACACACCTCCTTTCCCACCCAACATCTACAATTACTCTTACATGTTGACAGTATAATAGAAACTATCGGTATTGGTGGAATCCGCTATCACAAATACTTAATGCTACACAAACAAATTGACATACGAGTACACATAAATTGTAATGAAAATTTAGTGTGATATTTTCTTGTAATATTTCGAATATATTGCATACTTATGGGTACATTACACTATAGGTTTTTTAATATGTATGTTGTCACTTTACTAATATATACACTAGCTGATGTCATACATGTAAAAATCATATACCTAGTAAAATTTAGCCATTAAAGATGTTACATTACAATGTTTTCATTAAAGCAATCCGATAATGATTCATTCCGCTGCCCTCGATAGTGTCCATGAATTTTAGAGGAAAGTTAATTTAGAAGTAGCAAACTCTTTTTATTAAACCCTTTTTAAACATTAGATAAGCTTTATCAACTGTTTAATATTTTATTTAAAAACAAGTAAAAAAATATCAGTCGGCTTTGCCGACAGAGATATACCCTCAGCCAAAAAAAAAAAACCTATGTATTTAGGGGGGTTTTTAAAATTTTGGGCGTATGAACCGACAAAAGTATGATAGGATTAAAGTTCAAAAATTTGCTGGGATAACGATAGATAGGGCTTTTTTTATCACACTAGCCTACGAAAAACATAATATCGCTGTAAACAGAGCCACTAGGAAAACCTTCAGTAAAAATGTCCAAAGGATCCTCGTACAGACCCTTAACCACACAAAAATGTTGAACATTTGTGTAGGTGGTACCACAAGGATTGGACAGGTGGGCCCAAATTTGAAAATGAACTAAGTTTCGACAATATTTAGAGATCCGAAATTTGGATCAAATCGGTTACTACGTCTATGAGAAATCGGTCGTACCATTTTAGCGAATACTTTCGAACTTTTGTGGGGGAGGTACTGGAGGGAGTGGACCTATAAGCACCACCTTCGAATTTCGTCTAATATTCGAAGAAATATTATAATATCCAATGATGGACGAACGCAGTATTCGGTTCGAGCTCTCCAGCCACTACATATAACTTTCGGGCTGTTTTCTCAAGAAGTACACGGTGCTCTTGAAACAATTTTAAATGGAAGGTGCTTACACTTTGGAAGTTTTTGCGGATTCTGAAACTACAATGTTCATAGATGAGAAAAATCAAAAAACAAAAAAAATCGCCGGAGCGCTTCTTAAATAAATCGCGATTTAAGTTGACATTTTTAGAGGTTGTTTAGGTTTTCACGATTTTGTTTAGAAACCGCAAGTCCTACCAAAATGGGACTGTAGAAAATATTGTAGCCATGTACATATTGTACAAGAATGACCTTTATGGTATTCTTGCCGGTTTTACCGTTTTTGAGATATAGAAGTTCAAATTGGGACAATTCAAATTCAATTCAATTCTGTATCGCCCCCTTATAAAACAATGTCATGACTGCAAATTCCCACTTAAACATATATATCTAAAAAAATGGTACAACTTAGGATAAGTTACTTAAGCCAGTCTTGTAGAGAATTTTCACAGCTTTAAGATTTTCTCAGGTCCCATATCGATAAAACTTACCGTATTCAAGCAAAATCGCGAAAGCCTAACAAAAATACTAAAAATGTAAACTGAGCTTCTTTATCTCAAAAATGGTACAGGCTGGGAACAAATAATAAAGATCAATCATCTAGAGAATTTTTACAGCTACTACATTTTCTTTAGCTTCATTTCGTTTGGACTTGCGGTTACCAAGCAAAACCGTGAAAATCTAAAAACACCTAAAAATGTGAATTTTGACATCGATTTTTTTAAAAATCCCTACAGCGATTTTTTCTTGTTTTTGGATTTTTCTCATCTATGAACATTGCTGTTTCAGAATTCACAAAAACTTCCTCTGTGTAAGCGGTTTTCATCAAATGTTAGTTAAGGCGCACCCTTCATGACATTGTTTTATAAGGGGGCGATACAGTCAATGCATTGTCCCAATTTGAACTTCTATATCTCAAAAATGGTACAACCTACGAAAATATCATGAAGATCGATCTTGTACAGAATTTTCATAGCTACAGCATTTTCTTTAGTCCCATTTTGATAGGACTTGCGTTTTCTAAGCAAAATCGTGAAAACCTAAACAACCCCTAAAATGTCAACTTAAATCGCGATTTATTTAAAAAGCGCTCCGGCAATTTTTTTTGTTTTTGTTTTTTGATTTTTCTCATCTATGAACATTGTAGTTTCAGAATCCGCAAAAACTTCAGAGGTGTAAGCACCTTCCATTTAAAATTGTTTCAAGAGCACCGTGAGTATGGACTTGCCCCTGAAAAACTTTTACTGTCGTAATTGAGGCAGCGAATGCAAGTTGCTTCAACAAAAACCAAAGTGATTGGAGAGCAGGTCTTAAAGTGTGTGGTAGGTACCCGAAAGAGTGGGCAAATATAGTCCATATTCGAACCTCATCTATATCTGGTAGATATGTGAGGATGTGTAAAGTATGGACCAAATCGGTCACTCCCATCAAGAGTCATCGTGCGCACAATTTTTCCGAACATTTTTTGAGCTTTTGTGGGGGAGGTACCTGAAGGAGTGGATCGATATGACTTATCTTCGAACTTAAACTAAGATAGCACAAAATATTACGAAGGCCTCATTTTAGACCGAATCGGCAGATCAGTTCGAGATTTACTTTGCGCTCCAACAACTACACACGGTGTCATAGGGGTTTTTGTATCTTTATGGCTATTTTCTCAGGAAGTATGGACTTGCCCCTGATGAAAGTTGTACCGCCGTATGGGACGCCGTGAATACAAGTTGCTACAACAAAAATCAAAGCGATTCGAGAGCAGGTCCTAAAC